>NC_077234.1:110118021-110463021 GCF_027887165.1 Monodelphis domestica
CTATATAACAAAGGCACTTGCAATTCTTTATATATGACACTTCATTGCTTGTCTTTGTGTTTTTGCGTTAGTCTCCACTTCCTTACTTCTACCTCTTAGTTTTATTCACTTTCCTCAAAGCTTGCCTAAAATTGTCCCTTCTGAAGGTTACCTTTCCTAGTACTCAGATGCTAATGACTTCCCCTTTCACATAACTTTTATATATTTTCTCTATATATCTATATCATAACTTCCATCTATATTACTTATTTAATTAGGCATATATGTATATGTATATATGTATAAACACACATGTGTATTTATATGTGTGTATAGCTCATTATCTCTCTGACGAGAATGTTTACTTGTTGATGGTGGAGTCTGTTTCTTGACTTTCTTGCATCTCCATCACTCTGCATAACATTAGCATATAATAAATACTTATAGTTTGCCTACTGATATCAATAGGGTAGCAAGGAAGCATGCTGTTATGGAATGTACATTGCCTTTAAGAGTTAGGAGTTTGTGGTTCAAATTCTGTTGGACGCTATCCTCATAAGTAAGTTACTTAGTTTTACTGAATACGTTTCCCAATTTTTAACATGGAGAGGAGATATTTGGGTAGGTCATTGGATAGAGCACTGGGCTTGGAGTCAGGAAGACCTGAGGTTCAAATTTGGCTTCAGACACTTACTATCTGCACCATTCAGGTCAAGTAATTTAATCTTAGTTTTCCTGCATTCATGAAAGAAAATGACAAACCACTCCAGTATCTTTGCCAAAAAAACAAAACCAAAAAAACAATCCAGGACCATATGCTCCACAGGCTCATAAAGAGTTAGATACACCTAAATACTAAACCTCCAGAGCAAAGAGAATGTCTAAGATTGTTTCTGTCAACAGTAGCAAATAGGTAGCTGGCCATGATGATGACTCAGCTTCATTTTCAGCTATAATTGTTCCGATAAACTCCCAATTAACAAAGTGCTACTCTTATTTTAAAAGTTGTTGCTAGCAGGAAACAACAACAAAACACTATGGCAACTGACCTCTCTGAATCTCAGCATAGGCAAGCACAGATTTTTAGAACCAGCAGGGAAACTCTGCCCTTTGCTAAAAGCAATTTCATAGTTTGCATTTCTGGGTGTATATAAAACAGATTATTGCAGGATTTAGCACCCTGAAGGATATTCTTTCTGTAGTACCAGGTATTCATTCCTGGTTCTGTGAATTCTTTGTACTCTTCCTTAATACAAGGTCAGTGTGACAAATTTTCTCTGGACCCTGAGGTCTGAGTGCCTTTTTCATGGCTCTAGGTCAAATGAAATTATAAAAATCAACACACATCATGGCCCAAGCAAATGAATTATTATTATTAGCCTATTTTTACTGTAAAAAGCTAGCAAGAAACAGGGTCTGGTCCTGAGTTAGTTGAAGAAATGTTAGAATAATAGCCAGGAGGGAATAAAATGGCACCAGTACATTTCCAAAAACATTAAGCATGGTCTATAAGTGGACATAACAGCCACTCAGTAGTCAACAAGCATTTATTTATTTTAGACCCTTATTTTCTGCCTTAAAATCAGTATTTTGTCACTTCCAAGGCAGAAGAGCAGTGAGGGCTAGGTAACTGTTGCTAAGTAACTTACATAGTTATCAAATAGCTAGGAAATATCTGAGATCAAGTTTAAACCCAGGACCACCCATCTTCAAGCCCAACTATCCACTGAATCACTTTGCTATCCCTCAACAAGCTTTTATTAAGTATTTACTATGAGCTGTACTAAGTGTCAGGGATATATAAGAAGAATGATAACAGTCTCTATCCTTAAATAATTCACATAATAATGAAGAAGGCAAGGATGAGGATATCTACAAACATTCAAGATACTGAGTAGACAGAAGATAATCCAAGAAGGAAAGTAATTACTAGTAGGCATAAAACAACCTCTGGATCAAGGTGGAATTTAACCTTTGTCTTGAAGGGAGTCAGGTAAGGTAAGAAGTGGAAATAATAAAAGAGCAGGCATATGAGGCAAGTGGAACAGCTAGACCAAATGCACAGAAATGTTTTATGGATTGTACTGTGCATGGACCAACAAGTAGGCAAATGTGGTTGGATTGTAGAGTGTATGGAAGTAAACAACCTGCCAGAATGCTGGAAAGGTATGAAGGAAACAGTTTGAGAATGGCTTTAAATTCCAAAAAGAAGGCTTTGTATTCAATCCATGGGGTCTTAACCAGCCATTGGTGGTTATTGAGTTGTAGAGTAACATGGTCAGACAATTAGAAAAGTTTTAGGAAAATCATGCTGGCATTTCAATAGAGGAGAGATTGGGGTGGAGACATGATGATCAATTAGTAAAGTTTAGAATTGTTTCAGAATTGTTTGGAATTTGGAATTTCAAATTGCTTCAAGTGAGAGACCATGAGGGCCTGCACTAGGTGGCCATTCCCTTATTCACAATGGTGGCTATATGAAAAGAGAGAAGATGATATATGTGAGATATTACGAAGTTAGAAATTTCAAGATTTAGTAATGGATTGAATATATGAGATTAATAAATCAAGGATGACAATAATGTTGCAAACCTGAGTAATGTGGGAGAATGGTAGTAGCCAGGACAGTTAAAGGGAAATTTAGAAGAAAAAAATGTATAGAAAGAGAAAAAGTTCAATTTTGGACATATTAGATTTTAGATTCTTATGATACTTTCAATTTGATATTTCGAAAATGAAGTTGGTGATGTGGGACTGAATTTCAGGAGAAAATATGTCTGAATGGAGCTAGGAATAATTGACAAAAGGAACCTATGGCAGCTGATGAGATCATCAAGTGAGAGAATATAGAGGGAAAAGAAAAAAAGACCCAGGATGGAAGTCTAAGGAGCATCTACAGTTAGTAGATGTAATTTTAATAAATATTCAACAGAAGAGATGAAGAAATAAGTAGTCTTTTATTTATCTCTTAGTAGCAATAGTATGAAATAAGCAAAAGAAGAGCCAGATAAACAGGAGGAACACTAAAAGAGAGATTTACAAAAAAAACCAGAGAGGAGATAGTATCCAAAAGGAGAAAGTGATAAACAATCTTAAATTTTGCAGAGAGGTCAGAGGATTGAGAAAAAAGCCATTTGAGAAGTATATTTAAGCAAACAGTCTAAGGCTCTATCCTCAACCAAAAGGATTGGGAGTACAATGAGGCAAATTTAGCACCAATTTTCACAACCTCTAACCAAATATAAATATAAAATAAATGAATGAAGAGATTGGGGGCATTTAGGTAATCATTTGGCCCTTTATTTTATAGTTGAGGAAGCTCAGGCTTTAAGAGATAAAGTGACTTGACTCAGGACAAACAGATAAGAAGCAGTCTGTCTTCAATCCAACACCCTCTGATTTCAAATTCAATATTCTCTCCATTATATTATATTGTCTTTCATAAAATATTATTGAAAAAGAATAATCTATACCTGAATTGAAATCTCTACATTATATCTACAAAATAGGATAGCAAAATTCAATAAAACATTAAGAAAATTTTTAAACATTTAAAATTAAAAAAAACAAACCCTACTCTCTTCAAGATGCTTTTTGCAGGTAGAAGATGCAAATGAAATTTCTCAGGGAGATGATTTTCTGTTGTTGTTGTGTGTGTGTGTGTGTGTGTGTGTGTGTGTGTGTGTGTGTGTGTCTTGGGCAGGACATAACAATTCACAAATAATTATAATACAAGGAAAATTAGAGAGGAAAGGAACACTAAAAATTGTGGGAGGAGATAGGAAGGTTTCAGAGAGGAAAGTCCCTGAACTGAAATTCGAAAAAAAAGGCAAATATTTGAAAATGTGGATAAAAGAAATGTATGCATTGCTGGTATAGTGGCTTCTCTGAATTCACAAAGAGAGTAGAGTTTGGGAATGACTAACCATTTAATTTGGGTACAATATGGAGTCCCTGGAAAGAAGGATTAGTGTTAAATAAGACTTGAAAGGTAAGTTTAAGGTAGTTTATAGAGGATCTTAAATTCTATGTCTAGCAAGACATTATCCAGACTCTGCTTGGAGATCTTCAGTGAAGGGAAACTTACTCTCTCCTCCTGGGCAGCATCAATTTGGAAGCTTTTCCTTTTGTCAAACTGAAATCTGATTTTCTGCAAATTTCCACCCATTGTTTCTAATTCTATCCTCTGGAGCCAAGCAAAATAAATCTAACCTTTCCTCTAAATGAGAGTCCTTCAAATACTTGACAACAACTTCAGTACTCCACCCCAAATCTTCTCCTTTCCAAGCTAAACATCCCCAGATTACTAAGTAGAGTTTACCTTCTTGTACTAATATTCCTACTTCATCTTTTTTCATTACTCTTTCTTGCACATATATAGAAATATTTGAGGCCAGGGGACTTAATATTGTTCAGTTACTTAGATGTTATCTCTCATACATTTCTCACCTTTGCACCAGTATTAGTCTTTATCATAAACCCTACTCTCTAGAGTTTTATTTGTATAGTATATTGGTCATCCAATGCAGTGTGTGTGTGTGTGTGTGTGTGTGTGTGTGTGTGTGTGTGTGTGTGTGTGTGTGGTATGTCTGTATCAATACAACTCTGCCTGAGGCCACTTTGAGTGACTTATGCATTCTGGCAATGGCACTACTGCCTGTCCCTCCCTGATACCTGTGTCAAGGGGTTCTAGTCACTAGTCAGAGACTCTGCACACCTCGTAGACTAAAGGGAGGGTAAGAAGGAAAGAAGGAAAGAAGAGAAGAGTAAGAGTGGGTAAAGACAGGCGGACAGACACAATGTATTGGGGGTGGAGTTTATAAAAAAGACCTCCCAGACTCTCTTTAAATTCCAATTAAAATTCTCCCTTCTTCAAGAAGGCTTCCCCAACCCATTAGTTCTCATGCCTTCCTTTTGTTAATTATTTCCTGTTTATCTTGTGTAAAGCTTATTTTGAATAATTTGTTACAAGTTGCTTTCTCCATTAGATTGTAAACTCCTTGAAGATAGGGACTTCCTTATTTTTGTATCCTTAGCACTTAGTGCAATGCCTAGAAGATAGTATAGATTTAATAAATATTGATTGATTAATTGACTGAAGGGAATTTGACCTGGGATCTGAAGGATTGGATTTTTAAGGCACAAATTTATGGAATAATGTAATTTTACATCATTAGAATTTCCTTAAATAATGTTCATCTTCCTCCTCCCAGAGAGTCAGCCCAAATAAAAATATTATTTTTAAAAATAAAAAAATGAAAAGAGAAATAAAAGACTAAAATAACAAAACAAAACCAATTCATTCATCTAAGTTCTGAAAATATTCATGTTATAACTTAAAAAAATCCACTAAAAGAAATATTTCTCAATCCTTCTTAATACTAGTGTTTTCCCTCTTATAAATATTATTTATCTTGCATATGGCTTGTTTGTACATTTTTTGCTCCTCCCCCAACCATTAGAAATTAAGTTCCTTTAAGAAAGAGACTTTCTTAAGAGACATATCTTTTTTTTTTGTATCCCAGTACTTAGCACTGTGCCTGCCATGTAGTAGGCGCTTAAATGTTTATTGAGTTATTTTTTTCTTATCAATGAATTCCTTCAGATATAAGCTTAGTAATAAAACCCCTGGGTCAAAGACTATGGATATTAGAGTAATCTTGTTTATCTAACTCAAAATTGCCTTCCAAAGAGGCTGCACTGATATACATCTTGATCCACAATGCACTAATATATCTATCTGTCTTCCCACAGTCCTCCCAACATTGACTATTTCCATTTTTTTTCACCTTTACCAGTTTGCCAAAAATGAACTATACTAAGAAATAAAACCTCAGGATTCTGTTGACATGTACTTCTCTAATTATTAGTGATATGAAACATCCCTTCATATGGCTATTAATAACTCAAAATTTTTGATAATTTTGGAATTAATAACTTTTACCACTTATCTTCTGAGAAACAGCCTTTGGAGTTTTATATATCTATATATGCATGCATACACACACACTCCCTCTCTCTCTCTCTCTCTCTCTCTCTCTCTCTCTCTCTCTCTCTCTCTATATATATATATATATATATATATATATATATATATAGACATATACATAAGTCTAAATATACATATATGGGGTCTCAAAAGTCTTAGGGAAGTTTTAAGTGACATTGCCACAGTAAGACCTTTGGAATACAATGATCTGTCAGTTTTCTATATATTTTAGATAATGATAAAATTGAAATAAAATAATGCTATATGAGAATTCCTAATGATTACTTTAATAATTTACTTTAATAACTAGTCCTAGATAATAAGAGGTATAGTATTTGAATCAAATAAGCATTAATATCCATTATAGGATTCAATTATTTATAATTGAATATTATAATAAAGAATAATAATCAATAAAAAGCTAATTACCTAGGTATAGTAAAATATAAAATAATAAATATATCTTTGTAGAAATGAGAATAAGTATTAGATTAAGGTCATAGGCTTTAATTCTTTCTGATAGCTTGCTGCTAAGACACTTCCATTTTTTCTTTAGTACTACTCAACATCAAGCTCTTGAAACCACAAACTTTCCCTGACATCTCAACACTGAAAGTTGGCAATGAAAAATTGAATGTAAAAAGCCACAAGATTCATCCTGGTCAAGGTAACTTGTCTTTTTTTTTTGCCATTCTTTATGACTTGTAGGACACAACTATTTACACTAAGAACACCCCCTATAAATCCATTTCATCTCTAAGTTTCTTTTTTTAAAACTATAAATTAACCTTTATAAATCATCCACTTGACTGCCTTAATTGGGAAATCAAATGGCCATTGATCTAATATAACATTATGCTTGGAATCTTGTCTTTCCCAGTCTTTTTTTATAAGTAAATTTATTTTTGATAATATCAAGTTATTATTGAAGAAATTTTAAATAAAAGTTTTTCAATTGACTACTTCCTTTCTTATCCTAGATGAATTAATTTTATTATTATTTTTAAAATATTTAACCTCATATAATCAATTGTCTATTTTATTTTTTTGTAATTACTCCATCCCTTATTTTTTTTTAGGAATGCCTTTTTTTCTAGCTATGAGAAGTATAGGATCTCCTTTCTAAGTGTTTATGGTATAATCCTAAAATTTATCATCATGTATCCAACAACAACAATGACATAAATATTGAACTAAATCTAATTTCTGCCAGATAGCTTTCCAGTTTTCCTAGCAGTTTTTGTCATGTAGGGAGTTCTTTCCTAAGACGTTTATGTTTTTCAAGATATTGATCACTGGGCTATTGAGTTCTCTATCATTAGAAGTTGTAGTGATGAGGGATACTGAGAGAGGAGGACTAGAAAGATGCTGATACAGGAAACAGTTGATATAAGGGACTGAATTGTGACAACTTCCTTCTTGTTTTTCTCTGCTGGACAGCCCAAATAGAGTCTGACCTAACAGATGGTGAGTCAGCCCCTCCCAAACCTTTTGTTTGTCCTTTTAAATTTCTCCCTCTTATTACAAAGTTCTGAAGACAGTTTCTGTAATTAAAGATCTAATTTATTTCTTGGGGAAAGGAAATTAGAAGATAGGGTGAGAGAGGGAGAGAGGATTTTCCCTAACTCTAACTCAGATCTCTTGTTGAAGGCTTCAATTCAAAGTCTCTTCAAAGAAAATAAGGTTGACTTCCCCTGAGGGGAAAACAGTTGTAGTTCAGCTGGGGTCTTCATTGGGCAAGACCATCTCTTCAGCTCATCCAGGTAGAGGACGGTAAAAGCCAACAACTTCTTCTGCCTTCCTCCTTCAGAGGGGTTGCCCAGAAAGAAGAAAAGTGATGTAGTCAAGTCAAAATGAAGAAGTGACCATTCAGCAGCTCTGGCTAACTGCTCCTGCTTTTGAAACCTTCCATGGAACTCTCCCTTCCCCTTTTGGGTCTGGAAAGTTCCATCTCTTCCTCCTGAGCTCATCTTCTTTGCATCTCATTTTCTTCTGTCTTTGCCTATTTCTCTTGATCACAAATAAAAGGAGTTTAAGGAATGCCTAGATGACACTGATGAGAGGAAAGATTCAAAGATGACTTAAAATCATCAATTCGTGTATTCCAAAAGTATTTTTGAAGACGGTTGGTTTGGAACTTGAACTGTATTTTTCATGTGGTTATAACTCATTAACAACAGAGCCAGAAAAAACATTGACTGGTCTCAGAGGCATGTTGGTTTCAGTAGTTTCATTTTAAGAGTGACCCTTAGTTGAAGAAATAATTGTGATGGCAGCTGTAACAGTCACAGCAACAAGGAGATGCCCCTTATAGAGAAGAAGTACAACAGCAGAACTAACAGTTTTCAAGTCTTGGCAGAGAGTGTAGAGCATAGTGATGGGGAGCAGATTTAGGAACAATAAAGTAAGGAAGTTCTGGTTGAGATACAAGTTCCTTGATCTTACCAAGAGACTACAGAAGGTGTAAAAGTAGGGAAGAGAAACATGTACAATTTAGATGAACAAAACTCAGACCTTTTACTTCACTCTTACTATGAGTTATGTAGACTATGCAGATCTGAAGGAATGGGTGACCCATCTGATACTATGGTTACTGGGCTCATTGAACCAAAATTAATCCCTTCCTGGGTGGTAAGGGAGGTGGGAGATGCCAATCTGGAGTTGCATTAGATGTTTGTAGCAAACATCCAGCTTCTTCACGTGCCTTTTAAATTTAGTTTTGATAAAGTAACTAAAGAAGCCAAGTAGTGAGCTAGAAAAGAGCTGATGTCTCCAGGAGACTTTTAGATAGGAACAAAAGCCATAGATAATGATAACATTATCAAGGCTCACAAACTGAGCCTAATCTGTCTGCCTTCAATTGACATAGTAGTTTCATAACTAGTAGAAGAGTTGTTACATGGAAGAAGGATTAGATTTTGTTCTTCTAGGCTCCAGGTGGTAGAATTAGGAGTAATAAATATAAAGAGGGCTACTGGACCTTACCATATTCCCTGTCTCTAGGATTTAGAATTGTTATTTGACCTTCTGATGTATAATAAGGAACTCTAGACCTAGGCTTGTAATCCTCTGTTGAACCATTCCATTTGTCCTGTGGCAAACTTTCTCTTGTGTTAACTTCCCCAAATAAAGAATAAATTCCTTTAAGTCAGGTATTATTCTGATTTTTCTATTGGTATCCCCAGTGCTGAATAGTGTTTGGTGTACTGTAAAAAGTTAATAAATTAGAGCTCTTCTTAAGTAGATGAGGAAATATTTAGATTTGGTGGGATTCTCCTCACTAAAAAGTCTTCAAGAAAAGGTCAGATGACCACTCTAAGGTAAACAGATTTGATGGCATCTGATCTTCTTTTTCTTTTTTTTTTAAACCCTTACCTTCTGTCTTGAGTCAATACTGTGTATTGGCTCCAAGGCAGAAGAGTGGTAAGGGCTAGGCAATGGGGGTCAAGTGACTTGCCCAGGGTCACACAGCTGGGAAGTGTCTGAGGTCAGATTTGAACCTAGGACCTCCTGTCTCTAGGCCTGGCTCTCAATCCAATGAGCTACCCAGCTGCCCCCGTGATCTTCTTTTTAACTATGGCAATCTGCCATTCTATGATGACATGAAATATATTTCCTAATGACTCCATTAACCACCCTTGTAATTTTCCCAGTTCTAATACACTTCCCTGGCCACAGGTCCCTTTATGAGTGGTTCTTCCCTATTAAAATGTAAGCTCCTTGAGCCTAGGGCCTGTCTTAGCTTCATATCCTCTTTTCTTAGTATAATTTTGACACATAGTAATTTCTTAACATGTTTTTAAAATTTGGACAGTTAATCAGATGAAGGTATTACCTACATTAATGAGATTATAAATCCATCTAAGTATCTAAGTGATTTTCCTTTAAAAAACTGTGTATACAGGAATAGTCACCGTGCTTTTCTGAACAAGACATTTCTCAGTAAATCTTGCCTCTATTTTCAGCTTAATCACTGGCATAATGGGTAACCCTAGACAAGAGAATTAATCTCATTGAGCCATAACTATTCTTCCTATAAAATGAAGATTAAAAAAGCTATCTGTGGTATCTCTATTATAACAGTGTTGCATTAGGTTTTGTGGTTAGGTCTATTTTCCATAATTGGCCTATGATCAAACATGAAATCAAACACTCACACACCTGCTTCAAGTAATAATGGATGCCAAGGAGGGAAAATAGAAGCTTTTTTCTTCCTGAGAGATATTGTTTCCAGCATATTCCCATGGAATAGGGAAAATTATTAAAGAGTGATGTGGGTTCATAAGCTGTTGGTACATATTTATGAAGCTACTTATGAGACAGAATTCCACAAGAACTTGATGGATTAGAAGACTGGGTGAATTTACTGAGATGGGATTTAAAGAATTAAATGTAGACTTTACATTTACTTTACGACTTTCATCTATGTCTTCAAAATTTGAACTAGGGACCAATACGGGGGAACCATAGCTATAGAAAAGGTGGACTGAAAAGTATCTTGGGGTGTTCATTGAATCAAGCCCAGTACAAGTCAGTAATGGGAAATAGTGCCTTAAACAATCTCATGTGATCTAGGGCATAAAAGAGGTATCGCTCCTGTGATTAAGGAGGTTTTAATCCTGCCATATTAGGTTCCAGACAGACCAAATATAAGTTATTGTGTTTGGTTCTAGATACCACATTTTAGAAAGCATAAGAATAAGTAGTATTGTGTATAGGAGGGAATACTCAGGTATTTCAATTCATTGTAGATGGAGCTCAGCTATAAGAACTGAGAATTTTTATTCTGGAGAAGAGAAACTTTAGAGGGGACATGATTAATGTCTACAAATACTTGCTGAACTGTAGTCTTATGGAAGAAAGTTTAGATTTATTCAGTTGTTCCAAGTAGGCAGAATTTAGGATCATGGGTTGACATTGCAGGGAGATAGTTCCATAGTCCACTTTGGGACTTGGGTAATTGCTGAATAAATAACGATGAAGGAGTAAACCTAAAAATGGGTAAGATTTGAAGTGGACATGAAGGACAAAGCACAAATCCTACTCTTCTGTACTTAAAATTGAGGATATTGGAACATAACCAAGCCGATTCTTTTTTGCTTTTGTTTTTTGATTTTTCTTCTTTTTTTGTTTTATTTTTTCCCAATTTTATATAAAAATATTTTTAACATTTAAAAAAATTTAAGTTGAATTATTCACCCCTCTCCCTCTTAAGTGATATGGTAAGCAATTTGATGTAGATTTTATATATGCACTCATGTAAAACATTTTTTTCCATATTAATCCTTTTGTGTAAGGAAATGATAAAAAAAAAATTAAATCAAAGAAATTTGTTTTGGTGTAGATTTAGACTCTATAATTTTTTCCCCTCTGGAAGCAGATGGCATTTATTTTTCATGAGTCCTTTGAGATTATTTTGGATTATTATGTTGATAAGAGTAGTTAAGTTATTCACAGTTGTTCATTGTACAATATTCATTATCCCTGCATACGATATTCTCGTGGTTCTGCTCACTTCACTCCTCATCAGTTGGTGTAAGTCTTTCCAGGTTTGTCATTTCTTATAGGACAGTAGTATTCCATTTCATTCATATATTATGACTTATTCAGCTATCTTTGAATTGATAGTTATTCTCTCACTTGACATTTCTTTACCACAACAAAAAAGTTGTTGTAAATATATTTGTACATATATAGGTACTTTTCCTTTTTTATGTCTTTGGGATAAAGAGCTAGTAATAATATTACTGAATCAAATGGTATGTACTATTTTATAGCCCTTTGGTATAAATCCAAATTGCTCCCCAGAATGGCTGAATTGGTTCACCCCCCACCCCCAGCAGTGCATTAGTGTCTCAATTTTCCTGTATTCCCTTCAAGTTTTGTCGTTTTCCTTTTCTTTGATAATGGCCAATCTGGTAGATGTGGGGTGGAATCTCAGAGTTTTTTTAATTTGCACTGCACTAATTAATAGTGATAAAGAATATTTTTCCACATGACTATATATAGCTTTAATTACTTTATCTGAGAACTGCCTGTTTTTATCCCTTACCATTTATCAGTTGGGGGATGACCTATTCACATACATTTGACTAATTTCTCTCTATATTTGAGATATTAGGCTTTTATTGGAGACTAGTAAATATTTTTGGCATTATAATTATTGTGTGCTACTCTCCATTCCATATCTTCCCCACTGCTTATCGTTTTCTCTATCCTTCCATTTTGTCTGTCCTCAAAAGGGTTTTACTTCTGACCAGCAGAATTTGCAATTTGCTTGCTTTTCTATCAACCTCTAGCTTCTCTTATCCTTTCCCTTCCTACTTTTCTATAAAGTAAAATAGATTTCTAAACCCAATTGATTTTGTATGTTCTTTCCTCTTTGAGGAAAGTGCTCTCCTCCCATATACCCAATCTTTTCCCTACCACTGTAAAAGTTGTTTCCTGCTACTTTTATGAACAATAATTTAGTGCATTCTGTTTCTGCCTTTTCTCTTCTCTCAGTGCCTTCCTCTTTCTCACATCTTAATTTTTTAAATAGAGATCATCTCATCTTATTCAACTTATGCCTTTGATCTTCATCTATTAACACTTCTAATTGCTCTAATAGTTATAAAGTTCTTAGGAGTTTCAAGATTCATCTTCCTATATAGGAATGTAGCAGTTTAACCTTACTGAATGTCTTTTAGTTTCTCTTTTCTGGTTATCTTTTTATGCTTCTTTTGAGTTTTGTATTGAATAGTCAGAATTTGTATTCAGCTCTGATCTTTTTTCCAGGAATGTTTGATAGTCCTCTATTTTATTGAATGCCTATTTTTCCTCCTGAAAAACTATGTTCAGTTTTACTAGATAGGTGATTCTTGATTCAAATTTTTGCTCCATTGACCTCCAGAATATCATATTCCATGTCCTCTGATCCTTTAATGTAGAAGCTGCTAAATCTTGTGTTAGTTTACTTGCAGTTCCATGATACTTGAATTGTTTCTTTTTGACTGTTTTCAATACTTTTTCTCCCTGTTCTGGAATTTGGTTATAATATTCCTGGGAGTTTTCCTTTAGCAATCTTTTCAGAAGGTAATCTGTGTATTTTTTCCCATTTCTATTTTACTCCCTGGTTCTAGAATATCAGAGCAGTTTTCATTAATAATTTCTTGAAAGATAAAGATTAAGTTCTTTTTTTTTATGGTTTTCAGACACTCTAACAATTCTTAGATTATCCCTACTAGATCTACTTTCTGGACTTTCTGGACTTTCTGGACTTCTTGTTTTTCCAATGAAATATTTCATATTTTCTTCTATTTTTTCATTCTTTTTGTGAGTTTTAAAATTAATAATCAATAACTAAATATTAGATTTTATAACATTTTTATTAATAATAACTAAAGCAAAAGAACTGCATGATTTCAGCCTGGTCACAGGTTCAAAAGAGGATGAGGGAGCAGTTACAGCCATATAAATACAATCACGCAAAATGTGGGGATGCAAGAAAATGGAATTTTGAAACACTAAGGGACTTCTGGGACATGAAGTCCAAAGTCTCAAAATCTCCATTTCTACATTTTGAATTTGATTGTTTCTTGATTTTTCATGGAGTTATTAGATTCTACTTGCCCAATTCTAATTTTTAAAGGATTATGTATCTCTTCATGCTGGAAGGGGCTGCTCCATTCACACTCTCCACAGCTCCTGAGGACATTTTTCATATACCCTGCCCTTTTGCCCAGCATGGCAATGTGAACACTTCATCCATCCACTGTCTGGAGCAATGTGGGGGTCTCACAGGTAACCTGAGGGTATAGTTTGAACACTCCTTATCTAGAAGGTTAACCATCTCGGAGTACTATATCATATTATCTCCTTGCCATCTTGGGGAGGAGAGATAGGTATTAAGGGGAATAGAGAAAAGTAGGAAGAGAATATGAGTAGAAAAATGTCAGAAAACAACTATAACAATTGTATTGAAATGTAAAAATATTAAATTAAATTAAAACAAAAATAAAACTAAAACTATTAATTGATAGAAACCAATCAAAGGAAAAAAAAGCATAAAGCCATGACATGCTAGGGAAAATCTTGAGTTTACTTCCACTGATATTTGTTTACAGAGTTATGCAGGTCTGGAGATGAGATAGAAAAAAATTATTCCTTGGTACCCCCCAAGCAACAAAGGGTAGAATTGTACTTTGGAAGAATTTATTAGGCCTCTGTGGGAATTGTTTATTTGTTTTCCAATTTTGCTGTCTGTGGTCTCAGGTATAAATCTTTTCCTTCATCTCTGTGGGAACTTTTGGAATATTTGCCTTTCCTTAAACTTTGATACCAACTCTTGCTATTTTTTATTGTAAATAAGCCTTTTCCCCATATTTAATGTCTTGTTATCCTAAGGGAGTATTTTTGTGAGCCTAAAGGTCCTATTTATTTAGAAAAATAAACAAACAATTGAAGTTCTCCATTTTTTCTGTGTGGGCAACAAGGCAGAGAAATTTTTCAAGAGGTAAATTGTGTCAAGTTTTTAGTGTCAGAGAGGATTCCCCAATATCATGGTTATATAGATACTGGAGATGGATACTTATGGTTTGGCTTAAATTATTAGAATGGTGGATTGAGAGAGACAGGATGCGTTAATCAATAAACATCTATTAAACACCTACTATGTGCCAAGCATTACACTAAGCACACAGATCCTCAACACTGATGGTGAGAGTTATTGGGGTTGAGGTTGGCATGACAGACTGTAAGGAAATCACAACCTTTATTTCTATCCTCTTCCTATAAAAGCAGTATATTGTAGTAGATCAAGACTGGCTTGGAACTGGGAAAACTAAGGTTCACATCTTGCCTCTGACCCAATGTCTATAGAATTATGGGCAAGCAGTTTAACCTCTTTATGTTTATGGCCACTATCTAAGACTTATACATCAAATTATAAAGGGTCTTGGTCTTTTTTGTCATTTGGAATTCCCTCTATTAATATGATGTTCCTTGATTCGAACCTCTGTAGCCCTGACTGTATCATTTAGCAAGAAAGAGAATAGATATCAGAATGGCTTTCATTTTGTGTTTATATTCCCAATGGCTAGTCCAGTCAGTCTACTAGCTTTTATTAAACACATATCTCTTTGCCAGGCATTGTGCTAAGTACTGAGAACAGAAAGGAAATAATGATCCCTATTCTCAAGACTCATAATCTAGTGGGAGACATAACACATAAACAACTATGAGCAAGCAATTTATATACACAGGTTAAATTAGAGATAATCTGAGAAGTGAGAAGCTAAGACCCTGAAGAATTGAAAAGAAGGCAGGGAAGTTAGAAGATAGAAATGAAAAAGGAGAACATTCCAGGTATGAGGGTCACTCAGTTAAAATTCCAAGTGGGAAAAAATGAGTGTCATGGCAATGAGGCCAATGTCATCAGATTGTAGAGTCCATATCATGATACCTGGCATATAGAAGGAAATTTACAGTTGATTTATTGAGTTATAAACAATGTGAGAAAAAGTCATCCCAGGTTTCCTGGTAAATTAAGAGATTATAAAGGAAGGGGTTATGACTAAGGGCATAATTTTAGGAATCCCTGGCATATAAGTAATGGATCAAACTTTAACATGAAAAGATCATTGGAAAACAGAGATCAGAAAAAGTAAGAAAAGTCATAAGCAGTGAGTATCACCATTGTTATAATTGCTTGAAGCCTATGAAACTGTTCAGGGGAGTGTGATATATTAGAATTGTTTCCAAACAGATACTAGTCTGTCTGACCTTGAGTTTCTTTATTCTTTCCCTTCCATCCTTCTATAGCTAGTGGCTTATTAAGGATGCATTAAGATAATTAGGTGCCTTTTATCACAATGGTAAGCATAAGAGTACAGTCATGTTTTGCATCTCTATAGTATGAATAACAAAATAGCTGCTTTTGATTTCTTGACTAGTTACTGAATATCACATTAAGATGTTTAATCAGCATGTGCAGTTCCTCCCTCCCATTTTTTTCTTATTGAATGGGATTTGCCTGTGTTATGACATAAAATGTTCATACCTTAAACATGAATGGAAATAAATTCACCATTGTTACATTGAGGGCTATGATTCAGTTAGAGGCTTAACAATTACTAATTCAAGTTTGCTCTATTCATATAAGTCTAATAGTTATTAATGTTTTTTCTTGTGAGTTGAGTCTTAACAATTATTCATTCAAGTGTACTCTAGTCAAATAAATCTAATAGTAATGCTTCTTCTTGAAAGAAGGGAATGCCCCTTCCTGAAATTTTGAAATTACAGAGTGATAGGCTAATAATTGGAAAGGATATTAGAGAGCAGTAAATTCAATCTCCCTTATTTTACAGAGAAGGAAACTGAGGCACATAATGATTAAATGACATATCTGGAGTTGCACAGCTGCTAAGCATCTGAGGTAGCATTCAAATTCAAGTCTTTCTCATGACAAATTCTATTTTCTATCCACTGTATCTTGCTACTTTTTGAAAATAACTTTTTATGAGACCTGTCCTGTAGTCCAATCATGTGCATTTGATATTACCTATGGCTTGATAATGATCATGATAATGGTTAATTGCTTGCATCAGTATAGTTCTTAACAGGTGTCAGATACTTTGACAACCATTAACTCATTTGATCATTATGTACTCCTATGGATTAGATGAGTGAGGAAACTGAGATTGGAAATGTTAACTCCCCTATCTACAGTTACAAAGCTAGAAAATGGTTATAGAGATATGATTCAAATCCTGGTCTTTTGATTATAAATTCAATGTTCCTGCCTCTATAACTCATTATATTCCATGAAACCATTCTTATTTTCTCATGCCAACATTTGTTTTTGTTTTTTTGTCTCAGTATCCTCTAGAGAGAGGAAGTGCAATTAAAAATCCACAATCCTAACTTTGGCTTTCTACAAGATCCTATGAATAACTGATAGAAATTTTAAACAGCAAATGTAGGCATATGGGCCCCCCCAAATATGCTGTTCTTCTTCCATCACTATAGAAGGCATGGCCAAATTCATGCTTTACTAGTTTTACTAGCAATTCAATTAAATTTAGGAAAGAAATATTATATTCAAACAATATGCTCAGAGGAGAATTTAGGATTTTTAAGAAAAAATTAAAAATTTAGCTTTGTTTTACTTTTAGGCTATTAAATCAGAACAGTAGAAATAATTCTGATTCTATAGAAGAAACAGAGATAAACTTCCAGGGTCTAGCATATATTAATCACCAATTAATTTTCTATCACCTATATTCCTATCTGCCTCTTTTATCCATCTTTTAAAAGATAATCTAATTAAGCAATTTCAGTTTATATTCATGACTTTATTCCTCTGTATATTCTCTGCATGTAATCTATTAGATAATTAATATTTCAGTGATAAGTTTTAAGGAATAATCCCAATTATTAATTGATTGATTAATTGTGTACAAGAATCAGAAATTCATGTAATTATATTGTAAAATAAAAAAAAAAATAAAATCTCTTGGAGTGTGTTGCAAAAACATCTTTGCCATGGGAAATTTTGTGCATGTCTCCAGCATCCTGAAATGTGTCCAGACATTGTAATATCTCCGGTGGCATTGAAGTTATAGTGACCTTGGACATGTTTATTTTTGCCATATTTAGATGAGATGATGTTATAGAATAGAGATAAGAAAAGAACTCGATCTTCTAGAAGAAGAAGACCTTCATGATGAAAACATTTTTTACTCCAAGAAACATTCAGAAGTCTCTTTTGTGGAGATGGGGAAATAGGGGTAATCTGACTATATATACCAGTTGATGTGTGAGCTCAGGGTCTTTGGTGGAGCTGGGTGGGTCTAGGCTCTGACATTTTTAATTTACAATTTTCTACAATGAAATGTCAGTATGCGTGTGAACTGGAATGACCTCCAGGAATAGATGCAGAGAGAAAGGAGCAGAACCAGGAGAACATTGTACATATAGAGACTGATACACTGTGGCACAATCAAATGTAATGGACTTTTCTACTAGCAGCAATGCAATGTCTCAGGACAATTCAGACGAACTTGTGAGAAAGAATGCAGTCCACATCTAGAGAAAGAATTGTAGAAATGGAAATGCATTAGAAAAATATGTCATTGATCACATAATGTGACAGGGATATTATTGGGGTTTTGATCTTAAAGGATCATGCTCCTGCAGATATGAATAACATGGAAATATGTTTCGAACAATGATACATGTATAACCCATGGATCTACTTGTTGGATTTGGGAGGGGGGAGGAAAAAAGAGGGGAAGAGGTATCATGAGTCATGAAAACCATGGAAAAATATTCTAAATAAAAAAAGTGGAAAAAAGAAAATGTCAGTATGACTCAGATAATTGCTACCCAATATTTACTTTTCATTTTATTATTTTCTATCCCTGATTTTTACTTATACTATAATTCTTCATTTCTTCTTGATCAGGGAGCATAGGCAAATATAAAGGTATCGATAATAGAGAAAGTTAGAGATCATGTTAAAACCACTCCTATTAATTCAAGACAATTTTCTTTCCCATTTCCCACATCTTTCTAACCAATGCCTATTGGTTCTCTCTGACATAAGGTACCCTTATGATATTATCACAACACATGTTTATTAAGTGGTCAATTACATGGTAAAAGAAAATCTGAAGTACAGAAATAAAACCCAGAATTCTTGAGTTGTATTCTGGTTTTGTATCTCATAGGTTAATCCATCTTTGCTTTATATAACACTTTATAGATAATCAGAGCTTTCAATAAAGTTCATTGAAAGCTCAGGCTTTCAAAGAAGAAAAAAATGAATGTATATTTAGAGATCATCTCATTCAAATCCCTCCTTTTATATCTGGAGAAATTAAGGAACACGGAGGTAAAGTTTGGGTTAAAGAACTTGTCAAAGGTCACATATATTGGAAAAAGTAGAGTTAGGATGTAAGCTCAGATTTTTAGACTTGAGAAATGTGCTCTTATTTGTCTGCTGCATAGAGCCCTTATAACTAAATGGTATAGATTTAATCTATAAATTACAAATTACAGAGATATCTAGTCAGATCCTCAAATGAGAAGTGGATAGTATGAAGGGCAATGTTTCCAGCAGGGGAAGATGGTTCACTTTTGTTAGTGTCATATGTATATATTGGTGACCAATGATTAAACACTAAAAGGATCTCACGTCACCACTAAATCACTCTTCCTGCATTGACCCAGATTCTAAGCCAACTACCATTTAGAAAGTACTACTTCCCAAAATCATATGGACAAAAATATACTTCACCCTGATGCCAGTCTACAAAGTTAGGACAGTCCTAGGGCAACAATTATAAAAGTACTCCACCTGGCCTATGTATGGAAGCAAATGTACTTATTTATAAATGGTTAACACTTGGAAAAATCTCAGAAGAGAATCAGAAGGGATCAGAGAGCCCAAAGTCCTCATGTTATGGATGAGGAAATTTAAGCCTCAATATAAATGACTTGCCCAAGGTCATATAGATAGCAAAGCAGAGCCAAGGTCTTGAATCCAGGTTCTGTGTCTCCAAATTCAATGATTTTCAGTACAACTGCATGAAGCCTTTCTAGTGTGGAAGGACATACCCCAGTTTACTCTGTCCTAGGATAGCCCTCAACAAACAGGCCACTTCTACAGCATTATGAGGCTTTGGGGGCAGATAGACTACATACCCCACCCCCCAAAAAATTGGGAGATAGAAAGCATAACAGTTCAATTTTCATGATTTTTAGAATCATAGAATCCAAAATTTAGAGTTGGAAGGAGCCTTAGAGGCCATCAAGCCCAATTACCCTTATTTTAGACATGAAAAAACTAAGTAATGGAAGTTAAATGGATCACTCTGGGTCATACAGCTAGTGTTGTTGTGGGATTAAATTCCAATACTAACTGACTCCAAGTTTGATGTCCCATCCACTAAACACTATGCCTTTCAAGGAAAGGGAGGGTTTGAAAAAATTAAACAGAATAAGAATATATTTTTAAATGAATTCCTGGGCATTTTTATATTTCATTTTCTTTCCTTGGCCTTTACTAAGCATTTTTGATAAAGTTCTGAAGATAGCTTTCAAAGGCATCTGCAGGATTGTATCCACATCTTCTGACCCAAACCTCTCTCTGCCTACACAATTATACTTTGATGTTTTGCACTTTAAGAATTTCACTACATAATTTCCCCCAAACAGGTGCATATAATTTTTACAGGATCCTTTCAAAAACAATGGGTATTGGCGAACCAAGTATGCTATTCATGCTAAGAGAGTCCATAAAGTAAGATGGCTTATTTTATTTACATTTTGAGATCATTTCCATTTTGCCTCCTAATTATCTCACCATTCAATGGGGCCTATTATGTTTAGTGTGTTTGTTCATAGATGTTGGCTAGCTGTTTGGTATCAATTTAAAGAGCCCATCTGTAGAAGAAGTCTAAAAACATTTTATACTCTCCAAATGGTATCTTTTTGGCTACTTCCCAACTAGAGTTTAAAATAGAAGAAAACTGGCATTTTTCCCCCTTTCCCTTCTTTTTCTCTTAGATTGCAGTTAGCTCAATCCTTTTTATTCTAGGTTTCAATTGATGTAAATGAAATTGGCTGAGTGATATAGTCTTGAGCAGCAGGGCTGGGACTGGGAACAGCAGTGCCAAATCTGCTATAATATTTTTAATCAGAAGTAATTGATGCCAGCTGTGTGGTCTGTATGGTTTTAAAATTTATGGATGAGCCTAGGTGTGGTTGCCACTGTTTCGATTTAGGAGCTGGAACCGGTTGGCTCTCATTAAGAACCTATGGGTAGGGGCGTATTGGGTGTTAATTGTACAGGGAAAAGACTTAGTGATTCATGTGGTGCAGTGTAATTTGGATCATTAGTGTATAATGCTTTAGTTCTACCATAATCACCTGAGAGCAAATAACAGAACCACTCTCCAGCTTTTTTAGGGCTTAAAATTTTTTGGATCTCCATATTGAGCACAATGAGATATCTACTATTTGCTTAGTCAGCTACAAGATCCTCTACACTATATTAAAAGATCTTTCAATGTTTATTTTCTAAACTCTTATTCTGTTGGTTCAGTATTCTAATAGCAAAACTAGGAAAAATTAGGAGTCATACTTATTCAACATAATATTAGAATATTATTCTAAAGCAATATTAGAAGCAATAAACACCATAAAATATAATCAGTCATTGTTTATGTATTTGTAATTATGTTGCCCTATATACACTCAAATAGTTGAATTTAAATGGCCTTCTAAACATGAGAATGTAGTTTATAAATTAAAATAAAATTTTTAGCACTTTAAACAACTGATTATTACTATGATTCTTCCTCCTCTCTTTACTTCAAAGAAACCAAGTGGAATTAATAACAGTTAGAGGCTTTTTTGTAAAGAAGTGAATGTCACTAGCTTATAGTTCTAGTAGCTACATTAAAATGAAATACTGAATGAGTGAAATAATAAAGCTTTCTGGTTCTGTGAGTTTAATGATGTGAGTATACCTTCAGATAATGTATCCGTACCTTTTCATCCCAGGAGATGGTCATCTGATGTCTACCAGAAGCTTACCACATGGGTCTACTTAATGCTCTGGGAGGGCCTTGCTTGTGTTCTCTTGACATGGTAAGAATATTAATGAACTTGTGAAGTATTCATTATTTGTCTCTTGCTTTTTTAATATTACTGCCCTGCCTTTCTTAATTATACAGTTCTTTGATGGTATCATTTATACTTACTCTGTTCCATTATTTTTTAATGTGTTTCCACCTACTCATATCTACATGGTCCCTCTCTATTATACTTTTGAAATAATTACAGTTCATGTTAATGTTTTGATTAATGTTTAAAAGTCACTTGATATAGAACCATGTGACACATAGTATAACTATTATTACTCTCTTTTGCAGGAGAAGGGCATGAAGCTCAGTTAGGGAAAGTGATATTTCCATAGTCCTGCATTCCTTAAGTATCTGAGCAAGAATTCAGGTTTTCTTAACTTTAAATTAAGTTTCCTTCCTACTTTCTGCATCATTTTCCCAATAATAAATATTAAATATAGTTTGACATTTTAGATTCAGAATATTTTAAGGCATTGAATGAATTTTCATTGATAGAAGATGCCTCATCAGATGATTATGGTTATGTTAATATTATTCCTGAGCACCATTGAAATAGTGGCACTGAATCATTGGAGTGCAGAGTTATTTTTCCTTTACCTGCATAACATTATTGAATATAGAAAAGCCAATTTCCCACCATTTTATATCAGTTGACTTTTTCACAATATGGAGAATGATTCACTAAGAGGGACCAGAAAAGATCAGATAGAGAGAAGTTGTTTTTCTTTTCTTTCCAATTTCTTAAATGTTAGAGGCAACATCATATAGTCGTTAGAGAATAGGTCTTGAAACCAGGAATATGTGAGTTTAAAATCTGTCTCTGTTATGTATTAACTATATAACCCTTGTCAATAAATCATTTAGCCTCTCAAGTCTCCAGGTGACAGAAAAGATGCTGATATGAATTAGTAGAAGGAATTCCCTACACTGATGAAATCTCATGTCCGGTTCCCAATTCCTAGTTCTCAAATGTTAATAAGCATATTTCACTTAGAGATTTCAACTATCATATACACCTTTTCCATTTTGATAGAAAACTAAAATGCACAGTTATCTTCTGTATAATTCATCTCCCAAAGGGGGAAGCTGGTTAGCTCAGTGGATTGAGAGCCAGGCCTAAAGATGGGATAGTCCTAGGTTCAAATCTGGCCTCAGACACTTCCCAGCTATGTGACCCTGGCGTCCATTGACTAGCCCTTACCACTCTTCTGCCTTGGAACACAGTATTGATTCTAAGACGGAAGGTAAGAGTTTTAAAAAAAATCACCTACCATGTAACAATTTTTAATGTTAAAATAAGAGGTGTTTGTGATAATTCTCTCTTTTGACTGTAATTTGAATTTATGGCAGGAAAAGGATTAAATTAAAGCCATAGCCAATTGGTTGTCTCCAGCTGATAGTTAATTAGTATGCATTTACTATCTTAACCCCTACTCTATAATCTCTTATGCCTTCCTTATAGTCTATTCTTTTCTTCATTCTTAGATTAAGGTCTCAAAGCTGTTGATCTACCCTATCCTTTACCCATTGCATCTCATGCAACAAGTAGGGCAACATGGTCAATAATTAGACTTGATTATCACTTTCTTGAGCACAAAGGAACTAAAACTGAAAATATGGACCTTGAAACATAAGAAAATATTGACCAATAGTATCAGTTCATCATCAGTCTTTTATGAATAAAAACAAATGTAGTCTTTCATAAGTGTTAGGAGGTTAGGGAGCTTTTTATAATGTCATATTGCAAAGCACAGACCACTAGATCTGTCTGGACCCTCAATCTTCAGTCTTACCAAATGACCCCTTATGGTTTTATGGAAGCTTCATTTTGACAACCCAGAGAATTCATCCGTCAGTATATTTCTCAGTCAGATTATTCAGATGTACACCCTAGACTTAAACTTAAAAAGTGAAAGGGCTAGATTGCCTTTGGGAAATTACAAATTATATTTTAATGACTTTTATGATTTTAGTAACTCCTTTATCCTTTAATGACTCCAAATTTCTCCCTGAAACAAAGTCCATTACTTTAATAATAACAATATTCTACCAGTGAAAGGAATTAGTAAAACAGTGAATAAAGAGTTGGGTTCAGAGTAGAGGAAGACCTAGGTTCTCACATGCATTGACTATGTTGATCTGGCTAAGGGACCAGATGCTCACTGGGTGAAAAGAATGTCCTCTAACCTGGTCCATATAGTCTACCAATATATCTATATGGCTACAAATCAGGGAATTCTCCAAAGAACTTACTGTCCCTATCACTCAGAGGGCAATGGACAATCAGGCGATAGGAATGAGAAGAGTATAACAGTTTTCAAATAAGAATGTATGAATACAAGCTAGAATAAGAAGAGTTGTCAAAGAAACAATTTTTGAAAAGAATTACCTATGAGGCAACTAAGTGGCTCAGTGGATAGAGGGCTATGCTAGGAGACAGGAGGTCCTGGGTTCAGATCTAGCCTCAGATGCATCTCAACTATGTGACCCTGGGCTTAACCCCAATTGCCTAACCCTTACTACTTTTCTGCTTTGGAAGTGATACTTAATATCAGATAGAAGGTAAGGGTTTCCAAAAAAAAAAAAAAGGAAGCAAATATGGGCTAATTGTGACCAGCATAAATGATGAACAGGGGATAGGTCTTGTACTTTAGCAGTAGTCTAAATTTAGCAGCCATCTAAATGAAATTAAAATGAGTATGTCCCTCAGTGTCCTGAGGATTTTCCATAATTAACTTCAAGAAATTATGGATAGAACTTACATAGGTTGTAATCTATATCATTAGATGGCACATTCACATAAATTAGAAAATAAATAATGTATTTTGAATACAGATCATGATCCACAAATCCTGAAAGGGTTTACATGGAAATGGTCAAAGTTATCCACTTACTGGGTTTTTATTCATTTGTGGGTAAGTTTAATTTTGAGAATTACTTCACATTCTATGTACAACTTATATCCTCTGAGAATGCTTGGGCAAGAATTTGGGTATTCAGACGAGCATTTTTAGACATTCAAATTAAGTATGATATTTTATTTTTTCTTTCTTTTTATGGATCTTGGAAAACCAGATTCAAGAATCATTTTATTATTCTATTATAATACAATTCCCCTCCAAATCTATTTCATAATTTCTTACCACATTTTTGAAAATGTACCATTTCACTACAAATGCTCCTACTGGAACGTAAAGAATACTTGTCCAGAGGATAACATATGATTGAAAGTGGTATGAATTATGAACATTTTAAAGTGTTTCTATGATTTGTGAACAGATTTTCGTTTTTCACTTTGACAACGAAGAGAGAATGAATGAAGCATTAGTCATCTAGCCACTCTCTGTCTCTCCATTCTTTTATTCTAGTCTTCCTGCTTAGATTTAGATTTTTCTGATCCACCTAATTCTACTAGAAAATGCAAACTCTCCTAAGCACAAGAAAAATATCAGTTACTGTGTATAGTACAATAAGAACTCTCTTGTCAATTTGCATGAAGACATTTGTCAGGTCTCTGGTACTAAGATTATGAGAGATTTGTTACTGAATAATGTGCAGTGGGGTTATTTTTATGCTTTTCATAGTTCCAGTTGTTATGCAAAGTACTAAAATATTTCATCATAAATGCTTTCAGATAAAAAATTATTCATTTCCATCTCAAGGTAAATAAATTAAAAAATGAAAACTGGAATTAAAATCACCTAACCTCTTACATGTAATCTGTATAAATAAACTCACACTTTCATTGAACTCTTTTATTTGATATTGTTTGAATTGTTCAACACACATGGGATTGTGAAGTAAGCCTAAGTTAGCAAAGGAGAATGCTGCTTTCCCTGGTTGTTTTGTGAAGACTTTTTACTCGACAAAAATGTACTAATAATTTTAATGCTTTTTTTTGGTAATGACAGAACCGTTTGCTTCTCTTTACAATTAACCAGCCAAGAAAAATTTTTTTTCAGAAAAAATCCTCTTTTTCTTTAATGTTGTATGTCATGTAATCTGTGAAATGAAAAGGGATTTTTATTTAGTTCTCAGGAAGCTCAGAACTGCTTTAGATTCACAGTCTTGAACATCCAATTGATGTACCCTAGTGAACTATAAGATATTTTTAAAATGGGGATTTATTTTCTTTAATTGTACAAATGATTTTCTTTTGGCAAATTTGACTACAGATGAGCTATTCCTTTTAGGATTATAGATTTAGAAGTAGAGTGTCCTAAGAGGCTGTCTAATCTAATCCTATCATTTATATTTAAGGAAACTGAAACCAGGGAGGTAGAATGACTTTCTCTTAGAGGCAGAAAACATGATCAATGAGATTTTTAACCCAGTTCTGACTCCAAATCAAATGTTTCCCTTGTGTGATCATATATAGAATTGATACTTATCTTTAGTCCATATCCATTGCTTTTTTTAATTTCTAAAAAGATTCTAACATTTAAAACATCGATGATAAAAATGCATCTCATTTTGAATGAGATTTTTTTAGAAGTGGAATAAATTGTCATGAGAAAAATACCATTTGGGTATTGACCTAGGAATAGTATTTCAACTTCTAGCATACATTATCAAGACAGCTTTTGTTTCAAAAGGAGCAGGGAAGATTTTTTTATTCCAATTAACCAACCAATCAATATGTTTAGGGTACTCCTTTATTTTGTTGGTTGTCCCCTCTGTACCTCTCTGTGTCACCTCACCCCTCTAAAAATAAATCTACATCATTCTAGAATTTCTGATGTGATGTTAGACTAGATTTTATCTCCATGTTGTACTCTGCATTGAACTAAAGTTTCCCTGAGGAGACTTCCGGGTAAACATGGCTGCAATCTAGATGTGAATTGCTTCCTCTCCCCCCAGCACTGAACAAAATAGGCTACCTCAAAAAAGCATAAAAAACATCCTTGGAAGAATGGAGGGACTCTCCAGAAGGCCACAGCAACAAAGGTATGTGGGGTTTGAAAATTTCCACACTATAAGAAGGAGTAAAAGCATGCACAAAAACGTGAACTGAGCTGCCCTCACCTACCTCCCACACAGAACCAGAGTAGGGAGTAAGTGAGGAGCGTCTCTGTCTTGGGGGGGGGGGACATCAGGGTCCTTGGGATATAACAAGGACTGCCAGGGAACTAAACTCAGGGTGGTTTCACTGGAGAACCCTGCCCAATGGAGAACGCACAGACTGCGGGAGCCCTTGCAAACTGCGAACACCGTGGAGACCCTAGAAACTGTAGAAACTGCTTGAGGCCAAAGCTCCACTCCTCACTATAGTGAGGGGAGGCACGCCAGGGTCCTTGGAAACTGACAGGGGCTACCAGGGAACTACCCTTCAGAGTGGTATTACAGGAGACTCCTGCGCACAGGAGAGAAGAGACCACAGAGCACAGGGGCTGGCTGGAGCACTAACAAACTGTGGAGTTGGGGAAGAACCAGCCTGAGGCAAAAAACATCACCACTTAAATCCACAGAAAACCCGCCCATAACACCCAGACCTCTGACCAAAAAGGAAAGGGAAAACCACCAAAGGGGTTGCTAATAGTGCCCAAGGTCAACACTCCAAGAAGAAATGGAAAAACTTGACTATTGAAAACTTTTACGGAGGAAAAATCCAGGCTACAGGGGAAAAAGAGGATGAAATTCAAACAAAATCAAAACATGCACAAAAAATTAGAAATTATCCACAAGCTCTGGAAGAACTCAAAATGGGACTTATCCAAAAGATGGAAACCTTCTGGCAAGAAAAATGGGAAAAAATTCAGAAAGAGATCAACAGCCTGACAGACAAGAACTCAAAATTGGAGAGAGAGCTGGAAGCCTCAAACAGAAGGGCAGACCAAACTGAAAAGCAAAATCAGTCTTTACAGATCAGAATTAAGCAACTGGAAAGCAATGATCTTGCAAATCAGCAAGAATTAATAAATCAAAGTAAAAAAAATAATGAATTAGAAAAAAACATAAAATATCTCACTGACAAGGTAATGGGCCAGGAAAACAGAGGAAGGAGAGACAACTTGAGAATCATTGGTCTACCTGAAAAACCAGAGATAAACAAAAATTTGGATGCCATACTACAAGAAATCATCGAAGAAAATTGCCCTGATGTTTTCAAGCAAGGGGGGAAAATAGAATAGAAAGGGTTCATAGAACACCCTCTATACTAAATTCCCAAAAGATAACCCCCAGGAATGTAAACACCAAATTCAAGAGCTTTCAAGCTAAGGAGAAAATCTTACAAGAAGCTAAGAAGAGAAACTTCAGATACAGAGGAGCCCCCATAAGGATCACACAAGACCTAGCAGTGAACACACTAAGAGACCGGAAAGCCTGGAACACGATATTCAGAAAGGCAAGAGAACTGGGTCTTCAACCAAGAATCAGCTACCCATCTAAACTGACTATGTACTTCCACGGGAAAGTATGGGCATTCAACAAAATAGAAGATTTCCAAGTATTTGCAAAGAAAACAGCAGAACTCAGGCAATCGGTGTTAATTGACTTGTCCAACTAGGAATTATCTGAGGACAGATTTGGATATAGATCTTCCCAACTCCAGACCTGGCTTTCTATCCACTGTGCTACCTAGTTGCCTGTTAGTATCTTTTTTAAAAGAAGACCCTTGAATATCATGTCAATAAGATTAAAGAGTCAATTTGTGTTCTACCACAACTATGAATTGTGGTAGTGATTCCTTACTGTAAAACAGTATACATAGATTTTTTAGTTAAGTGGCAAAGTGAATAGAGCCCTGGACCTGGAATCTAGAAAAAATGAGTTCAAATTCTACCTCAAATACTTCCTATCTGTGTGACTCTCTGCAAGTAAGTTTGCCTGCCTCAGTTTACTTATTTGTAAAATTCAGAAATTAACAACACCTATTCTCAATAATTGTTATGAAAAGAAAATGAGATAATATTTGTAAAGGACATTGTAAACCTTAAAGTGTTATATACATACTCTATAAATACTATCATCATACCTTTTCATAAATGATATGCAAAAATACCATCATTTATATTCCAATAAAATAAGGCACTTATTAAAAAAAGAATATCACTGAAAATATGATTAGAGTGAGACATTATGTGTTCACCTGTCAGTGAGCAGTCTGCATTCAGGTATTCTTGTGATGTCAGGAGAAAGACAAGATGGTCTGCAGAATGTTGGATGTATTCCCTGTGGTAAATCTTTAGGAAAACACGAAGATTTACTTAAGATGGGCAGGCATGGATAGGCTACAATCCAGCATTCCTGGAGAGAACATACATTCCAATAAGATCATAGCTTTATTGGAATAAAAAGATAGTAAGTGGATTTCAAAATTATTGACTTAAACAGTTAAAATTAATCTCAAAGTATTTGACAGCAACTTGATAGGACAAGTATAGGAACCCTGAGATTAATAAATCTTAGCTCAGAATGTCATAAAGAAGTATAAGGAGGCAATTTTGAATTTCACTATTCACTTATCAATATAAAGAATCTTGGAGTGACTGCAGTGGATTTATTTCTGAGTGGACTGGGTATACATATCATAGTATAGCTGGAAGAATGTCCTTTCCTAGCTTCTGACTTTCCAACCCTGTAAAACCCTCAGCCACTGGGACCACCTCCTACCAGCTACACTGATTTTGGACTTTTTTAGACATTTTTCTATGCAACTTGGATGCCTAGACCTTCTCCCTAACTTCCATTTTTCAACTTTTTTGTGTGTGCTGTCTTCCTTCATTAGATTGTAAGCTCATAGAGGGTGGAAATAATCTTTCTTTTTATTCATATTTGCATCCCCAGTGCTTAGAATACTGCCTTGCACATAGCAGGTGCTTAATAAATGTTTGTTGAACTGAATGATTTTCCTTTTAGTCTACTATTTAAACAAAATACCTATATCCCTCTTCTCTTTTCACACCTTTGGTTATAATAAGTGCAAGTTGAGGCTCTGAGGTAACATAGCCAAAATGATGACAACAATGATATAATTTACATGGCAAAATGGAGTCAAAGAGAAATTCTCTTGTATAGCTTTATCTTCATAATTCATGGTTGGGGTCAAATGATATGATTGAAATGATATTCAATAAAAAAGCAAAGAAATAAATGTGAAAAATAATTCTAATAAATAGTAACAGTATTTTCATAAAACATAAATAATTTATATTCTATTATAAGCTAAATATTATTCAATTTTTATTAAGATATTTTAGTGAATATTTTTAAAATTTGACTCATTTGTTGCTTTCTATTTAAGCCCATTTCTAGCTACTGTAATATACTACAATAAAGTCAAAGTCAGCTTCAAGAAAATAATTCTTTCTAGAGGGAGAAAGTGCCAGAAAATGATGAGAAAATCCTTTTATCTCAAGTCACAAAATAATACTGGGAAGGGAGCTCACAGGTTGTCTGGTCTAAAATGTAAATAATTTAAATGTAGGCTAAATATAACCAAGCACAAAATAACTGACAATGAGTTTACTAGTATTTATTAAATGCCTACTATGCATCATTTAGCAATGTGAAGAAACATGTTTTGTTTTGCTTTTCTGAGCCAATTCATACCTAGGGAGTCTAACATTAGCATCCAAAATAATAATATAAATTTATGTGAGTCATTAAGATTTAGTATTTTTACTTAGATCTAATGTTATATAATTATTTTTTCATTAAATTTCTAGATTCTCTTTTGTAGTTTCTGTCCTCTTATTCATTATGTTGAAATCTGTAATCTTCTTGAACGATTTTTAATTATATTGTTTTAATAATATAGTAAATAAATGAAAGATATAGGAAAAATAGATAAATCAAAAAATATCCTGATAAATCATTTTAGGTGTGAATCAGTCTTGAATCATGGAGTAAGAAAGCATTTTGCCACCTCTATTGAATTCTTCTTTTTTTCTTTTTTCTTTTGAACAGCTGAATGTGATCAGAACAGTACTAGTTCTGGATTATATGCTTCTTTCTTTAAACAACCAAAGCACAGTAAGCACTTACTTATATTGTCTTCCAATGATGACCACCTAGCAGGGTTTTTCATTTGAAGTGATTTGAATAGAACACACTGAACATTTTACCAGTTTGTACAAATTGAATGTGTTTAATAGAGAATAAGTGTATTAAAATAGAACTCTACCAATTTAGCTCAACCTCTGTAATAACTTATTTTTCTTGCTACAAAAATCAAAATTATATCACTGGAGAATATCTTTTTCTTCCTTAAATATTTTTTTCTAATTATATTATGAAGCAAGTCCTGAGAGATATCTTAGAAATTTACAAGAAATCACATACATATCACCCATGTTTCATTAGACGAAATATACTTGCCATCACTATGGAATAATTCAAATTTAATACTGCTTGGTATCTGACACAATTAACTTGTTGATCAATAGATTTAGAGATTTTCTCCAATGACTTTAGGCTGTGCCTTTTTGCTACCAAATATGACAACCACATTTAATCATTCAGTCAACTATAACTCCACTTGGAGTAATGGGAAAAAAGCATATTATAATTTTGTTTTACTTGAACAAATATGATAACAATAATTGATTCTATAATGAGAAAATAAGTACTACTTTTGAAAAATGGATTAATATTCATGTCTTTCAAGTCTAAAATATGCATTTGAACTATTTGAGTTAAATGTTAATGGTTTTTTAACAGTTTCTAGGAAAGCACATTGAGATAGTTTAAATATGACATAGACAAAATAATATTAGCACAGATAGTAAGAAAATAACGAAGTATTTTAAGGAATGGCATCTACTACAATAAAAGGGTTTATCTTGGGAGCAGAATAAAAAACAAACAAACACTGGATCAGAGATCCTTAGGAGACTTAGACTCTATTCCTGTTTCTTCCACTAACTGTTTGATCTTGATCAAATCATTGAACCCTTTTCCACTGGATTCTTCATCTATTCAGTGATGAGATTGGACTAGATAATTTTTTTTATTTCTTTTTTTTTATTTTGTTTAATTAGATGATTTAGAATAATTTTCTATGGTTACAAGACTCATGTTCCTTCCCTCCCCTCCCACCCTTCCCATATCTGATGCGTAATTCCACTGGGTGGACAGTTATTTCTGTGGTTGTATCTATTAAGAAATCTGATAAGACCTTAATATAAGCATTGAAGAGCACTAGTTGGAAGAGAGCCTTCAAAGCCATGTTGCTGAGTCAAATGATGCCCACCTCACCAATTCCCGTTATAATTAACAAATAATAGGTTTGTCAGGATCTTGCAACTTTCCTGGGCATTTCCCAGCTCCAGAAACTCATCATTCTGCAAAATGATATCAATTCACATCTCCTCAAATAATTTCCCATCCACCCACCCACCCACCCTTCTATCGCACCCTCCAGCCAATTATACATTCCCCTTTTGTTCAGTTTTTTATGTCTTGTCTCCCTAATCAGACTGTGAGCTCCATGCAGGCTTTTTGTTTTTGTTTTTTAATGTATCCTCAGTGTTTTTCACAGCACCCGGCACCCAGTAGATACTTAATAAATATTTATTGACTGACAACTCATAGCCTCTACATCATTCCATTTAGTTATAAGACTGTGAAGATATTCTCTGCTGTGCAATATCATCTTTGAAAGCTTCCCTGTTCCCTTTTCATATTTTCATGCAGGAAAACCAAGGGAAGTACACAGATCATTCTCTGTGTGGAGACCATCCCTACAATTAGGCTGGTTTAGGGAAAAACCATTTTACACCACCTCCCAAATGAGTCATCTCTTTTCTTCCTGAGAACTGCCTCCAAGAGATCTGCCAGCCAAAATCAGCTGCTTTTTTGTATGAGGTGTGGCACCCTGAATCATCAGCTTTTCTGGCTCAGACCCTAATGGGATGGGGGTGGGGGTGGGGGGAAGAATACCATCTGAGAATGAATTATATGTAGCTGGAAGCATCCAAAAGATATCTATTTGTGCCTATTCCAAGTGGGAGGGGAGGCCATTCCTTTTCTAACTGTTGTATTTCTTTTTTTTTCTTTTTTTTTTAAAATATATTTTATTTGATCATTTCCAAGCATTATTCGTCAAAGACATAGATCATTTTCTTTTCCTCCCCCCCACCCCCCATAGCCGACGCGTAAGTCCACTGGGCATTAGATGTTTTCTTGATTTGAACCCATTGCTTTGTTGATAGTATTTGCATTAGAGTGTTCATTTAAAGTCTATCCTCTGTCATGTCCCCTCAACCTCTGTATTCAGGCAGTTGCTTTTTCTCGGTGTTTCCACTCCCATAGTTTATCCTTTGCTTATGAATGGTGTTTTTTTTCTCCTGGATCCCTAAAAGTTGTTCAGGGACATTACACCGCCACTAATGGAGAAGTCCATTACGTTCGATGATACCACAGTGTATTAGTCTCTGTGTACAATGTTCTCCTGGTTCTGCTCCTCTCGCTCTGCATCACTTCCTGGAGGTTGTTCCAGTCTCCATGGAACTTCTCCACTTTATTATTCATTTGAGCACAATAGTATTCCATCACCAACATATACCACAGTTTGTTCAGCCATTCCCCAATTGATGGGCATCCCCACGTTTTCCAGTTTTGGGCCACCACAAAGAGCGCGGCTATGAATATTTTTGTACAAGTCTTTGTGTCCATTATCTCTTTGGGGTACAGACCCAGCAGTGCTATGGCTGGGTCAAAGGGTAGATATTCTTTTGTCGCCCTTTGGGCATAGTTCCAAATTGCCCTCCAGAATGGTTGGATCAGTTCACAACTCCACCAGCAATGAATTAATGTCCCTACTTTGCCACATCCCCTCCAGCATTCATTACTTTCCTTTGCTGTTATGTTAGCCAATCTGCTAGGTGTGAGGTGATACCTCAGAGTTGTTTTGATTTGCATCTCTCTGATTATAAGAGATGTAGAACACTTCTTCATGTGCTTGTTAATAGTTTTGATTTCTTTATCTGAGAACTGCCTATCCATTTCCCTTGCCCATTTATCAATTGGAGAATGGCTTGATTTTTTGTACAATTGATTTAGCTCATTATAAATATGAGTAATTAAACCTTTGTCAGAGGTTTCTATGAAGATTTTTTCCCAATTTGTTGTTTCCCTTCTGATTTTAGTTATATTGGTTTTGTTTGTACAAAAGCTTTTTAGTTTGATGTAGTCAAAATTATTTATTTTACATTTTGTGATTCTTTCTATATCTTGCTTGGTTTTAAAGCCTTTCCCCTCCCAAAGGTCTGACATGTATACTATTCTGTGTTTACCCAATTTACTTATGGTTTCCTTCTTTATGTTTAAGTCACTCACCCATTTTGAATTTATCTTGGTGTAGGGTGTGAGGTGTTGATCTATTCCTAGTCTCTCCCACACTGTCTTCCAATTTTCCCAGCAGTTTTTATCGAATAGTGGATTTTTGTCCCAAAAGCTGGGATCTTTGGGTTTATCGTATACTGTCTTGCTGAGGTCGTTTTCCCCCAGTCTATTCCACTGATCTTCCTTTCTGTTTCTTAGCCAGTACCAAATTGTTTTGATGACTGCTGCTTTGTAATATAGTTTGAGGTCTGGGACTGCAAGGCCCCCATCATATGTGTTTTTTTTCATTATTTCCCTGGATATCCTTGATCTTTTGTTCTTCCAAATGAACTTTGTTATGGTTTTTTCTAAATCAGTGAAGAAGTATTTTGGTAGTTCAATGGGTATGGCACTAAATAGATAAATAAGTTTGGGTAGGATGGTCATTTTTATTATATTGGCTCGTCCTATCCATGAGCAGTTAATGTTTTTCCAATTGTTCAAGTCTAGTTTTAGTTGTGTGGCGAGTGTTTTGTAGTTGTGTTCATATAGTTCCTGTGTTTGTCTTGGGAGATAGATTCCTAGGTATTTTATTTTGTCTAAGGTGATTTTGAATGGGATTTCTCTTTCTAGTTCTTGCTGCTGAGCTGTGTTGGAGATATATAGAAAAGCTGATGATTTATGTGGGTTTATTTTGTATCCTGCAACTTTGCTAAAGTTGTTGATTATTTCAATTAGCTTTTTGGTTGAATCTCTAGGATTCTTTAAGTAGACCATCATGTCATCCGCGAAGAGTGATAACTTGGTCTCCTCCTTGCCTATTCTGATGCCTTCAATTTCTTTATCTTCTCTAATTGCTACTGCTAGTGTTTCTAGTACAATGTCAAATAGTAGGGGTGATAATGGGCATCCTTGTTTCACTCCTGATCTTATTGGGAATGCATCTAGTTTATCCCCATTGCAGATGATATTAGCTGTTGGTTTTAGATATATACTGTTTATTATTTTTAGGAATGACCCTTCTATTCCTATGCTTTCTAGTGTTTTTAATAGGAATGGGTGTTGTATTTTATCAAAGGCTTTTTCTGCATCTATTGAGATAATCATGTGGTTCTTGCTAGTTTGCTTGTTGATGTGGTCAATTATGTGGATGGTTTTCCTAATGTTGAACCAGCCCTGCATCCCTGGTATGAATCCTACTTGATCATGGTGAATGATCCTTCTGATCACTTGCTGGAGTCTTTTTGCTAGTATCCTATTTAAAATTTTTGCATCTATATTCATTAGGGAGATTGGTCTATAGTTTTCTTTCTCTGTTTTTGACCTGCCTGGTTTTGGAATCAGTACCATGTTTGTGTCGTAAAAGGAGTTTGGTAGAACTCCCTCTTTGCTTATTATGTCAAATAGTTTGTATAGTATTGGGGTTAACTGTTCTCTGAATGTTTGATAGAATTCACAGGTGAATCCATCAGGCCCTGGGGATTTTTTCTTAGGAAGTTCTTTGATGGCTTGATGGATTTCAATTTCTGATATGGGATTATTTAAGAATTCTATTTCCTCTTCTGTTAGTCTAGGCAGTTTGTATTTTTGTATATATTCATCCATTTCTCCTAAATTGGTGTATTTATTGCCATATAATTGGGCAAAGTAATTTCTAATGATTGCCTTAATTTCCTCCTCATTGGAGGTGCTGTCCCCCTTTTCATCTTTAATGCTGTGAATTTGCTTTTCTTCCTTCCTTTTTTTAATTAGATTGACCAGTACTTTGTCTATTTTGTTTGTTTTTTCAAAGTACCAGCTTCTTGTCTTATTTATTAAATCAATAGTTCTATCACTTTCGATTTTATTAATTTCTCCCTTAATTTTTAGGATTTCTAATTTGGTTTTCTGCTGGGGGTTTTTAATTTGATCGCTTTCGAGTTTTTTCAATTGCATTTCCAATTGATTGATCTCTGCTCTCCCTTGTTTGTTAATATGAGCTTTCAGGGATATGAATTTGCCTCTGATTACCGCTTTGGCTGCATCCCAAAAGGTTTGAAAGGATGTTTCGCCATTGTCATTTTCCTTGATGAAATTATTAATTGTTTCTATGATTTCTTCTTTAGCTAAACGGTTTTGGAGCATCATATTGTTTAATTTCCAATTGGTTTTAGATTTGGTTTTCCATGTACCATTACTAATCATTATTTTTATTGCCTTGTGATCTGAGAAGGCTGCATTCATTATTTCTGCTTTTTTGCATTTGTGTGCTATGTTTCTGTGACCTAATGTATGGTCAATTTTTGTGAATGTGCCATGTGGTGCTGAGAAGAAGGTGTATTCCTTTTTATCCCTATTTATTTTTCTCCATATGTCTATTAATTCTAATTTTTCTAAGATTTCATTCACTTCTTTTACCTCTTTCTTATTTATTTTTTGATTTGATTTATCTAAATTTGATAATGGTTGGTTTAAGTCTCCCACTAGTATGGTTTTATTGTCTATTTCTTCCTTCAATTCTCCTAGTTTCTCCATTAGAAATTTGGGTGCTATATTATTTGGTGCATACATGTTGATTAATGATATTTCCTCATTGTCTAGTGGACTAGATAATTTTTAAGATCTAACTTCTCTCCTTATTTCCAGTTTCATAACTCCAAATATCTCTTGTGTAAATTGACATCAGGTAGACATCTTAAATTCAACTTGTCCAAAATGAAACATATCATACCCACCCTCATCCCAACCTCCTCTTCCAAATTTTCCTGTAATTATTGAGAGTGTCACCATCCTCCCAGTTACACAGGCTCACAATTAGATCTCCCCTCCTTATTCTATCGTTATATCCAATCAGTTACCAAATTCTGTCAACTCTATCTTTCTAACATCTTTCATATACCCCCACTTTTCTACCCCGACTCTGCTGACACTTTGATTTAGTCCCTCATCTCTCTATGCCTTGACTATTGAAATAACCTGCTGCTTGATCTTTATTCCTCAAGTCTCTACCCACTCCAGTCCATCCTCTCTTCAGCTGTCAAAAATCTGAGGCTCTGGGGGCCATGGAAGTGGAGGAGGAGGGGATCCCCACATTCCTGACCATTCGCTCTACTTTCCCTCAGTTGGGGGGGTTGGTGGTGGTTCTCTAGCCTGAACAGGAATGTTATAAGATTTTAAGTCAGGGCTATTTTTTTCTTCTGTGTCTAAATCTACCATCCATACATTGGGGAACCATGGACTGCAATTTTGAATAAAATCCAAGAGCTTGGATCCAAAAATCCAAACTGTGACTTGCTTACTTTCTCTCTTATACTCCCCTTTTCTGAAAACCGTATTTAATTATTTCAGTGAATAGCTTTCTTTCTTTCAATTCCCTGTGTCCCATGGTGGCCTTTTTCTTCTCCCACCTTCTCTTGTTCTGAACCACTCCTCTTATATTGGGAGTCCTGGATTACTACCCCCCAAACCCCTGCTCTATCCACAGGGGAGGCCGAAACCTCTTCAGGGGGAGAACCTGATCTGTTCAAAACTTATGGAGCTTTAGGGAAGGGGACTTACCTAGCCAGAAAAGTCCCTGTTCTGGTGCCAGAAATGCCATGGGCAAGGTCCAGCCTCACTTGAGACTCCAGGGGTTCCCAACAGGTGGCGAACAATCAGTCAAGAAAATAACAAACAGAAGAATGCTGTAATTTTATGGCCATGGGAATGCTTTGCACCTGATAGCTCTTCCACCATCCCCAGACCTGATATTTATTTTTATACCTATTTTCTTGGCACACAGTTACATTACCTAACACACATGTCTAAATAGAGATAATTGGAAAATTGATACATTAACTTTTAACAAATCACTTGATTAACATTCTATACTCTTGCATTGTGATTACAGATTCTTGACAGAATAAAGGTTTCACACAAGATAAAAGATTTCATCACAGGTAGCTTAATTTTCTCATTACCCTGTGAGGAGTTTTGAGCTTACAGACAATCAAGGTAATTTACTTATTATTTTTAATAAGAAGAAATAATAAATCAGAAGTTCTTAAATACAATTCAACAATCATATCATTGAGGTTGAGAGGTACTGGGAACACGATTCAGATTTAATATTAGACTGATCATTTTTCAGGGTTTCCTAGGGAGTTTCTCAAGGGGAAGAATCAAGTCACTGAGGTATGATGAAGCTTGGTGTACCTGCATGTTTTGTATGGGCCCTGACTTCATGAGAAGAAATTTCTGTGAGTGGGAAAGTTCTGGCATTGGCTTGTAGCTATGGTTTTACTTGGAATTATGTACCTAAGTAAAAGTTAACCCATGGTAGAATTTTGGGATTGGGTTTGAGGGTCTCATCTTTTGGTGATGTTTTGGGGAAATAGAGTGCATGTATTTTGCCCTTGCATTATTCCTTCTGAGACTAGGGGAAATAGTAATCTTGTCAATTCCATAGGTAAGGGATGTTAATGAGAGAGGTTATGCAAGAGGGACTGAGTGGGAGATCACATCTTGCCAAGGGCCACTCTGTGGCCTCCTTAGCTACCACAAGTGACTTCATGAAGGCGTTGTGGCCTGATGGCTCCCAGCATGAGCTACCTAAAGTGTAGGACTGACCATATCAATAAGCTTCAGTAGTTCCTATTATCTTCAGGATAACATCTGTTGTGAAAGCTCTTCATACCCTTTCTCCTTCTTAGTTTTCCAGATCTCTCAGACTTTATTCCTTTCTATTTACCCTGGGATACAGTGACATTGGTCTTTTTCATGTTCTTGCCCCAAACATCCCATTTCTAGACTCCATGCCTCTATACTGGTTGTCCCCCTTGCCTGAGGTCCTCTTCCTTCTCAGCTACACATTCTGACTTCTCTAGCTTCTTTCTAGTGTGAGTTTAAAAATCCCACTTTCTGCTACTACTGCTATTACTACTACAACTCTGCTATTACTACTATACTACGAACACTATTGCGTGGCATTTGTGAAGTATTTTAAAGTTTGCAAAGTACTTTATATATGCCCCTTCATTTTAACCTCACAACAACCCTGGGAACTGAGTGTTACTATTATCCTCACTTTGACTGAAAGCTTCCTTAAGCTCACACTGCCATTTAAGTGACCAATATATGTGCTTTCAAGTTGTATTTCACTTTTTTCATTGTCCTTCCTAGAATTCAATACCTATAACTTAATACAATATTCCAGATGTTTTTTGACTAGAACAAAGTAAAATAGGACTGCATCTTTCCTCTTTTTTGTGTAGTATGCATAAAAATATGTTGAAGTCATGGGAATTTCAGTCCTTTTTATTATCATTTTTGATATCCAGAAATTTCAGACACTGTATCCTCTCTTAAGATTGTCTGACTTAAATGATTTTATCCCCCATGAGGATTAAATAAGTTAAGAAAAAAATTAAACCAGAATTGAAAAATCTCTTACTTTTAGATCATTTTATCTCCATTCATTTACTGTCTTCACTTCTTTTCCTACTCCCCTTCCTACAACCTGATCACATGATCTATAAAACACCTCTTCACTTCATCTACCAGTGAAGACAAAGTACTAAACAGCAAAAATTACTGTAAGGGTATTTTCATAAACTAATAGTTCCATACTTCTATCCATTCTATTTTGATAGGATTAGTTTGACTTCTTGTCTGATTCTTTTGGAGTTAATTAGCTGATGGAATTGTTTTTAGCAGAATTATCATCATCCAAAGGGCTTATTGTCTGATTGTAGTGCTAGCATTGCATGAAGAGAGTAAAACAAACACTCCTACTGCCTGCACATTTATAAAGTAAAACATAAAATAACAATATAGAGATAGAAATTGTATTCATGACATAGAGATAGATGACATTCAATACTGTAGAGCAGGGGAGGCTTATAAACAATTTTCAAATTATAATAACATTTCATTTGTTTGAGAATCCTACTTCTAGGAATAACAACCATTTGAAACATAGTCCTAAACAAAAATAAAGAATATATATTTGTGAATGAAGACAGGCTGATATGCACACAAAACACCTTAAAAAGACATTGTCCTAATATTATTCCTTTATTCCTCACACTATCACTCAATGACTTATTTATAGCAGAAATTGAACATCAGTCTCATCAGAATTAACTCAAAGTTGGAATATCACCCACACTAAGTCAGCTAGAGAAAATTACTTTACCTTATAGGGAAGAATGAGAGTAGGAAGAATAAGAGAAGAGAAAGATAAACAAGAAAGGGGAGTGAATTAGGGGAAGAAATGGTAAAAAAATCTATTAACCAGGAAAAGATAAAAGGAGAAAGAAAAGGATAAGCAAGGGTAAAATAAGGGGGAGGGAGTCACACAATTATTCATTATAACTGTGAATGTTAATGGAAAGAACTCACCCACAAAAATGGAAAAAAAAAGATGGAAGAATGAATTAAAAAAACAGAATCCCAAAATATACTTCTACAAGTAACACATTTAAAGCAGGGAAATACGTACAGAGAAAAAGTTAAGGGGATAGAATAGAATCTACTATACCTAAGCCAAAGTAAAAAAAAAAAAGCAGGGCTAGCAATCATGATCTCAGACAAATCAAAAGTAAAAATTGATTTTATAAAATAAATTAGGAAGGAAATTACAATTTGATAAAAGGCACCACAGCCAATGAAACAATATCAATACTAAAAATGTATGCACAAAATGGCATAGCATACAGACTACTAAAGGAGAAGTTATATATGTTACTGAAAGAAATATGTAATAAAACAATTTTGGTATGGGTCCTCAACTTTCCTCTGTCAGAAGTAGATGAACTTAACAAAAAATAAACAAGAAAGATCTTAAATATTTCACTTAGATTATCAGATATATTAGCATATATTTGAGTAACTTGATATTTTAAAAAAGAAAGAAAAGCATATTACAAGTAAAAAAATGAAAAAAAAAGTGAAATCAAAACCAATAAAAAAGAGGGGGCAGCTGGGTAGCTCAGTGGATTGAGAACCAAGCCTAGAGGTCCTATGTTCAAATCTGGCCTCAGACACTTCCAAGCTGTGTGATCCTGGGCAAGTCACTTGACCCCCATTGCCTAGCCCTTACCACTATTCTGCCTTGGAGCCAATACATAGTATTGACTCCAAGACAGAAGCTAAGGGTTTAAAAAAAACAATGAAAAAGAAATTAAAGCAATTATTGGAAGTCATTTTACCCAACTATATGCCAATAAATCTGACAATCTTAGTGAAATCAATGAATATTTACAAAAATAACTTCCCAGAATAACAAAGGGAGAAGAGAATAAACAACCATATTATTAAAAAAGTGAACAAAGTATCAAAAAACTCCCTAAGAAACTAGCTCAAGGTCAAATAGAGTCTACCAAGGTGAATTCTACCAAACATTCAAAAAACAACGAACTTCAAAATTACTTCAACTATTTGGAAAAAAAAAAGGGGGGGGGGGAAGCAATCACTCAAAATTCTGTTTATGATACAAATATGTTACTGAAATTTGAACCAGGGAGAATTAAAACAGAAAAAAAGAAAAATCTAGATCAATTTCCCTAATCAACACTGATGCAAAAATTGTAAATAAAATATTTGTGAAGAGATCATAGCCTTATATAACAAGGATCATACATGATGATCAGGTGTGTTTAATACCAGGAATACAGAGTACTCAGCATTAGTAAAGCCACTTTATATAGTCACTTTTTTATAGAGTCACTTTTATATAGCAATAAAAAGCCAACAGAAACCATTTGACTATATCAAAAGATGCAGAAAAAGCTTTTGACAAAACACATCACCCATTCTTATAAAAATATCAGAAAACATTGGAATAAATGGAGCTTTCCACAAAGTGATGAATAGCATCTATCTGAAATCATCAGTGAGCATTAACTACGATGGAGATAAACTAAAACCCTTCCCAATAAGATAAGTGGTGAAGCAAGGATGCCCATTATCATTGCTATCAATTAATATTTTGCTAAAAATGCTGGCTATAGAATTAAAGCAGAAAAAGAAATTGAATAAATCAGAAAGGGCAATAAGGAAATAAAGTTATTGCTATTTGCAGATGATATTATGGTATGCCCTAGAGAATCAACCAAAATACTAATAGAAAAAATAAAATATTTCAGCAAAACCTCAGGATATAAAATAAACCCATATACATTATTAGCATTTCTATTTACTACCAACAAAGTCCAATATCAAGAGAAAGAAAAAGAAATTCCATTCAAAATAACTCTAGATAACATAAAATACCTGGAAGTATACCTACCAAAAAACCTCTGGCAATTATATCAACTCATATAAAAAACACTATTCATACAAATAAAGTCAGAGCTAAATAATTGGAAAAACATTAATTGCCAGTGAATAGACTGAGCCAATATAATACATATGACAATCTTAACTAAATTAATTTACCTTTTCAAAGTTATACCAATCAAACTACCCTCTGTGATACTGAAATCGCTTTAAAAAACTGATATATATTAATTTAAGGTCCCCAAGGAATTAACTTATGTAATTCCTAAATGAAACACTCATGTCAGCTGCCAAATTTTTTATGGCATTTTAATTACAACAGGAGGAAGAAAGTATTAGAGGGAGAGAGAAAAAGAGAGAAAGAGAGAGAGAGAGAGAGAGAGAGAGAGAGAGAGAGAGAGAGAGAGAGAGAGAAGGAAAGAAGTTTAACTCAGACCCACTCTGGCTCAGGCTGAGCCAAAAAGGTAGGTACTACCTACAAAGACTAGGTATTGATCAATATCTTATACTATTTGCTAAAATAAGGTCAAAATGGATAGATGACCTACACATAAAAGAAGATATCATAGGCAAATTAGAAGAACAGGGAACATTCTACCTTCCAGATTAATGGATAGGAGAAGAATTTAAGAATAAAAAGGGGATGGAGAACAATTTGAGATATAAAATGTATAGTTTTGATATGACATTAAATATTTTCTTCATAAATATAATGAATGTAGCCAAGAATAAAAGGAAAGCAAGAAAATTGGGGGGGGGATCTTTGTAGATAGTTTTGCAAATAGAGATTTAATGTTTAAAGTATAGAGAGAACTATGCAAATTTTATAAAAATAAGATCCATTCCCCCATTGATAAATAAACAGATGACATGAACAGACAGGTTTTTGGAGAAAGAAGGCAAAGCCATATATATAAGTATATGAAAAAATGATCCAAATCACTACTAATAAAAGAAATAGAAATCAAAGCAATTATGAGATATCATCTCACACTTGTCAGATTGGCTAATATGATAAAGGGGCAAAATGACAACTATTAGAGGGAATGTGGAAAAACAGGGACACTAATACATTGTTGGTGAAATGGTGAACTGATCCAAACATTTTGGTGAGCAATCCAGAATTATACTCAAGAGAATTATAAAACTCTTATTTTTGTTAGATCTGTTTCCCAAGGAGATCAAAGAGAAAGGGAAAATGACCTTTATGCTAAAAGATATTTATTTCAGCTCTCTTTCCAGTTGCAGAGAACTGGAAATTGAGGAGAAGTCCATGAACTGGGGAATGACTAGACAGATTGTGGTATATGTTTGTGATATAATATTATCAAGCTGTGATAAATTATAGACAAGTTAATTTTTTTAAAAACTTGGAATAATCTACATGAATTAATGAAGAGTTAAACAAGTATAACCATGAGAACATTTTATATAACTATAGAATTAATATTTGAAAAATAACTTGTCCAACTTCATCAGATGAAATAAAAAAATAGAAACTTTCATGTTTCATGACACAATCTAAATATATATTCTTCTGGTCAGGCAATGTTATGGGGAGGGAAGAGTAAGGGCTGAAATACCCATCAACAAATTTTATTAAATAAATAAAAATTTGTTTAAAAAAAGAAATGAAAAAAGAGATAGGTTCTCAGCATCCTGGGACGATTTCTCTGAATTGAAACATAATCAAATGAACAGAAACAGGAGAAAATTTTAAACATTGATATTATAAAGAAAGTGAATTTGGAAAATGTCACGATGAATTAAATGAGAAGTTCTGGATCTAGAAAACTTGCTTCCCACTTCTTGGCAGACTGAAGGTACAAAATATGACATGTATTTTAAGACAAAACTTTTTATTTGTTTATTCTTATTTGTTATAAAGGCAACCTTGTGCAAAGTGTTGGCTGGTCAAGAAAATGTTAAGCCATATAGAAAAGAGATTGAACATTCAGTAAATGCTTACTACATATTTGACATTATGTTAAATATTTTACCAATATTAGCTCATTTTATCTTACAAAAATTCTGGGAGTTAGGTGCCATTTTACAGATGAGAATTAAAGTAGAGATTAAATGACTTGTCTGATGTCATACAGCTAGTAAATGTCTGAGACTAGATTGGAACCCAAGGTTTCCTATTTCTAAGCACAGTGATTTATCCACTATGGTGAAGAAAATACCATCATTTAAAAAATGCTCAGAAAAGAACAGATGGAAGTTCAGAAAGAGACACAGACAAGAAGTTACCACTACCATGTAGATGCACATATAAACAAATAAATAAGTTGTACATAGTGTGAAGATTAAATTTAATTTTCCCCTGATTTATAATAATGAAAATACTGAACTCTCCTCTGATTGTGAAGACTAAATTTGTAACCATTGACTATTTTTAGATTCAATCCCAATAAGTGTAAACATGGTACTTAAAAGTTAAGTATGAAGATCTGCCCATTTTAGATCTAATTAACAAAAGTGCAAATATCCCACTCAATCATGAAGTGGGAGGTCTGTGCAATCCTGGTTAACAAATCAGAATTGACTAACTGCATTTTGGGCAGTCCTGGAGCAGAATGTCAGCTGTGATTGATAGACCTGGAATTAGGGGAAGTGACACAAGAGAAAATGTCTTTAAAAGTGGAGTTTGACTTGGAACTAGGACTGGGAGTGGAAGTTCCCAAGAGAGTAAGTTCTTCTGGAAATTTTTCATTCTTTGATCTTCTGACTGAACCTGAGACCCTATTTTCCTGGTGAGGCTGATAAAGAATCTGTTGACTGGAATGGCAGGTAGTGAGTGAAAGGCTGACTCTTGTTTTTTTTTTTTAATTTTAATTTTTAATTTCATACATTGTTCCTTGGTTACAAAAATCATTTTATTTCCCTCCCTCCCCTCCCTCCCCGACCCCTCCCATAACCGATGCGCATTTTGACTGGGTATCACTCATGTTCTTGATCAGAACCTCTTTCCATGTTGTTGGTATTTGCAATTTGCATTTGGAGTCCATTTCCCCATTCATATCTCCTTCGACCCATGTCATTAAGCTATAGTTTTTCTTTAGTGTTTTTACTCCCACAGTTTTTCCTCTGGATGTGGGTAGTGTTTTTTCTCCTGTACCCCTCTAGGTTGTTCAGGGTCATTGCATTACCACCAGTGGAGGAGTCCATTACCTTCGATTGTACCACAATGTGTCCCTCTCTGTGTACAATGTTTTCCTGGTTCTGCTCCTCTCGCTCTGCATCACTTCCTGGAGATTGTTCCAGTCTCCATGGAATTTCTCCACTTTATTATTCCTTTGAGCACAATAGTATTCCATCACCAACATATACCACAATTTGTTCAGCCATTCCCCAATTGAAGGGCATCCCCTCATTTTCCAATTTGTTGCCACCACAAAGAGCACTGCCATGAATGTTCTTGTATATGTCTTTTTCCTTATTATCCCTTTGGGGTACAAAACCAGCAGTGCAATGGCTGGATCAAAGGGCAGACAGTCTTTTATTGCCCTTTGGACATAGTTCCAGATTGCCCTCCAGAATGGTTGGATCAATTCACAACTCCACCAGCAATGAATTAATATCCCAATTTTGCCACATCCCCTCCAGTATTTATTACTTTCCTTTGATGTCATGTTAGACAATCTGCTAGGTATGAGGTGATACCTCAGAGTTGTTTTGATTTGTATCTCTCTGATTATCAGAGATTTAGAACACTTTTTCATGTGCTTATTAATAGTTCTGATTTCTTTAACTGAAAATTGCCTTATCATGTCTCTTGACCATTTTTCATTTGGAGAATGGCTTGATTTTTTTTTACAATTGCTTTAGCTCTTTATAAATTTGAGTAAGTAGACCTTTGTCAGAGTTTTTTGTTATGAAGATTGTTTCCCAAATTGTTGCTTCCCTTCTGATTTTGGTTACATTGGTTTTGCTTGTACAGAAACTTTTTAATTTGATGTAGTCAAAGTTATTTATTTTACATTTTGTGACACTTTCTAAGTTTTGCTTGGTTTTAAAATTATTCCCTTTCCAAAGGTCTGACATGTATACTATTCTGTGTTCACCTAATTTACTTATAGTTTCCTTCTTTATATTCAGGTCATTCCCCCATTCTGAGTTTATCTTGGTGTAGGGTGTAAGGTGTTGATCCAGAACTAATCTCTCCCACATTGTCTTCCAGTTTTCCCAGCAGTTTTAATCAAATAGTGGATTTTTGTCCCAAAATCTGGGGTCTTTGGGATTGTCGTAGACTATCTTGTTGAGGTCACTTACCCTGAGTCTATTCCACTGATCCTCCTTTCTGTCTCTTAGCCAGTACCAAATTGTTTTGATGACCACTGCTTTATAGTATAGTTTGAGATTGGTGATTTGAAAGGCTGACTCTTAAATGCTAGTTTTTCCTTGAAGAGACCAGCTTCAAGAAAGACCTACTCTTGAGAGAGGCTTTCCCAGGTCCTTGGCTTTGCCTAGGCCAGTTGAAACTAACTCTTCCTGTGGCTGGAGGTGGGGCGTGGGGAGGGGGGTCATGGAGATAAATTACGTAGTGCTGAGGCTAGATATTTTACCTTATCCTCTCTCTGATTTCTTTCTTCACTCTTTCTACATTTTATAATGAAATTGTAAATAAAATCTCTTTGGAATTTATTAAAATTCCTGGTGACCACACTCATAAAACATAAAGTCCAACAATTTAAAAAATAAGCCCCCTTTCCCCCTTTATAGTAGTAAATTATATATAATATTCCTTTTCTGTCCTATTGAGTGAAACTGTATGTATTTATCTATATATATATATATATGTGTGTGTGTGAGTGTGTGTGTGTTGTAATATTTAAAATGGTTAGAGACATAAACTGTGGCAGTTAAAAGAGTGGATACTTTAAACTGTAAGAGTTAAAATAGTTGAGGTTGTAAACTGTAGTGAGTAAAATAGTGGAAGATATAAATTATAGTATATATAAGAGTGGGTGAGTAAATTTGTGACCGCAGAAAATATGTTTCACTACAGTGTCTTGGTTTTAAATCAAGTATAAGGTGGTAGCCAGGGAAATATTCCCAATTATGAATATACCCAAGTCAACTGGGTTTTATAGAGAATTTAATTAATAAAATACAATGATGAATTAAAGAAAAGAGAGAAGTAGAGAAAAAGGAAATAAGTAGGAAGGGTCTTAAGCCAACATGGCCTAGACCTGAGTCTTAAGAGAGAGAGATCAGTCAGTCAGTCTTTTATCACTCACCACAAAGTCTGTCTAAGCAAGGATTCCAGTGACAGAGTCTCCTCAGAGAGAGTTCCAGCCAGAGTCCTCCTCAAAGAGCCTTCTAGCCAGAGACTGTTTCAAAGGGCCTCTCTCAAGAGCCTCCAGAGGGACAGAGTCCCTTCAGAGGAGCTCCAGCGAGACCTCCTTAAAGATTGTCCTTCAAGAGCTTCCCTTCTCCCGAGCCTCTCTCAAGAGATTCTCCAAAAGGATCTTTTTTTCAAGAGATTCTGCTTTTTCTTATATAGGGAGTTTTCTCCTATGTCACCTCCCCTAAGTTCTTCCATCTACCAATCACAGTAGACGTTTTCCAAAGGATGGCCCATTCTGAATTCACTGCTGGGTCGACTAATCCCTTTAGTAAGTTTGAACCAGAAAAACTTCTGAATAAGTTTTCACCTCTTTGCCCCTGGAAAGTTTACAAGTTGCCTGACCTTTAATAGGTACTTAGCATCCCATTGTATTAATTCTAAAAATAGGCATGGCTTAAAGAACTTTTTTCCTCATTATAAGTATGGGTTAAAGTACTTTCATTGTTTAGCAAGGAGTTTCTTCCCCTAAAGCAGTCCTAAGTACTGGTGGAGTAGAGGTCCTCCCATTTCTGATCCAAGTAGAGTTCTCACATCCAAATGTGGAATGTTTCCAGTAGGGAATTGTTCCAATTGAGAATTCCCCGATGTGGAATTTTTTAATATTCACAAGTCTGAGAAATTTCAAGATTTACAATCCCCCCTGATGATCATTGGGAGACTAATCTCCCCATTGATCATTTAACATAATCATTTTGTAATCCTAAATGCACTTCTAACTATAGATATACACAATATTCAATTTTTCTAAGAGGAATTAGAATAGTGAGGGAGTAAATAGAAGAGAAAAGAAAGCAAAACCAATGTTTTGCTAGGTGCATATACAGAAAGCCAAATTAGGGGCAGTCCCTTTTGGCATAAATGTGTACATTTACAATAAATGTTCAATCAAAGTTCAGTTCAATCAATCATATCCGAAGTTCATTCTTGATCTTCTTGATGAAGTGTGGATTTTCTGGCATCTTTCTGCAACAATTCATTCTCTGGATATAGGAGTTTCAAGCTTCTTTCTTGAAGATATTTTCTCAAACAAAATTCAAAGTCAGATATTTATAACAATACAATCTTAAACAAAAATATTCAGAAATTCTTAGATTTTAAATTAAAATACAGTGTGTGTTTCTGTATATATATATAATGTATATGAAATAAAATTCATATTTTAAAAATATTTATTAAAAAATTTGGAACATCATTCATAATTATTGGAATCAAGTGGGAATTCAAGAGTGCAGAGACACCTTCTGAGAGGTTAATCCTTGGGAAAATGTTATACCTACTGTTCTGAGAAGCTGAGTGCAAAACTGTCTACCAGTTGATAAGTATATAGTTCCAAAGTGCTCCAGGCAAGCACAAAATGCATGCCTGACATTTTAGAAAGTGGTCTTTTTCTTTTATACATTTCTAAATATCAGAACCAAAAAGGATTACATTCAAGATAACCGAGCAATGATTTCATGAGTCTTTCTTTTGTTCTCCAATATCTTCAGGAAATAAATAGGCTAAATCTGTAATGTGATCAATCAGTGATATCTTCCTTGGAGTAATAAAACAAATAAGTAAAGTATTTAATTTTTTAAAGTTGTTATTGCTTGAACATAATCACTGAATTTTAAAAGAGGCTTTTATTGTTCCAGTCATGTCCCAAATCTTTGTGAGTTATAAACCATACTCTCCATGGAATTTTCTTGGCCAAGGACACTACAGTGATTTGCCATTTCATTCTCCATGAATTAAGGCTGACAGGTTAAGTGACCTGTCCTGGGTCACACAGCTAACAAGTATCTGAGGCTGCATATGAACTTAGGTCTTCCTGATTACCAGCCCAGTACTGTATTCATTAAGCCATGTAACTAACTCAAAATAACTTTTTAAATGGATTAATTCCCTATGAATATGTGGTAAAGAGAAAATCCATATATTTAAATACACACAAACATACTACAATCTATTGATAAGGTAGATTCTTTTGATTCAAAGGAATAAAGAAAGCTTCCATCTTTGTGTAAATGATAGTGGATTATGGGATTCCTATATGTACATCATTACAATATATCAAAAGAATTGTTTCAGATCAATATATCCTAAATTAATAGTCTACCAAAGATTTAAAAATGCCTTTAATGACAATAGTCAGGTGACACAGTGGATGGCGTGCCTGACCTGGAGTCAGGAAGATGAGTCTTCCTGAACTCTAATCTGACCATAAACATTTACCAGTTATATGACCCTGGCAAAGTCACTTAACTGTGCCTCAGTTTCCTTAAATCTAAGATGAGCCAAGGAAGGAAATTGCAGAACCCTCAAGGATTGTTGCTAAGAAAACCCCAAATAGGATCATGTACAATTGGACATAACTGAAAAAAAAAAGTTATACAACAGCAAGACCAAAAAATAAAAAATAAAAAAACAACCCACTTTTAATAACCTAACCATAAGAATACTGATCATTAAAGTATCCATAACAGTTTGTAGTATTTATTCCAGTAATACATCCATTGACATTTTCAACATTTTGGAAATCCTGATAGAGGATATTGAAAAGAAACTTCCTTCTACCATGATGGTAACAAGCTTTATCATAAGAAAGTCTGCTCAATGAGTTAGTTGAAAATCATATTCAATGAAAATATTTAATAAAAGAAAGATATTGACTAGGAAAGGCAGAACAATTATCATACTAAATGTTTTGGTTTGGATTATCTTGCATTTGACGAACAAAAATTTGCATAATATGAAGAATCTAAAACCTCTAATGCCTTGTAATGATATTTTATTCCATAAATAAGACCCTGCTGGGGGGCCATAGGATATGCTTTTATATCTTTCCTTTCCTTTCCTTTCCTTTCCTTTCCTTTCCTTTCCTTTCCTTTCCTTTCCTTTCCTTTCCTTTCCTTTCCTTTCCTTTCCTTTCCTTTCCTTTCCTTTCCTTTCCTTTCCTTTCCTTTCCTTTCCTTTCCTTTCCTTTCCTTTCCTTTCCTTTCCTTTTCCTTTCCTTTCCTTTCCTTTCCTTTCCTTTCCTTTCCTTTCCTTTTCTTTCCTTTCCTTTCCTTTCCTTTCCTTTCCTTTCCTTTCCTTTCCTTTCCTTTCCTTTCCTTTCCTTTCCTTCCCTTCCCCCTTCCCTTTCCTTTCCTTTCCTTTCCTTTCCTTTCCTTTCCTTTCCTTTCCTTTCCTTTCCTTTCCTTTCCTTTCCTTTCCTTTCCTTTCCTTTCCTTTCCTTTCCTTTCCTTTCCTTTCCTTTCCTTTCCTTTCCTTTCCTTTCCTTTCCTTTCCTTTCCTTTCCTTTCCTTTCCTTTCCTTTCCTTTCCTTTCCTTTCCTTTCCTTTCCTTTCCTTTCCTTTCCTTTCCTTTCCTTTTCCTCTTTCCTTTCCTTTCCTTTCCTTTCCTTTCTTATTTTTTATTCTTGATAAAGATGCTGCATAAGGAAATTTGGGGGCACTTGGTGATTTATTTTTATATGAAATTACAGACTTTCCCTACACTGGTATTGATGGCAATCCTTTTATTCCTTATTATCTGTTCTTTGAGAACTATAGCTAAAAAATTCAAGTAGGTGTTCTAAGGAGGAACTTCTCCCACTTAGCTAAACTGGTCCTTGGACATGAGACACATGGTCTATCTCAGGACCTATGCATAAAATTTCTAAGCTCTTTAGGAGCTGCCTGAGCTTTTGCTTTCCTATACAGTTCTGTAGAGCTTAGGGTCACTTCCTTACCACAATGAAGCTTAAAGAGGAGAACTTTATTGCATATGTGTATCTGTACGTACATATTTTTATGTGTGAATATATGTGTATAATTAGAGAGGTAGGCATCTTGTGGCTTTTGGCAAGTCTTGTTGAATGGAAGTGATTGACTTTTAAAGTACTGGTTTGAGTTTAAAGAAAATAAGTAAGTATTGACCGAAAGGGTGACATCAAAACCATTTTTAAAGACACGAACAGATGTTTAATATGTTCAGCTAGTTCCCTGCTAAATTGTGCCCTTAGGCCCTTTAAAAGCTCATATTGTTTCCAAAAGGACTTAATATGTTTAAAACAATAGTTTATGTGTTAGAAAGATTTGTTTCAATATAATATAATTGAGGATGGTGATGAAGATGAAAAAGATAAAGCTAACTAAAACTGTGAAATCAAAAAGAAAATGAATTAACAACACATATACACATATAAATAACATATGTTATACATACATATATGTAAACCTATATATGTTAGAATATGTGTATATACAAAGATTATTAAAGATATCTTTTTGTCACCATTTTAAAATATGTAACATAATATGTAACATAATGATATAATACATATGATTTATTACAAATATATAATAAATTATAATGAATATGCTTATCCAAGGGAAAAAATTCTTACATTAGCTAGATCCAAAATTCTATTATATAAGTGTTTTCCTTCCTTCCTCCAACCCCTGCTTTATCCATAAGAATAAGGTAGTATCATATAGATTGTACAAATATTTTCATATAATATATATTTCCCTGTTTCTTGTGTTAAAACAAGACACCTATTACTTACACTAAGGAAAAACTCATGGAGGAAATAAAGCGAAGAATGGTAAGTTTCAATCTGCATTTGGGCCCATCTATACCTTTTATGGCAACGGATATAATTTTTTATCATGAGTTTCTTGGAGTTGTCTTGGATCTTTGCCTGAGTGATAACTGTTAAATCATGCACAGTCAGTCATTATACATTATTGTTGTTACTGTATAGAACATTCTCCTGGTTCTGTTCATTTCATTTTTCATTACTTCATTAAAGTATTTAAATGATTTTTTGTGATCATCTTCTTTGCCATTTCTTATGGCCCAATAATATTCCATTACAATCATATACTACAGTTTGTTCAGCCATTTTCCAACTGATAGACATCTCTTCAGTTTCCAGTTTTTTGCCACCACAAAAAGAGCTGCTATAAATATTTTTAAATATATACTTTCTTTTCCTTTTTCCTTGATGACCTTAGGATAGGATAGAATAGGGTAGGATAGGATAGGACAGGATAGGATAGGACAGGATGCCTCCAAATTGTCACTTGGCTATTTTGATCATTTTAGCCAATCTGATAGGTGTGAGATGACATCTCAGAGTTCATTTCTTTAATCAGTAATAATTTAGAATATTTTTCATGTACTTCTATATGACTATATATGGGTAAAAGATGAACAGATAGATTTCTTCATCCAAAAACTATTTCTTCATATCCTTTGCCCATTTATCAGTTGTGGAATGGCTCATATTCTTATATATTTGACAAATTTCTCTATATATATTTTATATATGAGACCTCTATCCAAGAAACTGTGTATAAACCCCCCCCCCCGCCAACTTATTAGTTTCCCTCTAATCTTGACTATATTCATTTTGTTTGAACAAAACCTTATCCATTTAATACTTCCAAAACTATCCATTTTACAGATCACAATATTTTATCTCTCTTTTAAACTTTTAATTATTCTCCTATCCATATATCCAATAGGTAATATGATACTTGTTCTAATTTTTTAATAACATCTCCCTTTATTCTTTGGTCATAATCCATTTTGATCTTATCTTGGGAAATGTTTTAAAATATTTATATATATCTAGTTTATGCCAAAATTTATTTCTAGTTTTCCCAACAATTTTTGCCAAAGAGTGAATTATTATTCCCAAAACATGCAACTTAACCTTTGTCAAACCATAAGATTACTACACTTTTATAGCTGTTAGTTACATGTATATTCTGTCCTACTGATCTACTTTTCCATTTCTTAATCAATACCAAATAGTTTGGATAATTACTGCTTTATTATATAGTTCAAAATCTGATACTGTTAGACCTCCTTCCCATGAACATTTAATATTTCTCTAATTATTTAAATATTATTTTGCATAAAAATGGTTTCATAATTAGGCTCATATAGTTTCTGGATTTGTTTTGGAAGATATACTCTGAAATATATTGTATCTCTGGTTAATTTAAATGCCTTATCTCTAATTATTTCTTCTTGCAGGACATTTTTAGTTTTCTTTTTTAAAATGTTATTTGATCACTTATTCTGTTTGGAAACAAAAGACATTGTCAGAATGATAGGGGAAATAAAAAGCCTTATTTATCCAACTTCTGAATAGGAATTCTGCTACAACTTTTTTATTAAGTTTTTTTTTATCTAATTTGTGCTTAGAGACTTGTTTTGAGGAGAAATCAGCTATGGTTTGACTCAACTCATTCCCTTTTCTTTTATGTAGTTGTTCTAATTATAGAAAGATTTTCCTTCCAAAATACTAGGCTATTCTCTGTAATTCTCATTATTGACTTGTGGAGTATATTACTCAGTATGTATAATCTTAATTTAGCTTAATTTAAAATCACATTTGTTATGCTTATTTTTTGTCATTGGTATATACAACTTTTTATCCACTAAAATTCTCAGATCTTTTTAAAAAAAATTCTGAAAGAAGCTCTTCTTTTTAAAGTCAAGATTATTTAAAATAACTTAGAAAACAAAGTTATATAGTGAATTCAGAATAGAAAGACCTGATGCTTCTTTACCACCATTGCTGTCATATTGACATTACTAAAATTCAGGTCTGACCATGTCACTCACCTGCTCAATAAACTCCAGTGCCTCCCTATTGCCTTTAGGATAAATAAAACGAAATGTAAACTAATGTATAAAGAAATCAAATTAATCTGTTTGGTTGTAAAGCCCTTTGTCTTCTGTCTCTAGTGGGTATTTTCAGATTTTCTTTATTTATTCCTCTTTATCCAATATGTGACACAGTCAATCTCCCTGATGTATTTACATTTCCTTTATATACAACACTCCATCTTCTGTCTCCATGACTTTATGTCCATGTCCCTATATGGCAGGGGTCCCCAAACTAAAGCCTGTGGGCCATATGCAGCCCCCTGAGGCCATGTATCCGGCCCCCATTGCACTTCCGGAAGGGGCACCTCTTTCATTGGTGGTCAGTGAGAGGAGCACTGTATGTGGCAGCACCACAAACTCACGTACACCTCTACTTCTGGTGACATAATCCTTTGCATGGTGCCATAGAATGAGACTCCATGCAAAGGATTATGTGGTTGCACAATGGAAGACATCAGCATGGTGAGCGGTGATCTGGGGGAGGGGATTCCGCACTGTGTATACTGCTTCCCATTTAGGGTTAGGGTTAGGGTTAGGGTTAGGGTTAGGTTTTTATAGTCTGGCCCAACAACAGTCTAAGGGACAGTGAACTGGCCCCCTGTGTATGGGACCCCTGCTATATGGAATTCTGTTTCCTCACCTCTGCTTCAGCTGCCTCTGCACTGGCATTCTTCAAAGCACAGAATAAGTGTTGCCTCTGAAAAGAGGCTTTTTCTCAATTCCTTCAATTGCTAGTGGGTCACCTCATAAATTACTCTGGATTTACTTAGTATAAAGTTTATCCTTCCATATGTAAATACACATTTAATTTCCTCAGATAGGATATAAGCTACTAGAGGGTAGGGGATATTTCAATATTATTTGTATTCCCAATGCCTGGGGATATTTGGTATGCATTTGGCTTTTACTGGATGTTTATTTAGTGAATTAATAACTTTGCAAGGCTCACAAACACATCCTTAATAGTCCTTGTAAGCATACTACGTCCCTGACTATGAGCTCATGTTTCCTGTCCTTTAAACTGTGTGAATAAACTATTTAGGGGACCACTAGATCCCAGAAGTATCACCTCATAGAGGTCACAGTGATGTGTCTTAGTTTGCCAGCATGGCAGGCAAGATTCCTGATTGGCTGGAGTGGCGTGATCACATGCCCAGAGAGCAGAACACATGACTCAGATTCTTCAGTAGAAAATGGAGTAGTTGTAATATCATAGGCAGGAGAAGTGGGAAGGCTTACCTTCTGCCATCTTTTTGAGTTTGTAGAAGGAGTTATCACTAGCAAGCAGGCACTTGTCTCCATAAGCTATCTCTGGAAAGCAGTAGGGGAGAGGAGACTGCCTCCTAATCCAAACAACCTTGGCCAGTGACTTTGTTAGATTGGTGGAAACCTCATTTCTCTCTTTCTTTCTCTTTACTAATAAATACTTACAAATTACTACAGTCTCCAAAATTAATTTTTATTCATAATAACAATATGGTTCAGAATCCAAACGTGTTTATGATATACTAGTTTGTTTTCAAACTATTCACTTCCTAGATCTTCCTTGTCTTTGTCTGAAGTATAGTAGTAGTTTCTCACATTTCTATTGTACTTAATGGTTTCCTAAGTGTTTTACATCCATAATTTCAGTTGAAACCTTTGACTTTGATTAATAGCCATTGTTAAAAAAAAAAAAACAAACAAACCTGTCTTTCTTATTCTGGCAAAGACATTTTAGATTCTCTCTGAACACCATTTGTTCCTGTGTACTTCACCAGAACTGAATAATAGTTTTGTGGTTTGATGAATCTTCAGAGGTTCTCTGACCAGTCCTGGACACATGCTCTGGGAAGACAGCTGACCTCTCTATTATTCATGTCAGCCTTATATATTACTGCCCTACCACCTTTTGGTAGGCAGTCAGACATCATTACTTGTCTCTTGTTCATTTTACCCTTAGTAGATGATCTCTTACCTGACAGCACCTGATGTTTCCCATCATCATTCTTTGGAAGGCAAACATCAACTTCTCCCTCAGTGCTTAGTGATCTCCTTTCTTTGAACCTCTGTACCACATTCTTCTACTCTACAAATCAGATCCAGACAGGATATCCTCCTATCTCTTCAGATGCTTTTTCTTCTATTTTATATTGGCTTCCTTGCAATTTTTTTTAAAGGAACTCTGCTCTATCCTTGGCAACTGAACAAGTGGAAAGGTGTTCTTTTAATTACTTCTATTAAAGGATAGTAACCAGCCTGTATCTTGAGTCTGGATAATAGTCACTGGAATATGGTAGAAATTTAAACATCAAAGCCTTTTCAAGTAATTAAAAAATTCTTTTTCTTGCATACTTCAAATGAAGTTGTCTTCAATTCTTGCTAGTAGGTTCACTGGTGAAGAAAAAAAGAACATTTTGTCACCTGTACAATTCTTTCCTTCCTTCCTTCCTTCCTTCCTTCCTTCCTTCCTTCCTTCCTTCCTTCCTTCCTTCCTTCCTTCCTTCCTTCCTTCCTTCCTTCCTTCCTTCCTTCCTTCCTTCCTTCCTTCCTTCTTTCCTTCCTTCCTTCTTTCCTTCCTTCCTTCCTTCTTTCCTTCCTTCCTTCCTTCTTTCCTTCCTTCCTTCCTTTTTTCCTTCCTTCCTTCCTTCTTTCCTTCCTTCCTTCCTTCCTTCCTTCCTTCCTTCCTTCCTTCCTTCCTTCCTTCCTTCCTTCCTTCCTTCCTTCCTTCCTTCCTTCCTTCCTTCCTTCCTTCCTTCCTTCCTTCCTTCCTTCCTTCCTTCCTTCTTGCCAAAACAAGTACAAATGCAATACTCTAAAAAACAATAGAATTCCATTCAGATGATATGAGCTCTAATCCTAGATCTCCTGATTAGTAGCTCTGTGATGTTGGTCAAGTCACTTAATTCAACTTAACTCAATAAACTTATTTAAGTGCCTACTATATGCCATGCACTGTGCTAACCTCCAGACCTCAGTTTCTTCATTTGCAAAACTCTCTCATTGAGAGATTGAACTAGATGTTAGCTAAAGCCTTTTCCAAATTCTACCACCTAAGTACAAATATTTCTTTTTGGGTAGTGGTAATAGCTTTGGATGAGAAGTCAGCAAATACTGAGGTTTGAATATGGCATATGACACTCACTGTGTATGATCATGGGCAAGTCTCTTCCAATCTTGGAGATGGAAATTATCTAAAGTAAGTACCTCACAAGCTTTTGTGGGGGATCAAATATAAACTAGGTAGAGTTCTTTGTAATGGTTTTAGAACATTGCATAAATTTCAGTTATTGTTGCTGTCTTGGGCTATTGATCACTATCTCTTTTCTGTGCCACAGTATAACATACTAATTTCTCAGGTCCTACCTAGCACCTCATTTCAAAACTCAAGCAAAAATCCCATTTAACCAGATTGTAATATACTATTCTTCACTTTATTTACTTCATTATTTTTCTGCAGTGTAAACAATATTTATATTGTTTCACAATGTGACAAATATAGAAGTTTGTATTGTGATGATATATGTACATTCTATATCATATTACTTGACTTCTTGGGCAGGGGAAGAGGTAGGAGGAAGGGAAAGGAAAATGATAGATTTTTGGACATAATTGAAATGAAAATTTGTTTTTCTTGAAAAAGCATATTATTATGTTACATATTATATTGTTATATGTAAAAATTAAAAATAAATGGCCGCAAAAATCCAGTTAAGATTTTATCCTTCTATTTAGCATAGTTTTTAGAGGTGAGAATAGCCTTAGTATATGAATTTTATTAAAGTAAAAATTGAACAGACTAAATTGATGTTTATATATGAATAGCATGAAGGAGAGATAGATTAAGCATATTTAAAGTGCAAATAAAATTCTCAATGAAATGTCAAAAATGTTAGAGAACAATCATTTCAAATCTTTAGCAGCATTCATCTATAAATAAATAATGTGCTAATTTAAAAATGATCCTTACTGATTTCTAGACATTGCCTGGTAGAGCTTCTGTCTGAGGACATTTTGTCATACCAATTAATATTTGCATTGTGAGAAGGTATAATGGATAGGTAGCTCTCCTTTGAACCAAAAAGGGCTGAATTCAAGTTCTGTTTCTGACACATACTGGATAAGCCATTTAACCTGGCAGTAGTCTAAATGACTCTCTATAACAGGAAATCTTTAACTGGTATTCATTAATCTTCCCTAAGAGGTCATGATTTTACATAAAAAGCAAAATTCCATCAATATTTTCACTAATCTCTAAGTGAAACATGTTATTTTCTTTAGTAACAAATTTTAAAAAAATTCTGAGAAGGGGTCCATGGGCTAAATCAGACTGCCAAAGAAGACCAGCTGGAACTAGGAGAAGACCTTTCTTCCTCAGAGCATAACACACCAATGAAAACAGTTTAGTTTTTGTCTCTAGTTTGTGTTAGTTTATGTATTGTGGGGATTTTTATTTGTCGGTCACCTCCCAGTATGAGATCATACATTGGAGAGCTGAAGTTTTAAACTCCAAAATATTCTTTCTTTCACTAATGACTGGTTTATGGGGGCTACTACATCTAGGTGGGCTCCATCCATGTTTCTCTTTATTTTCCATTATCTTCTCCCTAACTGCCATGCTACTGTCCATTTTTCCTCCTTTATAGCCCTACCTCTTTTCTTGTTCCAGAAAAAGTCACTCAATACCAACAGTAAATGGCAATTTGAGCTAGTCCTGTATGACTTTATTCACCATACCTGTAACCTTCTGTACCAAAATACCCTTCCATGGATTCTACTCCTCCATATCTGATCTTTTCCTTTATTAAAATGCAAATTCTTTAAGGATAGGTTCTGTCTTTTGTATTTGTACCATCAGTACTTAGTACAGTGTCTGGCATATTGCAAATACTTAATGGGTGATTTTTCATTCATTCATTCCTTCTTGTAAGTCATACATTACTTTTTAAATAAATATGCCTTGATTCAGCCTTTTTACTAACTCCCAATAGGCTTTACTTAATCAATTCAAATTGTTAAGATTTTGCTACATAATAGTTGTAGGAAGAATCAGATTAACAACCATGCTGCAGGGTAGATATCACACCAAAACAACAGTTTGCTTAAACTCTTTGCTTAAAACTTGCCTTTTTAGTCATTAGTTAAGGGTATCAGAAGGGAGTATTTAGCCTATTGTGATCATTTCATTCGCTATTTAAATAGTAAGCAAGCATTGCACTAGTTGCTAAAATTACAGAGAGCAACAGACCCAGAGGGAAATGCAATTAGGGCATTGCATTATCACAGCACAATACGGGCTACCTTTTACTGATATAAACATTTCTCAAGGAATGTAAACATCATCGTTCAATATCTGGGCAGGTTGCCCTAACTGTTTCTAGTGCCCCTTTTGACAGAGGATCTTCTCTTATTTTTCATTCTTTCCCTTTTGGAAATGAATAGGGTTTTCTTTTTTTATACACTTCTCATTTTAAACGTTCATAAACAGATTTATGGTTGGAAGAGACCTCGCATTTTAGCCACTCTCTTTGTTTTCCATTTAAGGAAATGGAACTAGAGAAGGGATGTAATTTGCCTATGGTCCCAATGCTAAAAGAAGAGCTAGGATTGGGTCAAAGGCCTTCAGATTCCAAATGCAGTGATATTTTCACTTTCCGTCAAATTTTTAACAAGCATTTATTAGGTACATAGCAGAGTTTTGTGCTGGACCTACATGGATACAAGATTTCAGAAAGACATTGATCCTTACCTCAAGAAGCCTATAGAATAGGAAGCTAGACTTTTATGAACTGTAGGTCTAGGGAAGAGTTTTAAGGGAAAGTTGGTCTTTGGCACCATTCCTTTTCCTACTAGATTGGATTTCAATTTCTGATATGGGATTATTTAAGAATTCTATTTCTTCTTCTGTTAATCTAGGCAATTTATATTTTTGTAAATATTCATCCATATCACCTAGATTGGCATATTTATTGCCATATAATTGGGCAAAGTAGTTTTTAATGATTGCGTTGATTTTCTCTTCATTGGAGGTGAGGTCCCCCTTTTCATCTATGATGCTGTTAATTTGCTTTTCCTTTTTCCTTTTTTAAATTATATTGACCAGTACTTTGTCTATTTTGTCTGTTTTTTCAAAGTACCAGCTTCTAGTCTTATTCAGTAGTTCGATAGTTCTATCACTTTTGATTTTATCAATTTCTCCCTTAATTTTTAGGATCTCTAATTTGATTTTCTTCTGGGGTTTTTTAATTTGTTCTCTTTCAAGTTTTTTGATTTGCATGTCCAATTCATTGATCTCTGCCGTCCCTAATTTGTTAATATATGCACTCAGGGATATGAATTTTCCTCTGAATTGGCTGCATCCTATAGATTTTGAAAGGATGTCTCACCATTGTCATTTTCCTCAATGAAATTATTAATTGTTTCTATGATTTGTTCTATAAGTAACCAATTTTGGAGTATCATATTATTTAATTTCCAATTAAGTTTTGATTTGGCTCTCCATGTACCCTTACTGATCATTATTTTTATTGCCTTATGATCTGAAAATTTTGCATTTATTATTTCTATGTTTCTATGACCTAGTGTATGGTCAATCTTTGTGAATGTGCCATGTGGTGCTGAGAAGAAGGTGTATACCTTTTTGTCCCTATTTATTTTTCTCCATATGTCTATTAACTCTAATTTTTCTAAGATTTAATTCACAATTTTTACCTCTTTCTTATTTATTTTTGATTTGATTTATCTAAATTTGATAGTGGTTGGTTCAAGTCTCCCACTAATATAGTTTTGCTGTCTATTTCGTCCTTCAATTCTCCTAGTTTTTCCATTAGAAATTGGAGTGCTATACCATTTGGTGCATACATGTTGATTAGTGATATTTCCTCATTGTCTATACTCCCTTTTAACAAGATGTATATACCTTCCCTATCCCTTTTAATCAGGTCTATTTTTGCTTTGGTTTTGTCAGATATCATGATTGAAACTCCTGCTTTCTTTCTATCAGTTGAGGCCCAAAAGGTCTTATTCCAACCTTTGACTCTGACCTTGTGAGTATCTACCCTCCTCATGTGTGTTTCTTGAAGACAACATATGGTAGGGTTTTGAATTCTAATCCACTCTGCTATTAGTCTACATTTTATGGGTGAGTTCATCCCATTCACGTTCCAATTATGATTGTCACTTGTGAATTCCCTGGCATTTTGATATCCTCCCCTAATTCTGACCTTTTTTCTTTTGCTAAAACCTTTTAAACCAGTGATTTACTTTAAATCAGTCCTCCTAGTCCCCTCCCTTGATATGCTTCCCTTTCTATCCCCTTCTTTTTGTTTCCTTGTTCATTTGTTTGTTTTTTTTAAGGGTCTATTAACTTTCCTCCCCCTTTTCTTTCCCTCCCTTTTTATGCCCCCTCACCCCTGCCCCTCCTTTATTTTCCCTTCTCCCTTACCCTATTGGATAAGATAGAATTCAAGATCCCAAAGGATCTAGATGCTCTTTCCTTTCAGAGGATTTGATTTCACTGAGAGTAAGTTTTAAGTAATAGCAATTATCACTCTTTTCCTCTCCTTCTTATAGAATTCTTCCCCTCCCCTTCCAATGTGTATCTTTGTGTGAGAAAGATTATTCTATTTAATTTATTTCTATTTCTTCAACTATATCTTAGTACCATTAATGATTCCCCCCTCCCTTATTATTTCTTTCCCCCCCTTTCCCCATATCGTCTTAATGCCCCAATCTTTCCCTATGAGTGATTCTTTTAATTACTCTAATAATGCATACATTTTTTGAGAATTACACATTACATTTTCCCCATATATTCATATATATATATATGTATATATACATATACATATATATATATATATATATATATATAATTTGATATAAATGTAGTCCTTATAGAAGAGAGTTTGAATAAAAGAAAAAGATAACATTTTTCTCCTTTTTCCTTTCCTTCATATTTACCTTTTCATGTTTCTCTTGCTCTTTGTGTTTGGATGTCAAACTTTCCACAGAGTTCTTGTCTTTTCTTTACAAATACTTGGAAATCTTCTATTTTGTTGAATGCCCATACTTTCCCCTGGAAGTATATAGTCAGTTTAGATGGGTAGCTGATTCTTGGTTGAAGACCCAGTTCTCTTGCCTTTCTGAATATCATGTTTCAGGCCTTGTGGTCATTCAGTGTGGAAGTTGCAAAGTCTTGTCTGATCCTGACTGGCACTCCTTTATATCTAAATTGTCTCTTTTTGGCTTCTTGTAGGCTTTTTTATTTAGCTTGAAAACTTTGGAATTTGGCAATTACATTTCTGGGCGTTGTCTTTTGGGGATTTATTGTAGAGGGTGTTCTATGAACTCTTTCAATACCTATTTTGCCCCCTTGTTCTAGAACCTCAGGGCAGTTTTCTTGGATGATATCTTGTATTATGATATCAAGCTTTCTATTTATTTATGTCTTTTCAGGTAGACCAATGATTCTCAGATTGTCTCTCCTTTCTGTTTCCCAGGTCTGTCACCATGTCAGTGAGATATTTTATGTTATCTACTAATTTCTTAGTCTTTTGACTTTCCTTCATTAATTATTGCTCTTTTGCAAGATCATTGTTTTCCAGTTGCTTAATTTTGACCTTTAAAAACTAGTTTTCCTTTTTAGTTTGGTCTGTCCTGCTTTTTGAGGCTTTCAGCTGCTTCTCTAATTGGGTGTTTTTATCCCTCAGATTGTTGAAATCCCTTTGCATTATTTCCCATTTTTTCCTGTCAGAAGACTTTCATTTTTTTGATAACCTCCAATTTAAATTCTTCAAAAGCTTGTGGACAATTTCCATTTCTTTTGGAAGGTTTTGGAGCATTTATGTGGGTTTCCTCTTCTTCTCTTTCTTCTGTATTCTTTATTTTTCCTCCGTAAAAAGTACCCCAAATCAACCCCTTCTTCTTGCTTTTCTTGGTGTTGGGATGTTGATCCTGGGCACTTTTGCCATCTCTAAGGTTTTTTACTCCCCTTTCCAGTTAGAAATCTGAGTGAGGAGGGCTGGCTTTCTGTGTATGGGTCTAATGATCAAGGCTTTTGCTTTGGGCCCAATCTTGATTCTCTGAAGCTGCCCTGTCTTCCGGGGGGAGCCCAGGGGCTGCCCTCACCTGCCTATTGACTTTTTGGGTCTTACTGCTCTCAGGGGTAAGTCCTTGGTGGTCTTAGTTAACTCCCAGGACCTATTGGTGCCCCTTATTCACTTCAGTGTTGCCCTTTGCACACTCATCGATTATGGCACACTGGTTCCTAGCGCCCGAGATCTATGCTCCCCTTGCCCACCTGCTGGGGTTTCAGGTGTTACTGCTCACAGGGGTAGGTCCTAGGTCATCTTATTTAGCTTCCCAGACCTGGGGTTGCTTGTTGCTCAGTCCTGTGGTGCCCCTCCCTCACCTGTTGATTCTGGTGAGCTGACTTTAACTCTGGCTCCATAGGTTTTGGGGGGGAGGGTCGGTCAGCTCAGGTGGGGGTGGGAGCTTTTTCGTTCCCTTATATTGTGAAATTACCGAATCCCACATACCTTCAGTGCTGGGCCCTACTGTGGAGTTCCTCCATTCTCATGAGGATGGTTTTTTGGGGATCTTTGAGGTCGTCTGTATCATTGGGTCTGAGGAGAGGAAGTGATCCATGTCTAATCTGCTGCCATGCTTACCTGGAAGCCTAAACATTTTATTTAATTCATTAATTAAGAAAAATTTTCCATGGTTACATGATTTATGTGCATTCCCTCCCCTCTTCCCACCTCTCTTTTATAGCCAATGAGCAATTCCACTGGGCTTTACAAGTATCATTGATCCAGAACTATTTCCACATTATTAACATTTGCACTAGGGTGGTCATTTAGAGTCTGCATCCCCAATCATATCCCCATTGACCCATGTGATCAAGCAGTTGTTTTTCTTCTGTGTTTCTGATCCCATAGTTCTTTCTCTAGATGTTGATAGTGTTCTTTCTCATAAGTCCCTCAGAATTGTCCTGGTTCATTGCATTGTTGTTAGTAGAGAAGCCCATTATATTTAATTGTGCCACACTGTATCAGTCTCTGTGTTGTAAGGGATAAATTTAGGGGTTTTTGACTGAATATAAATTTAGTTGGTCACCAGGGATTTAATTCAATCCCAAATAAAAATTATTCAAGTCTGTTTAGGAAATTTATGGTGCTTTAGTTAATATAGAGGGAAGGAATTAAGAAGAAGAGAGAAGGAAAAGGGTATAAGATTTCTCTGGCCTAGCCTAATCCAAGGAAGTTCAGAGAACTCGGCCAAAAGGCCTCCTCCAATATTTAATCTAGCTCAGCTTCTGGCCAGGAGGCCTCCTCCGAGATAAGGGGCCACCTAGGAAGATGGCATTTTAGGAAAGGTAAAGGAAAAAAAGGAATCAGCCTAAACTCTGAGATAGCTCAGGGAAGATGACTCATCTGAACCATGCTACTCAGCTTCTGCCAGTTACCTCATCAAAGACACTTACCACCAGACCCAGACAAAAGCTGCAGGCATACCAAGGCACCTCAGCCGCCAAAAAGAGCCAGAGACACCTCTCCACAAAAGAGCTTGGAGAGAGGCAGTGACACAAAATATAAGGACCATTTTTTGAATTACTTCCTGCATCTCACATGTACCAATGATAGCTTAAGCTTGACTTAGGACAGCCCGGGGGGGGGGGTTGTCTGTCATTGTTTTCTGATTTGTCACTTGCTAGCACATGTCTGTCATAGGCTATCCTTCTCAACACTTAATCTTTAAGTAGTGGTGTATACATTCTTGATTGCTAGAATAAGCAGGGTGGAGTAAATCTAAAATTCACAGTGTATAAGGTTCTCCTGGTTCTTCTGCTTTCACTCTGCATCAGTTCCTATGGGTTGTTTCAGTTTGCATGGAATTCCTCCAGTTAATTGTTCCTTTTAGCATAATAGTATTCCATCACCAACAAAAAGATACCATAATTTGTTCAGTCATCCTTTCATTTTCCAATTTTTTGCCACCACAAAAGCATGGCTATAAATATATTTGTACAAGTTTTTCTCCTTATTATCAGGTATGCATTTGAACTTTGTCTTTCTCTAGTCCATGTGCCCTGGCTTTACTTTCTAACTTTTGTGTGACTGTAATGTTATTAATCACAGAAGAGTAGAAAGGGACATTTCCTGGCCTGACCTAAGAGTCCTGTAGCATTCATTTCTTACTGATAAACTTTTGTCAATCAATTTAAGATGAAAATTATTTTGTTATCATGGAGCAATTATCTTATGTGGTATTATGGAATGGGTGAGTAGGTTTTTAATAGGATATTGAAGGAAATGGTATAGGCTACTATCAATAAGGGAAAGAGAATGGTTTTGAGTAATTGCAAATGGGTTCCTTGCCCATGACACTCCATCTCTTAACTTTGAACATTTCCATTGACTGTCCCTCATACCTGGAAATCTCTCCCTCCCCATACCTGCCTACTAGATTCCTAGGCTTCCTTCAAGTCTCAGCCAGCCTCTTCCATGAGATGACTATCTTAGTCCTCCTTAATCTTAGTACTTTCTTTCTGAGAGAATCTCAATTTTGCCGTGTTTATATGTAGTTATTTGTATGTTGCCTCCCAATGAGATTGTGAGTTTCTTGAGAGCAGGAGTTATTTTTTGTCTTTCTTTGTATCCCCTGGACTTGGCATAGTGCCTGGAAAATAGTAGGCACTCAATAAATGCTATTTTATTGACTGAATAAATGCTTGTTGATTAATTGATTGAGCACCCATCATGTACCAATAAATACTGAGGGTACAAAAGCAAAAAAATAAAAAAGTACTAGTATATTATATAAAAATATTTCCTAAATAGTGTGTGCCTCAACTGAATAAGTGAATGACAAAGAGTGTCTGTTTGAGACATCTAAGGAAGTAGAAATAGCACTGACATTGGGAGAATAAGTTTAGGGAAGTTATCATTGTCCATGAGGGTTCAGACAAGGGTATCAAGCAGCTATGAGTAGCCAGAAAGCAGGAGTGTAGGGGATGCTTGAACAGGGGTGGCAGGAGAGAGCTTTAGATAGCCATGGAATGTACTAAATACATATGAGGCACTGTGTTGAGCACTGATAATACAAAGACAAAAATGAAATAATCTTTATCCTTCAGAAAGTGGTATTCTTTTAGAAGAGGTAAACACATTTACATGTAAACATGTATGTGAGAAACAAACATGCATGCATATAGATATACAGATATATGCACATGATTACATATATAACTATAAAATATCTACCAAAACTCATACATTTTGTAGGGTTTCCATTTGCCAACATAATCAAAAATAGCTTCCTCTTCCAATCTTATTTCATTCCAATAGCATAATTTCAGGCCAGAGATTTCTGGGAAAAAAAAGAAGTTGTACCACAAAACCACCTGGGAAGAATTATTCACTTGTATATATAAAGTAGACATAATATATTGGGGGTAGGGAAGGAATAGCTTGTATTGAGAGGATCAGGGAAGATTTCATGTAGAAGATATTGATTCAGTTGAATCTTAAAGTAAACTAATTGTTCTCTGAGATTGAGATGAGGAGAGAGTGACTTCCAGGTATGGGATCATTCAGTGGAAAGGCAGACAAATGGACATGGAGTAATGTATGGCAAATGATAAGAAATCTAGTCTCACTAAAAAGTAAAAGATGTAGAGGATGTGTAAAGTATAATAAAATTGGAATTGTAGGTGTGGGCCAATTTATAAAGAGCTTCATATTCCAAAATGGAGGAGTTTATGTTTTATTTTAGAGGTGGTAGGACATCACTGAAGTTTATTGGGTAACAAATAAATAAACAGTAATATATATATATGTATATATATATACATATATATGTATATATATATATACATATATATATATATATATATATATATATATATTACGGATCTAGCAAGATTCAAAATCCTGAATTCACCAAGTGAAAAATATGTGACCAATCACCATTACCCTCATTTTATCAGAAAGCAGAGACCTGTTTGTTATCTCTAGAAGCAAAATTCCTCAGTCTCAAAAGAAAGCCTTGACTTATTTTCACCCCAAGCTAATTGAAGAATATTTTAAACCTCCATTTGTGATTCAAGCATATTGACTATGTGGCCAGTCAAGGAAAAAGAAACTAGAGATTGGATGGAAGAAGAGCCATCTGGATCTTATTTTTGAAAACTGATTTGATGTGTTGCAATCTGCGGCCAAGGGAGAGGAGTTAGAGTCTTCACCACAGGGTGATTCAGGGAAATCGGATTTAAAAGTGGTTAATTGATTAATAATTCTTTTCAGGTGGTGTTGTGGTACAACTTCATTTCTGCAAGAATCTCTGGCCTGTAGCTCTACTACTGGATTAAATTAAAATTGGAAGCAAAAGCTATTTTTGATTATGTTGGCAATTGGGAATCTTACAGAAATGTATGAGTACTGGTAGAAATTTCTATTAAATGAAGCTTTCCCCCTTTCTAATAAAAAAAAATGCACTTTGGCAAAGTGATACAGCCCAACTGCAGAGTAAGGTCTCTAGCAAATGTATTGTAATGGATATGCATAACTGAATGTGCTGCTGATGGCGCACTTTATTTGCAAGACTGGCAGAGAGAGGGAAATCTGATTCTCCAGACTGGAGGTGGCATTGCCATGCCTCCACTTAAAAACAAATAAGGTAAATTGACTAATTTGAGGGAGCCAGTAAGGATATAGAAAATATTTGTGCAAATTCTTTTTCTCATGTTATTCTGGCCTTGATCTATTAGTATTATATACTTTAATGGCTGCTCTGGGCTTATCTTACAGAACAGGACTTCTTCAAGTCATTGCTCTCTCTCCCCTAGCCCCCACCCTCCACCTCATGACTTGACAATGATAGGATAATCTAGAATGTCCATGGAATAGACTCATTTTACACTAACCTTCAAATGATCTTTGTTCAACCAGACAAGAAGCTCAAGCCTGGGACACAACTCGTAATGCGCTGATGAATTTCCAATTGGGAAGGTTATAGTCAGAAAACTGGTGATGAGCCCTGTGACATTGCCAAGGAGGTGTTGATGCCTAAGATTCTGGAAAGGAGGGGAATTACGACCTGACCACCCCAGGAGAAGAACTGAAGCCTCAGGAAGACTTAGAAGAAATTGACTTCTCTGTTTCTTTCTGCTTTCTAATTGGCTGGGCCAACATCACAGAAGTTAGTGTCCTAGAAAGAGTAATGGTACCTGGTATGTATGTATACAAGGCTGTAAAACCAGAGGGTCAGAGATTTAGAGTTTCAAAGGACTTTAGAGATCATGTAGTCTAATTCCCTACCTTTACAGATAGGAAATCAAGGTTCATAAGTGACTTGCCCAAAGTCATATAGTCAAGCTCCAGGGTCTCAAATTTGGGTTCCTCTGACTCCAAGTTCAGTGCTCTTTTCACTGCCTCAAGTATATATATATATATATGTATATATATATATGTATTTAGAAATATATATGTATATGTACACATATATATATATATATATACACATATATATTTAGGAGAAAGTTTTGGACAGAAGTTTAATATTATAAACTAGACTTAAAAATGTTGTCATGAGCACATTATTTTTCTTTGAATGTATATCTACATCTATATATGCACAGATAGAGAAACTATTTGTGTGCAAATTTATACATACACACACGTACACATATGAAAGTATGCATGCATGTGTATGCATGTATGTACATGTACACAGTTGTAGATATGAATTATATGCCTTATACATTATGTGGGTACATATAAAGATGTGTATACATTATATATAATATGCATGTAAATTTTATATACACCTATCTTATTTTAGTCTACTTATTCATCTGACTGGTGTGTGAACATGACTGTTGAGAAGATCCCTTATTAGCTTCTGAAGGGTGTGTGTGTGTGTGTGTGTGTGTGTGTGTTAATGGGGCACTGAGTGGGAAAGCCAGACTATCCATCTATGTTACCTGACGTGATCTAAGCCTGGGATTAAATCCTGAAATAACACTAATAATGAGAAATTCAGAAGTTTGACCTTGAAACTTCTCTTGCCTTTAGGTTTTGCCTGAATTGTTTGGAGGCAGAAGTGTGCTGGCACGAGCTCTCTCGTGAGAGCCAGTTATTGAATTTTCAGTGTGAGCGTTTACATCTCCGAAACAAATACAAATCAGGGCTTGATTTATTATGGATTATCTAGACTTAAGAAAGGGTTGGACCAATTGTAATAATATAGACTAAACTTACAAGTTTTGTCATGCATGTGCACATTATCTTTTCTCTGAAGAGCTGAGTGTTAAATATTTACCAGCAGACACTGTCTGGAGGTCCCTGAGACACATTAAATTGGACTGAGGACTTCAAGATTTGGAAGTGGCTTCAGATAAGATTCATTCTATGGCCAACTTCAAGTGATTTTTCTCCCGTGGCTGCAGAGGTACCACACACAATTTATTAGCTTGGAGCAGGCAGCTGATGGAAGAGTGGGGAGAGCCCTGGAACTGGAGTCAAGAAGATGAGTTAAAATCTAGGCTCAGATGTTTACTAGCTGTGTGACTCTGGGAGAGCTACTTAATCTCTCTGCCTCAGTTTTTTCGAATATAAAATGGGAATCGCACTTACCTTGGAAGGTGATTGTGAGAATGAAATGAGTTCATATTTGTAACAATGCTTAGCACAGTGCCCGACATATAACAGGTGCTACATAAATGCTTATTTTCTTTCCCCTTCCACTTCTGTAGTAAGGCATAGGATAAAAGGATCCTATATGAAGAGCTCAATTCCCCATTGAGCCTGAACTCTTCTCCCAAACAGGAGAGGAAACTGGGACTCAGAGAAGCTTAATGACTTGCTCAGCTAAAGAGTATCTGAGTTACTCTATTACAAAAATAAATAATATGCAAATGGGTTTTGAGTGATAATACATGTATAACCCAATGGATTTGCTTGTCAGCTCTGGGAGGCGGGGATGGAAAAGGGGAGGAAGAGAACATAAATTATGTAACCATGGAAAAATACAAATATAATCATATTTAAAAATAAAGAGTATCGGAGGAAAATTTTAAAAACAAGTCTTCCTGACTTCAAATTTAAGTGCTCTGTTCATTATGCCATGTTGAATTTATGAAATAATGAAGAAGGTGATCATCAGTAGTTCTACCATTTTTACAGGGTGAGAGGAACTAACTCATTAAACCTGAGTGTTTGCTGAATTTATTTTTTTAAACCCTTACCTTCTGTCTTAGAATTAATACTAAGTAGCAGTTCCTAGGCAGGAGAGTTTTAAGGGGTAGGCAAATGAGGCTAAGTGACTTGTCCAGGGTCACATAGCTAGGAAGTTTCTAAGGCCATATTTGAACCCAAGACTACCCATCTCTAGACCCTGCTCTCTATCCACTGAGTCATCTAACTGCCCTATGTTAAGTTCTAAACAATGTTCATGAGAGCAATAATGTCCCAAAGGAAAGCACAGAGAATAGGCATGTGAGAAAGAACACAAAAGGAAGGAATAATAATGATAATAATAATAAACTACAATTCATATAGTGCTTTAAGGTTTGAAAAGAACTTCATAAATATTATCCCATATCCTTCCACCAACCCAGCTCTCAGGGGCTATCATTATTTCCACTTTAATGTTGAGGAAACTAAGGCATCGGTAAAGTGATTTGCTTAGGATCACACAGCTAAGTAAGTATTTGCATGGGACAATGGTAAAAGAAATGAAGAAGGAGGCAAAAAGATATAGGAAATGGGGAATGATAGTATGCCAACCATCAATAACTTTTAGAGATTACTCAGGAATGCATGCCATCCAAAATCCTCTTAAAAGGGTCAGATCCATGTTTTGGTATTCTTTTTTCCAAAAGTAGCACACTGGCTGTATTTCTTTGGTCCCTAACTTCCCTTGCAATGCACCATTATGGATCATTCATACACTTATCCAAACTCTTCTTGGAGGTTTACACATCCTTACTCAAAGCACTTCTATTCTCTGAGAATTAATTTAACATATGCTTCCTGCCCCTGCCCTATAACAATGTCGGAAGCCCACAGAAGTGTGCCCCTCTTTTTTTATGCCAGCATGTCAACATTTTTACCTTCATCTTACTTCTGTCTCTATTATGTGGCATTTCTCTCCAGAAGGTCAAGTGAAAAGAGAGGAATCTTAGCTCGAATTTGCAGGACCAAACTCAGGATGTTTTCTTGCCTCTTTTTCCTTTGCCATTACTCTAACTGATGGAAAAGTAAGACAAGGGATTTCCTCCTTAGTTTCACATCCCGTTTTCAGTCACTGTATTTTTCAGAGCACTTACCCAGTATATTGATGGATGCTGCAGGAATAGATTTAGAGAGATGTGAACACACTAATCCAACTGAGCCTAATAATAAATTATCCAGTGCAGGGAAAATCCACATGCTTTGCTAAGCCAAGGGGCGCATTTCATAATGGAGCTAATGGTGTTACTATAAGATGATCTAACTCATTATTATAAGTTTAACTGAAATTCTAGTTTTCAAACAATTTATTAAAATATGTGTTGCTGGCTCATCAATGGAAAGTTCAGACATAAAAGAGAAAACACAAAAACCTTCAATTCGAAGCTTTAGGTTCTGAAAGGGAGAACATGTGTTTACATGACAGCAATGAGGAATCTCAACTAAGTCTGAGGTGTCAAAGAAAAGTAATTAAAGAGGAGGGACAAAAAGTAAGATAAGCTCTGTCAGGGTTTACAGTCAATTAAGTTTTGACAAAGTGTCACTAACATTCCTGAAAATCATTTAATTTGCATCTCAGTGATTAAGAGGAAGAGTTACAGGGTGATTGGGAGAGCTGACCTTCATTAGTCATTGATTGTTTCACCATTGTTCATTTGAAAATTGTCAGGAATGATGTAGTGTTTGAAAATTGACTGGGAAAAGTTCTGAAAACTAGAAAGGATGATATGCTGTCTGCCTCTGGAGGGATGAATTCGATTTAATTCAACTCATTAAACATTTATTGGGCAGCTAGATGGCGCAGTGAATAGTGCCAAGTCTGAAATCAGGAAAACTTATCTTCCTGAGTTCAAGTCATGCCTCAGATACTTACTAGCGATGTGACTATGGGGAAGTTACTTAATCCTGTTTGCCTCCGTTTCTCATTTGTAAAATGAGTCAGAGAAGGAAATGGAAAACCACTCTAGTCTAATAGAGTCATAAAGATACAGCTGAAATGACAACAACAACAAACATTTATTAAGTGCCTACTATTTGACAAGTACTGTGATAGGAGTTTAGGATACAGTGACAAAAATGAAACCGCCCCTGTCCATAAGCAGTTTACATTCTTTTGAAGTAAAATATATCATGAATGCAGCAATTGTTAGAATACAACTGAAGTTTGGGGTTTATTGCAACTAGATTTAAACTTTAGCCTTATTCTCCAAAATTTCTCTTGGCTTAGGCCTCCAATCCAGAATTGCCCCTGGGAATGTAAGAAATTGACCTATGTATAGGAATCTACAACAAAAGGGAAAAAGATCTTCAGGTTTCCATGCAAGCAACAACTAAAACCAATAAAAAATTAAATAAGGTAAGTTTTATTTCATCCAGGAAAGAAAAAGATTAATGTAAAGGTTTCACACTAAAGCCCATAAACAATTAAAATAAATTCCTCTTGATTTTTCAGTGAATTCTACCTCATAGGAGCCCATAGAATCTTCTATATTTATAATATATATATATATATATATTTATGTATATAATAAAATATAATTTACCTTAGATGGCCCCCCCAAAAGATCAAAATTGAGGTTGCTAAAATTAAGTAACCCATCTCTCCAGTGAGACCCACCTACAAGGTACTTATATATATATCCAGATTAACAGTATCCTGCACTAACCTGGGTTGACACCCCAAAGGCAGACATTTTCTCCTCATCAGTTAAAGGAAAAGTAATCAGAATTAATAGAGCATCAACTCCAACTTCTTTGGATCTGCATAATTCACATCACTCACATACTGACTTTGCACCTGGGTCTTTCTCAGGTCAAGCAGTGTTTGGTCCAGAAATTACTTTGCTAGGCCCATGCGTCTTTGTTCAAGACTTCTTCTGCTGATAGAGGTATACGTCAAAACTCATTATTGCTTCCATTTACTACCATTTTTACTACCATTTCTGGACTATACCATTCCCTACACATAGTCACTAAAACAGAGCATCTTACCCTTTTTTTGTTATGAACCCCTATGGCAGTCTATTGAAGTTCATGGACCACTTTTGTTAGTCAATAAACATTTATTAAACATTTATTAAATACTTACAATGTTCCCGGCACATTGTTAAGGGCTAGAGATGCAAAAAGAGAAAAAGAGAGTCTTTGCCCTCCAATGAGCTCACAACCTAACCCACAAACACATATGTGCAAATGAAGTATATAAAGGATAGGAAATAGATAAGCGTGGAAAAGCACTCTAATTAAGAGGAGTTAGGAAAGGCTTCTTGTAGAAGATAGGATTTTATTTTTAATTTCAAGGAAAGCAAGGAAGCCATTAGACAGAGATGAGGAGGAAAAGCATTTAAGGCATGGAGGAGATAAAGAGAAAATGCCCAGAGTAGGGAAATAGAATGTCTTATTCTTGGAACATCGAGGAGGCCAATAATGTTGGATTGAAGAGTACATGGAAGGGAATGAGAGGTAGGAGAACTGGAAAGGTAGAAAAGAATATGAAGGGATTTGGATGCCAAACAGAAGATTTTATGTTTGATCCTGAAGACAATAGAGTCACTGAAATTTATTGAAAAGAGATATTGGTAACAACGTTGGATCTGTGCTTTTGAAAACAACTTTGCTGACTGAATGGAAGATGGATGCAAGTGGAGAGAGACTTGAGGCAGCCAGATCCACCAGCAGGTTATTACAATAATACAGATGGGTGGTGATGATGGTCTGTCTTAGAGTTATGGCAGTGTCAGAGAAGAGAAGGTGTCATAGTGGAGAAATGTTGCAAATGAGAGACATTGGCAATAGCCTATATATAGAAGAGGGTGGTGAGAGATAGTGAGGAGTAGAGAATGATAAAGGTTATGAACCTGAGAGTCTTTGAGCATGGTGTTGTTGACCTACTATAATAGAGAAGGTGACAATGAGAGGGTTTAGGGAGAAAGATAATGCTAGACTTTTAGTTCCAGATGTCTGAAAGGTAGTTGGAAATGTGAATTTAGATATCAACAAAGAGTTGGGGGCAGAATAAGCTGATTTGAGAATAATGTTTTTAAGTGCATAAAATAAAATACACAGAAGCAAATTACATTTGAAATAGTTACCAAAATATGGGGTGGGGGGAAATTAATAGACTCCAGGCTAAGAAATCTTGCTCTAAGGGTCAACGATTGCTAGGTTTCTCTCCAAAGAATCTAGACCATGGAAATTATCCTGGTTATTTCTGTCACATCTGTGAGCTCCAGTTCTCCTTCCCTCCTAATTAATCATGATCAGTGAAGTGTCAAAATGGAAATGAGTGTTACATCAATACTATTTCTTTTTATATCAAAGAGTTAATGTTATCCAAGGAATTTTATGCTTCCTTAAGAAAACCCAATCAATGTCAAGACAAAGGCAATAAAGATCTTTTTCACACTATGTTGGGAGGAGTAATCAAGATGAGAAAAAAGACCTCCTAGTTGGAATACCAAGGCTTGCTGTTTATGCTCATCTCTACCACATAATTATACAAGTCTCCTCTAGACTCAGACCTGATCATCTGATGCTTGCAAGGGTCTGATCTGCTTAAACTCAGCTATAAATTGTGCAGAAATCCTTGAGAGAGAACAAAATTATTCTAGCCCCTGAAAAGTATCTGTGGCATAGTACCAAAACTCTAGATGTACATGGGTTTGGCTAATCTTAGAGACTTTTTTATAGTTATCTATATTTTCAATATTGAAAGATTATTCAATAATCATTTTAGATCTTTTCATTTTTAATTCATGTCAGACTGTACAGACATATCCTATAAACTATAAAAGGACAACACATTTTTTCTTTGAGTTGAGAATATAGAGGTTATTCCTGGTGATTTTTCTGAGTTCTTGTCTAACTGATAAGAACTTTATGCTGGCATTGTTGAAATCTTGTTCCCCTTAAAAATAATGTATTAATTACCTTACTAACAAGTATTCTGTCCCAGAATTGTTCATTTCTCTTTATTAAGTTCTGTAATTTCCTTAACAAAGTTAACTCCTGGATAGAGTCAATAATTGTCATGTTCTCCTTCTCCTTTTGACACTTTATTGATAATAGTTGATGGTTGCAAACTAGTTCCTACAACTGACAAATATTTTAGCTTAGCCTTTAAAGGAAGACAGGATGAGAACAAGATCTAGAAGACAGAGGTAAGACAATTGGACATAACAGTTCCCCAGAGAGACATCTATGCAGTCACTCTAAGGAACTGCATTTCTCCTCTGAAGGAATCATATGAATTAGGAAACTATTTTCTCTTTTTCAGCCTTTCTTCCTGTTCCATTTAAAGTCCAAGCTCAAGAGTATATGAATCGCCATGGCCATTAATCAATCAAGGTGTTTATGGAGGAACATAGTAAAAATGAACATTATTCCTTTTTCAAGGAAAAAGTCACTTGAGGACATGATTAGGCAGTTTTCAGATAAAGAAATTAAAACTATCAACGAGCACATGAAAAAGAAATCTCTCATAATTAGAGAAATGCAAATCAAAACAACTCTGAGGTACCACCTCACACCTAGAAGATTAGCTAACATGACAGCAGAGGAAAGTAATGAATGCTGGAGGGGATGTGGAAAAGTAGGGACATTAATGTATTGCTGGTGGACTTGTGAATTGATCCAACCATTCTGGAAGGCAGTTTGTAACTATGCTCAAAGGGTTTTAAAAGACTGTCTACCCTTTGATCCAGCCATAGCACTGCTGGGTTTGTACCCCAAAGAGCTAATAATGAAAAATACTTGTACAAAATTATTTATAGCTGTGCTCTTCGTGGTTGCAAAAATTTGGAAAGTGAGAGAATGTCCATCGATTAAGGAATGGCTGAATAAATTGTGGTATTTGATGGTGATTGAATAATATTGTGTTGAAAGAAATAACGAAATGGAGGAATTCCATGTGAACTGGAAAGACCTCTGGGATTTTATGCAGAGCAAAAGGAGCAGAAACAGTAGTACACAGAGATGGATGGATACACTGTGGCACAATCAAACATAATGGACTTCTCTACTAGCAGCAATGCACTGATACAGGATAATTCTGAGGGATTTATGAGAAAGAATGCTATCCACATCCAGAGAAAGAACTGTGGAAGTATAAATACAGAAGAAAAACATTTGCTTGATCACTTGGTTAGATGGGGATATGATTAGGGATGTTGACTCTAAGATCACTCTATTGTAAATATGAATAATATGGCAATAGGTTTTGAACAATTGATACATGTAAAACCCAGTATAATTGCTTATTAGCTCAGGAAGAGGGAAGGGAAGAAGGGGGTGAAAGAACATGAATCATAAAACCATGGAAAAATATTCTAAATTAGTTAATTAAATAAATAAATTTTAAATAAGATACAATTTTAAAAGTCACTTGAAATTATTCAAAAGTTTTAATGAAACCCTGGAGTGGTGAATTCCAATCAGAAGCACTGACATTGTAGAATTCTGCAGATTCTGGCCTTGCCAGGAAGGCTATCACAATTTTATGTCATGTCACTAGGATGAACAATTAGTGTTTAATTACCTAGATTTATAGAGCAAAGTAAATTTGCCAATGTGGTCATCTCCTCCGTAGATTTTTCCACTGGAAAAACAGTAAAATATGCACTATTGCTTAGCAGACAAATCATACCAGGATAATTTTTTCCCCCAGAAAGCACTGCTGAACACTGACAACTTCTCATGGATTATCAGTTGAATGTGAATGTCTGAAAAGAAGATGTTTTAATAGCAAAAAAGTACAATATTTTTCATGGAACTCACTGACGAAGAGGCGTATAGTGAATCAGGAAACAAAGGAAAGGGGTAGCATATTAAACACATATTAGTTTTGTCTTAAAAAAATAAGATATATCATCAATGGTTTATTAAAGTTTTATCTTTGCACCTGAATGGTCTGTTATTGACACAAGCAATCTTTTGTACTTTACCAGCATGAAATTGTAATAAAAGGATGAATTGTACAAATGTCTAAAATGTCCTTGAAATGAAAAGAAAAAAATGGTTCAGGCTCTATTTCAAAAATGAATATATATCACTCATCATAGAAAAAATAGATTGATTTTGTATTCATTAGACAGTCTTTGAAATAATCTTCAATTAAAAAGACAATAGATTCCTAAGTCTTACAAAGATAAAACTTTAATCTTACATGGAAAATTTGCTTCCTTTTGCTTACATATCTTTCCTTTGGATTTTTCTGCTTAAATTTGAGCCTATGCTAATAAATGTTCTCTGGCAAAGGAAAAGGAAATGAATCAGTTATTTGAATTCCATAGAAATCTTCTTGACATTGTATGAAACATTATCATCATTTTTTATTTAAAAATTTTATTGTTGCTTTTTGTTTGTTGTGTCCTAATTATTTCTGGCTATCATCATCTATACCATCACCTGATATCCCTGACTATTACAAAGAAAAACATTATCAACATTCTTGGCAACCTTGTTACCTAAAGAATAGGAGTCCAAGTAAAATCTCTTTCCTGTTAGCCTTTAACTCTAAAATAAAACAAAATAAAATTTAAAATAAGATCATTTATTTTTAGGACAAGGTGGAAAGACTGTTGCTTTTTTTTCATGCCTCTATGAATCCAGTCTTCTTAAACACCTTACAAAGGAAAGGAAAAGAATGCCAAGAAGCTATTTATGCCTTAATTAGACAGATATTTCAAACCAGCAATTATATATAACATTATTCATGGATACAAAGTGAACACAAATAGGGCTTGCAAAGAATGAAGAATCTTATGATCATTTTCGCCTACCTTTATGGATAAACACTATTTTTAATAACACTGCACTTCCATCTACAGGAACAGGATTGGGTCCTAGGTTTCATGCAAGTGATAGGTGTTAATAAACATGTTTTGAGCTTCCACTGTGAAGTTTTAATACTATTTTAACATTTTTTCGATAAACTAGGTGACCTTTTAAAATGTTTCCTAAGAATATATAATAATTGTCTGGAAAACCACCTGTTATATACTGGATTACTTCTAGGGTGTTATTTAACATAGTAACTACTCTTGAAAATGTGTTCATTTCCATTTGCTTTAATGTTAAACTTTGACTAGCTCTCATATTTTAAAAATAGACTTTTTATTATTTAACATTTATTAGGTGATTCATAATTGTGCTGATTGAATGTCAGAAATTTGACTCAATCTCTTGGCACATAAAACTTCAAGTGACTCATTTCCCTTACATCTTGAGGTAAGATTTTGGGAAGCTAAACGTTGTCTTCTATTGGTGATTTTAAAATTCAGGGTGATTCTCTTTTTTGTCGTTGTTCAGTCATATCTGACTTTTTTGTCAGACCCATTTTGGATTTTCTTGGCAAAGATACTGGAGTGAAAACACCACTTGCTGTTTCCTTCTATAGCTCATTTTATAGATGAAGAAACTGAGGCAAAGTGTTAAGTGAGTTGTTCAGAGTCACAAAGCTAGTAAGTATCTGAAGCCAAATTTGAACTCTTCCCTCCTAGCCTGTCACTCTATCCACTGAGCCACATATCTACCCTCATCGTCTTATGAGGAATTAAATTGACTTACTGGGTTGGAGAAGGAGGATGTGGTTGAAATGACCATATCCATAGGTTACTATATTCTTAGCAAAGTAGCAGAAGGAAGTCATTGTGGGAGAAAGGAATGGTGGTTGAGAAAACAGAAAACACATTTGGCATAAGGCCAAAGAAATTTTGAACTCCAAATTCATACATAGAAAATATTTCCTTCAAATAGAAAAGTCTTGAGTAGAAGTGTTGTACTCTTTAAAATTTGTAGAGTACAAATATATTCCTTAAGACTCCTTACCACCACTGTGTCAATAGAAACTAAAGCATTTAATGAACAGTGTGGTATAGTAGAAAAAGCACTGGATTTAGAGTCAAGACAACCCTGACACTCATTGGGTGACTTTGGGCAAATCACTCCATCTCAATGAACTTTGTTTTCTTAATCAATAAAATGGTTATAGTAATGCTTACATTACTCACCTTGCAGACTTGCCTTGAGGGAAACATGTCATAAATCTTACAATTCTATGTAAATGTGTGTTATTTTTATTAAGTTAGGGGATTATTGAAAGCATACTTCCGTGAAGTGTACTTTTGCCACCAGCAAAACATCCTTCAGGGTTTTCATCACTCCTTTAATCAGTATACTTTGGATCAGATTGCACATATCCTTTTAAAATTTAAGTGCTGGGAACACAAATATAAAAGTAGAGACACTCTTTTATCAAGGAATCTCCATTCTAATGGGGAAGAAGGAGTCTACAGGAAGCTTCAGCTTCAGGGCAGATAGAGAGGTTTCATAGTAGGGAAAACTGGAAATTGATGCTGGTAAAAGATAACTTCCTTATTACTTTTCCCTGAGATCATCAAAGTCATCGATATCATAATTTTTTCATTTAAAAATAATGAAGCCATTCAAATCTTATGTTCTGTTTCCTACAAGCCAAGTCATCCATACTTTTTAATAATTCCTAACTTTCTTCAAATCTCAGTTTGAGATACCTGATAGATGAGGTCTTTCCTGGTTCTCCCAACTACTAGTATCTTTCCTCTCTTTCCTTAAATTGCCTTATTTTTAAAATATACACTTATGTAAGAATGGAGCTCAACGGAATAAATTAACCAATGCATCCCCATTCCATTTAAAGAAAGTGATATCTTAACAGGATAAAAACTGCTAAGTCAAGCAATCAAAACTTTAAACTAAGTGCAAAGTCTTTGGATGAGCTAGTGTCTCTTTTCTTAGCCAGCTTTCATGCTTGTCCATTAGGTTTTAAAGTGCTATCATTAGTTTCTATATCTGGCAAGCAAATTCTTTAAGTTAGAATAAAAATATCATGTAAACTCTTTGATATCAGAGAATTTTTTTATTTGTTTTCCTATTTCATAATCCTTGAACATAGTATATGTTCATTGTTACAAATTGGATAGCCTTTTGATTTTCTGCCCAACCCAATGGGTGTTTGATGTTATAAATAAGATGAATAGAAAAAAAAAGATCATCAGGATGGAATTACTTTGGAGTCAATCCATGTAAAAAATTCTGGGTTAGGGGGCAGCTGGGTAGCTTAGTGGATTGAGAGCCAGGCCTAGAGATGGGAGGTCCTAGGTTCAAATCTGACCTCAGCCACTTCCTAGCTGTGTGACCCTGGGCAAGTCACTTGACCCCCATTGCCTAGCCCTTACTACTCTTCTGCCTTGGAGCCAATACACAGTATTGATTCCAAGATGGAAGGTAAGGGTTTAAAAAAAATTCTGGGTTAAAAAATTTGAGTATACACCTTTCATTTTCTTTGAAGGAAACTTCATGAGTTATGAATCAACATGTAAACTGGCCTCTAAGGTGCTTCCCTGTTATTATCTAGATGTGGAATGCTTAGATTTTTCTTAGGAAGAAAAAGTGAGGAGGAAAGGAAAGGAAAAGAGAAGTAGGCATTGAGGATATTTCAAAAGAAAAAAGAATTATCAGAGAACACAATATTGAACTACATAAAGTGACTTTATAATTTGTAAACAGAAAAAAACAAAGAAATGCCAACAACATAGTTGTACATTCCTCTTCATTTTAATCATAGATATGGTGCTAAAACATGCTTGAGTCTCTTTTTTATTTGATGTACTAGAGGGTATGGGTTGGAGGGAGTTGTATTTCTTGAAATTAAGAACAAAACCTGGAACCAAGGGTAGCTATGTCACAGAAATTCACATGTCCTTGCTGTATCCTTTGCTTTGATATCAATAAATTTTAATTAGGCAAGTACCCTGAGTGTGTCTTTGTCTTGCATCCATAAATTAATCTTATGTATCTTTAACACAGCTTGGGAAGCAAGTTTGAAAAATCTCATAATTTATCCTGACATAAAGTTTAAAGTAGAATGATAAACCCTAAAACCAGTTTTTCAAAAGTGCAATCTGATGGAATTTTCCAGAGTGCTTATAGATATGATCCAGTATATGAACAGAATATTTCCTATCTCAAACTCTAAAACTTATTGAATAATTGATAATGATTCATTGCATCAATATTTAGTAAGTGTATGCTTTTACTATGTTTTAAAAGTGAACATTTAATCTTCTTGCTCCCAAGTGGCATCAATGCCTCATGTCAAATCCATTTATATTTTTTAATTGTTAGCTACTTGAACAGAAAACCTATGTGAACAAACTACAAGAATATTGAATTGATGAAAGGATAATGTATTAACTAGTTTAAACTGGCAATTTAGACAATGATATGAAAGTAGTTCAAAAAACTTTATACAACTCAGTTGGCACAAAATTAAATATTTTATAAGTCTAGTGATCATCACCAGTGCATTTTCACAGGCTCACAGTCATAGATATTTCAGAAACTATTAACTCCATTGCAGAGCTGTAAAAGAATTTCATCTATTAGGTATCTGACAAATTGCCATTCACTTCTTTCTTGACCTAAAAGGATCCCCTATTGGTATATTCCAGGACTAGCTTACTGATGATGTGATGGAGAATCAAGATCAAAATATTTGAAGAAGCTTATGATCTGAAGGTAATTTTTTTCCCTTTGACCATTTTTCTTCACTTCCTATTATCTCTCAGTAGGACCTCTTATCTTCTCTTCCTACTATTCCTTTACACAGTTGGTTTTAGAGAGTCTTAATTATTATATGCTATATTCTCATTGCTAGTTGAGTAAGTGGAGTTTAGTCAAGAGCAACTTGAGGTTTGGTGAGTGACTTTAACTCTCTACTAGTCTTCAGTATTTTCCTTGAATCTTCTCTTCTTCATTAGCAATGTTGTAGAAGCTCAGCTAGTCCCCTTGACCTATCCTCTTCTTGCATGGGTATATCCCTATGCTGCTAATGTTCCAGGGTCTCGCATTCTGTTGTCATGAATTTGAAGGCATGTTTCATGAAGTTCAAAAGCTCATGCAAACTGAATGCTGAAAACTTGTAATTGTGGGATCTGTATTCAAATTTTAGATGATTACTTTTCACTTGTGTGACTTTGGGTAAACAAATTGACCTCTCTGATCCTCAGTCTCTTCATTTGCAAAATGAAGAGATGGCATTAAATGACTTCTATGTTCTCATCCAGTTCAAAATCTAGCATTCTGTTTGCTAGGCATCAAGATTATTACTTATAATTTGGGCTTAAATTTTCAGATAGGGTACATATCAGAACATGGTGGATTGAATTTAGTTAGTGAATTTTATGTTGGGTGCATGGAAGTTATATGGATTTATTCACAAAAATACCCATAAGCTAAATACACTTACACCATGGAGCAAAGGAAAATTTCGAAGCCTTTACCTATAATAGCAAGTAGTCAAACTACTCATCTTTTATTATCTGAAGATAAACAACCAAGAGATCAATTTCATTACTTTCTTGGAATCATCATGCAATGTCTCTACACATTAAATTTCAAATCCCAAAGTATTTTTATATTTTATTGTTTTTCCTATCATTTCCATTCATAGCACAGATGATGATGCCATAACTCTATACAGTTTTTAAAATGTCTTTCTTCCCATGTATTTTAGAACTATGGATTTATTTATTATAAATATGCCATAAAGCGGAACTTATCTTGCTCTTACTCCTTTTGGCAATTATAATTTCTGGGCCATTTTCCATTCACCACCTTCCCTCTCTCTTCCCCCTCCTTTGCTCCCATACTGGCTCTTTCTTCCCTATCTCTCCCTCTCTTTTTCTCTCCTCTCTTTCTCTCTGTCTCTGTTCTTCACTCCCTATTTTTTGAAAAGAATAGTCTTCAAGTTGTCTAAAGAAGGCTTCTGAAGAATCTTTATATATATATATATATATATATATATGTATATATATATATATATAGTGAGAAGCACTGCTCATAAAAAATAATTATAATTTTAGAGGCTTTTTTTACTAAATAATATTTTTATAGAATCCACATATTGTCTTTATGTGTAACCAGTGTAATAGTTAAAGGAATAGTTAAGGATTGAAGAGGAATAGGGAATAAGGAAGGTTTCATAACAGGGAATGGAGGAGTTGAAGGGATAAAAGAAATATGGATTCTGGTGAGGTAAAAGGAGAATAGATGTCCCCTGCTGAGAGACTATCTTTGAAAATTGGGGTTCCCAGAAATGGGCCAACTATGATAGCCTGAGGGGCTGTCTTCTCTATTGATTGCTGTTGAAGGTACCCTAGAGCAGGTAAGCACAGATCCTCCTTAGGGACAAGCCTCCCCCCCCCCCAAACCCCCACCAAGGTCACCCAGCAGGGGACCCAAAAGGACTATTTATGGTTGAATGGCTGTCCTTAGGTTCTGCTTCCTCTATGTCCCCTTGAAATGATAGTCCTCTTATCTAACTTTGGGTTATTTAAATAAAGATGAATTTAATAACAAGTTTGGATTGGGAAGGTATAAAGGTAGAGGGAAGAGGGGTTCCTTATACTTTTTCCCAGATTGGGTTTGAGTCTCTTTCAGCTTTTGAGCCGAGGTCAGACCTTACAGGCTGGTAGAGGGTTTCTTTTATTCCTGTCTATGCTAGTCTGTGCTAGATTTCTTAAATTCAAAGTCTTTAGCAGTAGACAGTGAGAGGAAGAAAAGGTTCTGACTTTCAGAGCTGGTTGGGCCTGTCTCTTTGGGCTGATGCCCCTAAAGACAAGCCTTACAGTTCAAAGCACTCCCCTTCAATCATTTTGTTCCATGACACGATCACAGGAATCCAGGTAGAGCCCACAGTTGGGAAAAGTCCAGGAATAGAGGAACTTCTATCCAGAGACAGAGAGAGAGAGAGGCTCCTTTCAGTCTGAGGCCCACGAAGAAAGAGTCCCAAGATCAACTGTCACTGTCCAAGTTGCCCCTCCCCCCACCAACTGTCATTCCTGTCAATATCTTTTCTCTAGCATTCCAACTGCTATTTGTTCCACCTGAGTAGCAGAAAGTCCAAAACTTGCTTCAGTTTTCCTTTCTACACCAGAAGAAACAAAGGCCAAGAAAACTAACAGACCACATGATTTTCTCATTTAGATGTTTGTGGGAAGACATGAAAGTGTACTACGATTTAAATCAAAATTCTTTTTAAGTTAGACATGTTTCATACTATAGTCACTGTTTCAGTGTAAAAGTCAATTTTTTTTTTGTTATAGCAGAAGTCTAAATGCAATTAATGGGCAATTATTCTTCTCAGAGAAGATTAATCATTGAGAATCATTGGATTGCTTTTTACAATTAGCAGTCAGATCAAACTTAAGACTTCTATCTTAGAACCTTTTCTTTTAAAGAGATTAAAATTATTAATAAGAATATTAACAATGTGATAAAAATGGAATCATGCTTTAATGGAAATCATACTCAGTCTGGAGTCAAGAAACCCTGACTTTTAGTTCTGGTTCTGCTACTTACCTCTCTGTCTGATTTTAGACAAATCACTTAACCATTCTCTAAAATGAGTTTCTCATGTAGAAAAGGAGGGGATTGGACTAAGTTTCAGCAAGGCTACATCATTCTAAGGAACCATCTGACTTTATAATCATGATTACAAGGCTTGAAGCTCACCTATTGGTAACTAATATTTAAAATAATGTCACCCAACAAATTTAACTCCTTTTTAGAATACATACAAACTGTGAATTGTTTTGGGGTACCAACTAAAGTTGGTTGAATATAAAACATAAATGCATAAATTGAGAATTATAGCCCATGACCCAAGTCAGATTCTCCTAACACTGAAAACATTTTCCTCTGCTTAGATTGAGTTCATATATCAGTCCCTGAACTAACAAAATCTTTATAACAAACAATGCAGTTTTCCCTGCAAACAGCTATAGAACCAAATTATATGATCTTGGAGCTGGAGGAGAAAATGAAAAGTTATCCAATATTTACCTAGAGCCTAAAACCATAATCCTCCACAAATGGTTTTATAACCTTTGCCTGAAAACTTCCAATGATGGGAAATTCACTATAATACAACACAACCAGTTCCATTTTTGTACCACTCTAATTGTTAGGAAGTTCCTCTTTATATTTAAGTGGAATGTCATTTTAGCTTCCACTTTTGATCTCAGTTCTATTCTCTGAATCTACCAACTAAACAACCATTCAAACAATCAAGTAAGAAACATTTATTTTTTTCTTTTTCTTTTATTACTTTTTTATATTTATTTTAAAATATTTTCCCAAGGTTACATAATTTATGTTCTCTCCTTCCCCCCTTCCCTCACCATTCCTGGAGCTGACAAATAATTCTACTGGGTTATACATGTGTTATCACCTGATACCTATTTCTATATTATTCAGTTTTGCAATAGGGTAATCTTTTCAAACTGTAAATTTTTTATTTGATTTTTATTTAATTTTTAAAATTAATTTATTATTTATTATTAATATTTAACTTGAAGCAAAAGGAAACTAAAAAGCCAGAGAAACAGGGAGAGCTCACCAGCCTCACACATGAAAAAGAGAAGAGAGTCAGAGGGCGGAGCCACTAAAACTTATATGCAAATGTAACAAACACAAATATGAATGAAGGGGAAAAGGATTCTTCGGACTAGAGAAGAATTCTGGGAGATGGAGTCCAAAGGTCTAAGATTTTCCAATTACACAAAACCCAAATCTCAAATCATATAGCCATATAAAAAAGTGATAAATCATACAATTTTCTCCTGTGTTTCTACTCTCACAGTTCTTTCTCTTGATGTGGATAACATTCTTTCTCATAAACCTCTCAGGTTAGTCCTTGATCAATGAATTGCTACTAGTAGCAAAGTCAATTACATTTGATCATTCCACAATGTTTTAGTTTCTGTATACAATGTTCTCTTGGTTTTTCTTATTTTACTTTGAATCAGTTCATTGAGGTCTTTCCAGTTCATACAGAAATCAAACAGTTCATCATTCCTTATAGCGTAATAGTATTCCATCACCATCATACACTACAATTTGTTCATCCACTCCCTAATTGAGGAACACCCCCTCATTTTCCAATTTTTGCTACCACAAAGAGCATGGCTATGAATATTTTTGTACAACCATTTTTAAATTATCCCTTTGTGGTACAAACTTTGTAGTAGTATTACTGGATCAAAGGCCATGCATTCTTTTAAAGCTCTTTAGGCATAATTCCAAATTGCCTACCAGAATAGTTGGATCAGTTCACAACTCCATCAAAAAAACATTAGTTTCCCAGTTTTGCCACATCCCCTTCAATATTTATAATTTTCCTTTATTCTCATATTAGCCAATCTTCTAGGTGTAAGGTGGTACTTTATAGTTGCTTTGATTTGCATTTCTCTAATCAGGAGGGATTTAGAACACTTTTCCATGTTATTATTGATAGTTTTTATTTCTTCATCTGAAAACTGCCTATTAATATCCCTTAACCATTTGTCAAATGGGGACTGGTTTTATTTATTTATATTCTTTACATTAGTTCCTTATAAATTTGGGAAATTAGACCTTAGTTAGAAATTTTTGTTATAAAATTTTCCCCAGTTTGTTGCTTCCCTTCTAATTTTGATTGTATTGGTTTTCTTGGTACAAAACCTTTTTAATTCCTTCTCTTGCTTGCAAGCAAATTCCTCCTTTCCCATAAATCTGACAGCTCTACTATTCTATGTTCACTCTTTATATTTTCCCTCTTTATATTTAAGTTATTTACCCATTTTGAATTTATCTTGGTATAGGTTGTGAGATGTTGATATAAACCTAATTATAAATAAAACCATACTGTTTTCTAATTTTCCCAGCAGCTTTTATCAAATAGTGATTTCTTATCCCAAAAGCTGGGATATTTGACTAGCTTGCTGAGGTCATTTACCCCAAGTTTATTCCATTGATCTGCTTTATTATCTCTTAGCCAGTACCATATTGTTTTGATGACTACTGCTTTATAGTACAGTTTAAGATCTGCTACTGCTGGACCACCATCCTTCATTTATTTTTCCCCCATTTGTTCTCTTTATTTTCTTGATATATTGTTCTTAGAGATGAACTTTGTTATAATTTTTTTCTAATTCTATAAAAAGTTTTTTGATAGTTTGATAGATATGGCACTGATGTCATTTTTATTATATTAGCTCCTCCTACCTATGAACAATTAATGTTTTTCTAATTGTTTAGTTCTAGTTTTATTTGTGTGAAAAGTGTTTTGTAGTTGAGTTCATATGAGTTTATCTTGTCAAATAGATTTCTAAATATTTTATATTGCCTAGACTGATTTTAACTGAAGTTTCTCTTTCGAATGCTTGCTACTGAGTTTTGTTGGAAATATATAGAAATGCTGATGATTTATTTATGTGGGTTCATTTTGTATGAAATGAAATGAAATATCCTAAAAAGCTAGGACATACAGTTAAAAACTTTGCTAAAGTTGTTAACTATATGTACTAGCTTTTTAGTTGATTTTTTAAGATTCTCTAAGTATACCATCACATATACAAAGAGTGATAGTTTAGTTTCTTCATTACCTACTTTAATCCCTTCAATTTCTTTTTTCTTCTCTAATTGCTACAGCTAGCATTTCTAATAAGATTTTAAATAGTAGTGGTGATAATAGGCATCCTTACTTCATTCCTGATCTTATTGGCAAGGCTTCTAACTTATCCCCATTGCAGATGACACTTGCTGATAGTTTTAAATAAACACTGCTTATTATTTTGAGGAAAAACACTTTTATTCCTATACTTTCTAGTGTTTTCAATAGGAATGGGTGATGTATTTTGTCAAAGGCTTTTTCTGTATCTATTAAGACAATCAGGTCATTTTTGTTGGTTTTTCTGGTTGATAAGTTCAAATATGCAAATGGTTTTCCTAATATTGAACTAGATTTATATTCCTGGTATAATTCCCACCTAGTCATAGTGAATAATTCTTGTGATAACTTCCTGTAATCTTTTTACTTGTATTTTATTTATGATTTTTTGCATCTATGTTCATTAAGGAGATTGGCCTATAGTTTTCTTTCTTTGATTTTAGTCTCCCTGGCTTGGAAATCAGTATTATTTAAGTCATAAAAAGAATTTGGTAAGACTCATTCTTTTCTTATTTTGTCAAATAGTTTGTAGAGTGTTGGGATTAATTATCCTTTACATGTTTGAAAGAATTCCCTTGTGAATCCATCTGCCTCTAGGGATTTTTTTCTTAGGAAGTTCTTGATGGCTTTTTCAATTTCTTTTTCTGATAAGGGATTATTTTAAGTATTCTATTTCCTTTTTTGCTAATTTAGGCAATTTAATTTTTTTGTAAATATTTGTCCATTTCACCTAGATTGTCATATTTATTATCATATAACTGGGAAAATACCTCTTAAAATTGCCTTAATTTCCTGTTCCTTAGAGGTGAGATTACCCTTTTTATTCAGGATACTACTTGATTCTTTTCTTTCTTTTTTTAAATTAGATTAAACAATCTATTTTATTTGTTTTTTTTAATACCAGTTCCTAGTCTTATTTATTAGTTCAATAGTTCTTTTACTTTTTATTTTATTAATTGCTTCATTGATTTTTAGGATTTCCAATTTGGTATTTATCTGATGGTGTTTAATTTGTTCTCTTTCCAGTTTTTTAAATTGCATACCCAATTCATTAATCTCCACTTTCTCTTTTAGGTTCATATAGGCATTCAGGGATATCAATTTTTCCCTGAGTATTCCTTTAGCTGTATCCCATGAATTTTGATGTGTTGTCTCCTCACTGTCATTCTCTTTAATGAAATCAGTAATTGTTTCTATGATTTGTTGTTTACCACACAAGTTTTGAAGAATTAGATTATTTAATTTCCAATTAATTTTTAATTTGCCTCTCCATGAACCCTTACTACTACTAATTTTTATCATATTATGATCTCAAAAAGTTGCATTTATTATTTCTGCTTTTATGCATTTGTTTCTGATGTTTTTATGCCCTAGAGCCATGATGGTGAATCTATGTTTCATGAGCCAAAGATGGCATGCAGAGACCTCTTTGTGGGCATATTTATATATGCCTTTATAAGGCCTTTATAAGCTAGAGTTGCTCCATTGCCCCCCTCCACTGTACCTCCCTACCCCTCTGCATAGCAGCCCAATGGAAGTTCTTACTCTCATCCCTGAGAAGTGCCCAGGCCACACTCTTTCCTTTCTCCTTCCCCTGTCTAGAGTAAGAATGAGGTAGGGAGACTACATATGGGGTGGTGGGGGGTTATGGTAATTAGTTTAGGTGACTTGTGGCATAGCACAAAGTGGGGGGGGGTGGGTAGGGCATAGCACACAATGTCTAAAAGGTTCTAAAAGGTTCACCATCAATGCCCTAGTACTTGGCTAATCTTTGTATATGTACTATGAGCTGCTGAAAAGAAGATATATTCCTTTTTTAATCCCTATTCACTTTTTTTCTGTATATCTATTAGTCCTCATTTTCTAAAATTTCATTTACTTCCCTTACTTCTTTCTTAATTATTTTTTTTTGTTAAATTTATCTATATTTGATAAGGGAAAGTTGAGGTCCCTCAATAGTTTAGTTTTATTATCTATTTACTTCTTAATCTTTAGTTTTCACTTAAAAAAATCTCAGTGCTATAACATTTGGTGCATATATGTTGTGCACTGATATTTACTCATTGTCTATACCACCTTTTATTGGGATGTAATTACTTTCCTTATCTCTTTTTAAATTTTTTTCTTTTTCTTTTTCCATTTAATTTTTTAAATTTATTTATTTTAAATTTTATTTAGTTAATTTAGAACATTATTCCTTATTTACAAGAATCATATTTTTTCCCTCCCTACCCTAACTTCAACCTTCCTATAGTCAACATGCAATTACAGTAGGTTTTTACATGTGACCTTGATCAGAACCTATTTGCATGCTGTTGATGTTTGCACTAGGATGTTTATTTAGAGTCTATATCCCCAATCATGTTCCCCTCAACCTATGTAATCAAGCAGTTGTTTTCTTCGGTGTTTCTACTCCAACAGTTTTTCCTCTGAATGTGGGTAGTGTTCTTTCTCATAGATCCCTCTGGATTGTTCAGTATCACTGCATTGCCACTAAAGGAGAAATCCATTACATTCTATTATTCCAGAGTGTATCAGTCTGTGTATAATGTTCTCCTGGTTTTGCTCCTCTCACTCTGCATCACTTCCTGGAGGTCATTCCAGTTCACATGGAATTCTTCAAGTTTATTATTCCTTTGAGCACAATAGTATTCCATCATCAACTTTTATCACAATTTGTTCAGTCATTCCCCAATTGAAGGGCATCCCCTCCTTTTCCAATTTTTTGCCACCACAAAGAGTGCAGCTATGAATATTCTTGTACAAGTCTTTTTCCTTATTATCTCTTTGGGGTACAAACCCAGCAGTGCTATAGCTGGATCAAAAGGCAAAACAGTCTTTTAGCACCCTCTGGGCATAGTTCCAAATTGCCCTCCAGAATGGTTGGATCAATACACAACTCCACCAGCAGTGTATTAATGTCCCAACATTGCCACATCCCCTCCAGCATTCATTACTTTCCCTTGCTGTCATGTTAGCCAATCTGCTAGGTGTGAACCTCAGAGATGTTTTGAATTGCATCTCTCTGAATTTAAGAGATTTAGACCACTTTTTTCATGTGCTTATTAATAGTTTTGATTCCTTTAACTGAAAATTGCCTGTTCATGTCCCTTGCCCATTTATCAATTGGAGAATGGCTTGATTTTTTTGTACAATTGATTTAGCTCTTTTTATATTTGAGTAATTAGACCTTTGTCAGAGGTTTTTGTTATGAAGATTGTTTCCCAATTTGTTACTTATCTTCTAATTTTGGTTGTATTGGTTTTATTTGTATAAAACCTTTTTAATTTGATGTAATCAAAATTATTGATTTTACATTTTCTGATTTTTTCTAACTCTTGCGTGGTTTTATAATTTTTCCATACCCAAAGATCTGACATGTATAATATTCTGTGTTCACCTACTTTACTTATAATTTCCTACTTTATATTCAAGTCATTCACCCATTCTGAGTTCATCTTGGTGTAGGGTTTGAGAGGTTGATCCAAATCTAATCTCTCCCATAGTGTCTTCCAATTTTCACAGCAATTTTTTTCAAATAGTGGATTTTGGTCCCAAAAGCTGGGATCTTTGTGTTTATCGTATACTGTCTTGCTGAGGTCCCTTTCTCCCAGTCTATTCCACTGATCTTCCTTTCTGTTTCTTAGCCAGTACCAAATTGTTTTGATGAACACTGCTTTATGATATAGTTTGAGATCTAGGACAGCAAGGCTACATTCCTTTGCATGTTTTTTCATCATTTCCCTGGATATCCTTGATCTTTTGTTCTTCCAAATGAACTTTGCTATTTTTTTCTAATTCATTAAAAAAAAAAACGTTTTTGGTAGTTCAATTGGTATGGCACTAAATAAGTGAATTAATTTGGGTAGGATTTTCATTTTTATTATGTTAGCTCATCCTACCCATGACCAATCAATGTTTTTCCAATTGTTTAGATCTAGTTTTAATTGTGTGTAGAGTGTTTTGTAGTTGTGATCATATAGTTCCTGTTTTTCCTGTTTTTCTCGTGGCAGATAGATTCCTAAGTATTTTATATTGGCTAGGGTGATTTTAAATGGAATTTCCCTTTCTAATTCTTGCTACTGAGATGTGTTGGATATATATAGAAATGCTGAAATGAAAAATATATAGAAATGTGGGTTTATTTTTTATCCAGCAACTTTGCTAAAGTTGATTATTTCTACTAGCTTTTTAGTTGATTCTCTAGGATTCTTTAAGTAGACTATCATATCATCTGCAAAGAGTGATAGCTTGGTCTCCTCATTGCCTATTTTAATACCTTCAATTTCTTTTTCTTATCTAATTGCTACTGCTAATGTTTCTAGTACAATGTTAAATAATAGAGGTGATAATGAGCATTCTTGTTTCACTCTTGATCATATAGATATATACTGTTTATTATTTTAAGAAAGGCCCTTCTATTCTTATGCTTTCTAATGTTTTCAATAGGAATGAGTGTTGTATTTTGTCAAAGGCTTTTTCTGCATCTATTGAGATAATCATGTGATATTTGTCAGTTTGCTTGTTAATATGGTCAATTATGTGGATGGTTTTCCTAATATTGAATCATCCTTGCATTCCTGTTATGAATCCTACCTATTTATAATGAATAACCCTTGTGATCACTTGATGGAGTCTTTTTGCTAGTATTCTATTAAAGATTTTTGTATCTATGTTCATTAAGGAGATTGGTCTGTAGTTTTCTTTCTCTGTTTTTGATTTGCCTGGCTTTGGAATCAGTACCATATTTATGTCATAAAAGGAATTTGGTAGAATTCCTTCTTTGTTTATTCTGTAAAATATTTTGTATAATATTGGGATTAGTTGTTCTTTGAATGTTTGATAGAATTCATTTGTGAATCCATCTGGACCTGGGGATTTTTTCTTAGTGAGTACTTGGATGGCTTGTTCAATTTCTTTTTCTGATATGGAGTTGTTTAGGTAATCTATTTCTTCCTATGTTTGTCTAGGTTCTGGGGGCCATCAGACCATGACACCCCTCAGCATCTAGGTAATTTATTTATTTGTAAATATTCATCCATATTACTTAGATTGCCATATTTATTGCCATATAACTGGGCATAATATGTTTTAATGATTGCATTAATTTCCTCTTCATTAGAGGTGAGGTCTCCCTTCTCATCTTGGATACTGTTCATTTGATTTTCTTCTTTCCTTTTTTTAAATTACATTGACCAGTACTTTGTCTATTTTTTTTTTGTTTTCAAAGTATCAGTTTCTAGTCTTATTTATTAAATCAATAGTTTTTTGACTTAAAGTTTTATTAATTTCTCCTTTGATTTTTAGGATCTCCAATTTAGTCTTCTTCTGAGGATTTTGAATTCGTTCACTTTCTAGTTTTTTTAATTTGCATGCCCAATTCATTGACCTCTGCCCTCCCTAATTTTTTAATATATGAACTCAAGGATATAAATTTCCCCCTGAGTCCTGCTTTGGCTGCATCCATGATATCTGAATTGTTCCTTTCTGGCCACTTGCAGTATGTTCTCCTTGTCCTGGAAGTTCTTGATCTTGGCTATAACATTCCTAGGAGGTGTTGTTTGGGGACTTACTGCAGGAGGTGATCTGTGGATTCTTTCAACGTCTATTTTGTCCTCTTGCTCAAGAATATCAGGGCAGTTTTCTTGAATACTTTCTTGTAATGTGATGGCTAGTCTTTTTTTTTTTTTGGTCATGACTTCATGACATTCAGGTAAGTCTAATAATTCTCAAGTTGCTTCTCCTGGATCTATTTGTCTAGGTCAGTGTTTTTTCAGTGTGAAATTTCATGTTTTCTTCTTTTTTTCTTCTTTTGATTTAGTTTTATTATTTCTTGATGTCTCATGAATTCATTAGATTCTACTTACTCAACTCTAGTCTTTAAAGACTGATTTCCATCCATTATATTTTGATTATCCTTTTCCATTTGTTCTTTTCTACTTTTCATAGCATTCTTATCATCATTGGACTTTTTTGACTGTTCTTCCAGCAGGTTAATTCTGGTTGTTAATCTACTTATTAATTCATTTGATTTTTGTGTCTCTCTTTCCATTTGGTTAATTTTGCCTTTCAATATGTTCTTTGCTTTTTGCATTACTTTCATTTCTTTTTCCCACTTTTCTTTTATTTTTTCTCTCTATTTTATTTGGTTCTTCAACTCCTTTTTGAATTCCTCCAAAGCTTGTGACCAGTTTCCAATTTTTTTGAGAGTTTGCATGTCTTTGCTTATTTATCACCTTCTCTTGCTTCTGTTTTTTTGTTCTTTTTCATAGAATTTTCCAGGGTAAAGAGCTTTCCTTGCTGCTGTTTACTCACCCCCCCAACCCCAAAGAACTGAGAGTCCTCCAAACTGTTGGTCTTTTCTATCTTAGCTTCTGGCTCCCAGGATTTTACCTTGGGGCTATCTTCACTGTCTTGTCAGAGGCCTGAGTGAGCCCAGTGCTATGGAGCTCTGAACATCACTTCTAGGGCCTGATGCCTGATATTTCCAGGGTAAGGTCTAACATATTTTTTGTTGTTGAAGCATACATCCATAGGGTTTTGCCCTAAGGCTATCTTTGCTGCTCTGTCAGAGACCCATGTAAGTCCAGTGCTATTGAACTTTGAATCTCATTGCCAGGACCTGTAACCTCCAGGGGTAGATCTACAGTGCTTTTTTTTTTTCTTAGTGTAGCCTACATCCTAGAATTCTGAGGTTACCTATGTCCTGCCTCTGCATCTGGTGCATGACATTGGGTTGGGGGAGGTAGTCAGCTTGCATTTTTCCTTATGCAGTTTTGCCCCTTATATTATGGAAATCTACTCCTTCTGCTTACCTTATATGTTGTGTTTAGTGGAATAGCACCCTAACTTGTCCTACTTTAACATCTGTCATTTTGAGATGCTTTTTAAAGATTGGTTTGGAAGGATATTCAGAGAAGTTTCAGGATTTTTCTGCTACTACACAGTAATTTTGGCTTCTGTAACAAACATTTATTAAGAACTTGTTGTTTTTCAAGCCCATTGTGGAATATTTCACATATCTTCAGATACTAGAACAGTTATAATATCTTAAAATATTATCTAAATTTTCTCTTCTGTGCAAACATCCTACGTTCACCATTTTAGTCAACCACTCATTTTTAATGACCTTTTTAAAATGTGAGTGAAATTGAAATGACTGAGCAAACAAAGGTTTGAGTTTCTGAGCACATCATTTAATAAGTGATGTGTGGTAATTACATGAATTGGGATGAAACCCCCTCAGCTTTGGCATTGAACCCTGAATGCACAGAGAACTAGATTTTTATATATTAAACTTGATTAATCAAACAAAAGGAATTAATTAAAAACAATTAACCCAGATACAAAATGAGGGTATTTGATTTCTAAAAGGAGGAAAAATTAGGTACTTTCCAAGTAAGGAAGGAGAGAGCAAATAGATTCAATTCCCTGAATTCAGAAAAGAAGGTATATCACTTCCTCCAAGTGCCTTTAAAGAATGAAAGAAACTTTGAAATAATAACTGATTAGCCAATAAAGGGCCTGTTTTCAAATAATTATGGGTTGCTTGATAATAGTGAGAAAACTCTTTGCATACATTCTTGGATCTGACTGGGTTTCTATGAGCATAACCCAGATACTACATTAAGAATATCTAAGTATCTCTAAGTAGGGAGAGGTGGTTGTGGTTCCTAGTCATGCAGGGATAGATTCAAACAATGCAATAAAGTTTTCTTCCAATTCCCACAATTGAATAAAGTTTTCTCATACGACAGGAGTTGGAATAAATCCATAATTAAAGAGAAAGAGAACTGAATTAAATTCATTATTGAGTCACAAAATGGAGTCAGTATGGTTCACTCAATTACCATTATCGTGTGTTGTTTCAAATTCTCTCAGTAGGTAGAACTGGACCCAATATTCCAATATGACCTAAGTGATCTAGGGTATCATTGGACTACTGTCTCCTTTGTTCTAATACTACTAATGCAGATTAAATTAAATTAACTGCTTTTGGAATCTATACTGTACCGTTAACACACATTGAACTTATAGCCAACTAAAAACTCCATGTCTTTCATTGCAGCTGCCTAACCATGTCTCCTCTATCATACAATTATGTAACTGATTTTTTAACCTCAGCACTTTATAATTTTCCATATCACCATCCACAAAAATAATCTCAACTAGCTAGAACAATAAATGGGTTCTAATAAAAAGAAACTTAGTAGTCATAACTGTCATGTCCTAAACTTTGACTCAAGAAGAAAACAAACTTCATATTTTGATGCTGGGAGAGGAAAGGCTTAATAACAACTTAGGATAAAATAATCTGGAATTTCTGGCAAATAGTAATTTTAATATAAGTCAAAGTATGACATAGGAGTCAAGGGAAATAAATAATAAATGCAATCTTAAAATATGTTAAGAAAGAGATAATGTCCAGAAGAGGGAAGTTATCACTTCCACTATATTCTTTTCTGGTCAGCTGAGTGATGTGTTCAATTCTGGATATTTAATATTATAAAAGAAATTTATACACTAAGATAAACATCAAAAGAAAAATAAGAAGGTGGGTGACCAGATAGTTTGGCAAATAAAGATCATACCATAGGAAGGAATGTTTAGCTCAAAGAAAAGAAGATTTTAGAGGAAATTATAACCATTGTAGCTATTTTTAAATACTTAAAAAACATTATGTAAATGAGGCTTTATAGATGTTCTATGTGGTTGAGAATGACAGAATTAGAAAAAATAGGTGGAAGTTGGAGTCTGATTTTTGTTCAATATAATGATTTTTTTTTCTAATAGTTATAGTTATTTGAAAATGAAACCATATTCTTTTGAAGATAGCACATTAGAGGCCAATGAACCATCAAACATTAATTAAGCACATATTATTCAGTGCCTGATGGTACAGTGGAAAGAAAGATAGTCTTGAATCAGTAGAACCTTAGTTCAAATAGAGCCTTGGACACCTACTAGCTATATGACTGGAGAAATCACAACACTATTTGTCTTACTTTCATCATCCATAAAATAAGCCAGAGAATGAAATGCCAAAAAATTCTAGTATCTTTGTCAAGAAACCCGAAATGGGGTCACAAAGAGTCAGACACTAATGAAAAAACTATTGAACAACAATAAATGTGCTAGATCTTGTGCTAGACACTGGTACAAAAGTGAGACAGTCCCTGCCTTCAAAGAGTCCACATTCTACTGAGAGGGTAAAACCTCTTTGGTTATCTGTTTCAATATAACTAAGTGCAAGATAAATACAAAATTAAATATATTTTGTTCGTCAATATTACGTATGTTAATCTTGTTTTATGTTTTATTCCTATTTTTATGCTACATTTGCTTTTTTGTAATGTACCCAATAAATGTATATATATGTATATATATAAATACTCATGCCCATATATATTACATTGTATTACATTATATTATATTACCTTGCATTATTTATGTGTAGGTATTTGTAAATAGTCCATTAAACATTTTCCTAAATTCAGAGAATAATTCAGAGCATTTTGAATTGAACTAAAGTGCCAACACAATTAAATTTTTATTTAAATTTTATATTATTTATTATTTTATATTATTTCAATTTAATTAAAAATTAAATTTTTGAAGGGACAAAAATGTGTTTGTTCCAGTTAGCTAAACAGATAAAAAAGAAAATTATAAACGTGTTAGAAGATATTGGTGGCAAGCTTTTCTTATGATGACACTGAAGGGTAAAGAAACCAGCTGAACTAGAATTCATCTGATGAACTGGCTTTGTCCAGGTCACAGATAATGGTGGTGTTGGTTTTAAGTAGCCTTAAGTGGGCAACAATGGGGCAAAATGTTCTTCTCCATTGTATTCCACCTGGCAGTTCTATTCTTGGATTGCATATACAGATGATCTTCCCTCCAGGAATGGAGTAGTCATGTTCCCTCTCACATCAGGGAAAACCGGGAGAACGGTGGGCAGCCATATGGCAATGGATGTGCATTTGGATGCAAAACCTCAATAGAGGAAAAGGCAGATTAAGAGGATCTCTGTATGGCCCAGAGTAGGAGACATTTTCACAACAGGTGAATATGCAAAAGCAATAGGAGGAAAGATGAGTGGAGAAAAATATAATAAGAGTTGACAAGGGATTCAAATATAACAAATGCTTAGGTCTTGTTATAGTCTTCAGAGAACCTCAGGGGACCTACTTGCCACGTTAAACCAATTTGTCTATGGATTTCATTGCTAGCACTGGAAAAGAGAGAAATATATATGAATACTACTTAAGATACCTAAGAAATTGTTGTGGAATAAAATGGGAACCTTAATTTTGCTTAAAGAACAAGTACAAACATAGGACAGCTATATGATCCAGTGAATAGAGTGCTGGACCTGGAGTCAAGAATACCTGAGTTCAAATCTGACCTCAGACATTTACTAGCTGTGTGATTCTGACATATCATTTAATATCTTTTTGCCTCAATTTCTCATTTTAAAAATGGGGATAAGAGTACTTTGTCATCTTCTTTGTAATGTTGATGTGTAGCTTAAATGAAATTATGTGGATATAAAGAATTTGCAAACAACATTGCAAAGTAATGATATATTATTTATAGAATTAAATGTAGTGCTTGCACATGTGCACTCAACAAATGCATGTTAAATTGTTTAACTGAATAGCAAATAGTATTTTTAAACCTTTACCTTCTGTCTTGGAATCAATACTGTGTATTTGTTCTAAGGCAGAGTGGTAAGGGCTGGCAGTGGGGATTAAGTGTCTTGCCCAGGGTCACACAGCTAGGAAGTGTATGAGGCCAGGTATGAACCCAGGACCATTCATTTCTAGGTCTGGCTCTCAGTCCTCTGGGACATCCAGCTGCCCCTACTAAACAGTTTTTAAGGACAGCATGGAATATATTAGAAGGACCATTGTCCTTGTAGCTAGGAGATTTAGATTAAAAAATTATCAATGTGACCCTGAGCAAGTGCCAATCACTTATATTTTCAGTGTTTCCCATCTAGAAAAATGGTGATAATATTACTTGCAAAACATTCTTCATGTGAAGAAAGCACTCTACAAATTATAAATACTATAAAATATAAACTATTATTAATCATCTTCATTATCAAGTAAAGATGAACCCATAAGTGTCTGAGGTGGGATTTATATTTATCTTTCAGACTTCAAGGACACAATTCTATCCATTGTATCACTGAGCTACTTAGCAGAAAAAGAAAGGATGGGAAATTGCAGTTGCTTATTAGGGGGAGAAAAGAAGGAGGTTATAAAGCCCAGTCTGGATGCAAAAAAATTTAAAATAAACATCGCTCTGTACTTAGATTGTCTATCATATTGAAAACCATTTTATGTTTTATTCTTAAACATTCTTGTATCATTTTATTTTGGATAGCTAGGTAATCCAGTATTTTTAAAGAGCATGCTTGATCTGCTATCACCTATGTCTTATCCAATGCACCATTTGGCACCAGAAAACTTTAATGTTAAGATGTTGTTCCCTTTCAAATGGATTTCACCTTTTAGTCTATTTCATATCCCGAAAATACAAGACAATAAAAACGACTCATAGAGTCCAGTAAGATAACTAAAATTGGTGCATATTGTGCACAATGTTTTGGTCAGAGGGGCTAAAGAAATTAAAAAAAAAAAACCTACATTCTCTGTCCCCAAAGAGCCAAAAAAAGGGTCTGTTTATATGAACTTATGAATGTATATTGTAAACCTTAAAATTTCTTAGACTTATGAATGTTGGAAATTTCCCCATTGGGAAATTTCATACTTGAAAACATTTCTTACTGATAGTAAGAACTCTATTGGAATGTGAAACTCCTTGGCATGGGAGGATCCTTCTCTTCCCTACTTAAGACTACTTTAGGACAGAAACCTTTTGCTAAACAATGGAAAGGGCTTTGACCTATGCTTAAGCATAGAACAGGAAGTTCTTTGAGTCATGATTGATTTTAGAATTGATACAATAGAGATACTTGGAATGACAGAACCAGGTCTTAGAAACTATAATCTCCACCCTACTCAGAGTAACAGGATTTAGGAAGGGCTGTAGCAAAGATCAAGATTTAATTATTTGAGAATATGACCTTCAACAGACATGTGCAAAGGGGAGAGACCTCTGGGAGGTCCTGGGTTAAGCTAGAGCCACCATTGGCACAGAGGAGACATCGACAGTGATTGGTAGATGTGATAACTGAAGGGAGGGAACTTAGTTTGTTTCCTTAAGGATAGCGGGGTCTGAGGACAGAAGGGGGAGGAGGTTTTGTTCTGAGGAGGTGGTTGCTCTGAAGGAGGTCTGAGAGGAGAGAGGTCCTGGAGGGAGAGCTGCTGGAGAGGTCTTGAAGGAGGCTGTGGAGGGAGAACTCAGGAGGAGTCAGGAGGAGAATTCTCTGGAAACATTTCTTGAAAGGAGGCTCTCTTGAAGGTGGAGCCTGAGGTTGGCATGAGAAGCCTTACCTAGAGAGATCTTGGGTGAGTGATAAAACCAACTGACTGATTTATCTCTTAGGACTGAGGTCTAGGCCTTATTGGCTTGAGACCTTTCATTCTTATTCCTTTCTTACTTTCTCTCTTTTTCTATTGATTAATCAGTGTATTATAAATTAAATTTCTCTATAAAACCCATTTGGCTTGGGCATATTCATAAATTGGGAATATATTCCCTGGCGACCATCTTATATTTATATAAAACCAAGACACAGTAGAAAACATATTTCAGTGGTCATAATTGTTATATATTTCCCTTGCTCAAAACTATTTTAATCTAACAGTTTATGGCTCCCACTCTCGTATCTACAACTATTTAACGCTCAAAACTATTTTAAATCTAACAATATGTACATATATATATATATATATATATATATATATATATATTTGGTTATGTGTATATTCGGTGCCAGGACTAAATAAGATCAGTGTTAGGGTTAAACTGTATTAAGGGTCTTATGGATCATAAAATGCAACAAAAACTTGAATTTTCATAAGATTAAAAGGATCTGATTCCTTAATTGAATTAACATAAAAAGGTACTCCCTTCTGACTGTGTTTATGACAGTAATCAGCTGCACTGGGTCAGGAAGGTGTACTCACTGCATAAGAGGATCTTGGCTAGAATCTTTAGATCATTGATTTTATATGGGCTGGGCTTTTTAAACTCAGCACTCTAGCTTAGTCAAATCTAAATGAATATTTCTTTCAGAGGAAACAGTTGAGGGGGTGTGTATGTGTGTGTGCGTGCATATATATGCATGCACACATACATATATAAATATATACACACATACATATACATACATATATATATATATATATATATATATATATATAAATAATGGGTGCAACTCCTAATGATGTATTGATGAAAGATGAAGCATTTACACAAATAGCTGCAATATAAGCAAAATTGTGATTAAATAAATGGGAGAGGGCAAATAAAATGTCTTCTGAGAATTAAGAAGACATCACATCCAACTTTGGGTACATTAAGGAAAGTTGGAAATAGATGCCTATATGGAACAATGAAAGAGAAGAATTTGGATAGGTGGAGATGAGGGGAGGACTTCTTTCTAAGCTAATGTGGTAATGTGTGAAAAGACACAGAGATGATAGTGGGGAGTATGAAATTGGGAAAGAGTGAACATTTAAAAAATACATATATATGTGTATATATATATATACATATATATATATATATATATATATATATATATATTACAGAATGAGTTAAAGAGAGCACCATAATAAAAGAAGGTTGACAATTTATGTTGGAGCCTCATTTATGAATGGCAATGAAATGTGCTTTTATTTCATAATGTGTAGCCATTGAAGGTTTTTGAGCAAAAGAGTATGTCATGTGTATAATTCAACAAAGGTACAGTGAAACATGTTTCCTCTGAAAAAGACAACAATTTATTAATAGAATGCTGAGTCTATTAATAAAAAGTTTAATTCCTTTTCTCAATTTATACCAAATACCCGAGATATAGACTTCCTATAAATTCTATTACAATACTAAATCTGGTCAGTTGTGGATTAGGGAGAAGAGATCCCATAGCCTTCATATGTTATTAGAAAATGGTACTTTTTGTCTAAAAATGCTGGATCATTGACCTCTAATTTACATAGAATGTAGAGCAGTCCTTATACTGAAGGATCTGTTATGATAATAATAATAGTTAATGATGCCATTTGCCTAGTCCTTACTTCTCTTATCCCATTGAACCAATATTTAGTACTTATTCCAAGAAGGAAGGTAGGGGTTTCAAAAAAAGTTAATCTAGTGATTATCAAATTAACTCTATGTTTTTAAATCTGTTTTCATGTTCCTTTGCCTCCTGTAGCATTTGACGATTAACCACCCATTATTGCTTCAAGCTCTTCCTCTACTCAATTTAAAGATATCACTCTCCCATGGATCTTTTTATTCTTCTGCTGCTACTCTGTGGCATTCAATGACTCCTTGGTTCTCCTCTCTCTTTAAGAGACATTTTTCTGTGCCCTTCACTCATTCTCTTTTTGATGATTTGTCTTCCCTGAGGTTTTGCCCTCAGTCTTCTCTTCTTCCTCTATACTGTCTTTTTGTATTTTAACTCTCACAGATTCAGACACAGATGTGTCTGTACAAATGACCTCAAACCTGTCCACAGGCATGACCTCTCTTTCCAGCTCCAAATCCAAAGCTCTCACTGTCCCTGGGACAAATCCTGATAACTTCTCAATTTCATCATTTCCAAAAATATAGACTGTGATTTTTTCCCTGAAATCTCCATTCCTTTCCCTTTTCAATATTTCATTTGATATCAAATACTCTCCTGAGACAGACTTGGCATTATCTTTCATCCTTCCCCTTTTTTACCTCTCAGATTTGCCAAGTTATCAAGACCTACATATCGAATCTATCTACATAGTGTTTTTCTACTTGTCGCCTTCTCTCCATTCTGATTCTATTCTCGTTAAGAAGCTCACTGGTCAATGTCTGGGTTATAATAATAGTTTTCTAATACATTTTCCTTCTTCTACCATCTCCTTGGTTTAAACCATCTTTAAAAGCACTGGCTCAACTTCTTCCTTATGCATAAACCTAACTGTGTTCTTCTGCTTTCTAGAATTTTCAATGACCTCCTAAAGATTGCTGAATAGAGCTCAGATTTCTTTCTTTGGGAATCAAGATCTTCCACAATCTGAAAATTTTAATTTTTCAGTCTTATCATGGCATGTACTATACAACTAAGTCAATTTTGATTTCTCTCTGTCTCCTGAACAAGCACATGGGTTATTTTGCTTATATCTAAAATGTTCTCTTTTCCCAAAGAAATTTTCCCTGATCCTTCCCTACCCCAATGTTCTGCTAGAAAGGAACTTTTCCTGGTCAGACTTCACATAACACTTTGTTTTAAATCTTGTTAATACTTATTTCATTGAGCATATCTAGTATCTGAACAAGGTAGATATGTTGTTGGACCCCCTAAATGGACTGCTCATCCAAATTCTGATCTTTGTTATAACTCCTTATTGGTCTGAAAGTACACAAATATTTGACTGGCAAATAATGCTTAGGTTAATACCAAGTCATTTTTTTCCTGACTTACTTACTCATTTCTTTTTTATTTGTGTTTTTAGGTTCTTATGATTTCCTCTATTTTTTTTTACTTTTTTCCTTAAGAAAGTGGCCATGATATAGAGGTGTGAGATTTCTGAATCATCTACATTTGGATACATTTTTCCTCACTGTTGAACCATTTTTGGCCAACTTTTTTTTTACTGTAGTTCCATATGCTCATCTCATAGATTTTTGAATATTTGATTGGTCCAGTTTTTTTCAGAACATCTTCAGAAAAATTAATGCAATATAAGCGGTGAAAGAGAGGAATCATGGCTGCCTTATACAGAATGCTGGACTTTGAACTATGAAAACCTGGATTCAACTCTTCCTCTTGACACTACTATCTTTGTGACATATACAGATAGATGTTGCTTTATATTTATGTTCCTCAGTAAAATACTAATATTTACATACTAAATAAAAGATAAGCTACTGGGGAGAGGTAACACACTGGAAATTCTCTATATTGATTAAACTGCCATTTTCAATACCGTCTTCTCCCTTAATAGCCATTTTTGATAACTTCATAAGGAGTAAATAAAGGAATAAGTACGTTTTTGCATTTTTCTTATGAGTGGATTAATTGGCTCACAGTCTTATAAGTGGAAGTAACTTCAGATGCTATCTAGTACAATTTATACCCATAAATGAAGATCTCTTTCTCCAAGAATTGCTTTTCTATCATTTGCTCAAGTAGCTAAAATCATAGTCAGTAGTTAGTAATTAAGTATCCCTAACAGAAAACTATATTGTTTTACTAATAACTCAATAAACCTTTCAAAAGACAAAGTTTATTTATTTTTATTTTTTAAGGCTTACTTTTGGTCTTAGTATTAATTATATGTCAGAAGAGTGGCAAGGCTAGGCAATTGGAGTTAAGGAGATTTGCCCAGGGTCACACAGCTAGGAAGTGTCCAAGACTAGATTTGAACCCATGTCTTCCCAACTTCAGTCCTGGAACTGTGCTGCCCAGCTGCCCCTCACAGACAAAACTTAAAAGAGCCCTGCATTTTTTTCCATTTACTCTTAGCTATTTATATCTTGTATGACTTCTTAGGTCTTGCTCCATGATTCAAACAGGAGGAATAAGGGAGCAGGGAAGAAAAACACTGAGAGAATAAAAGAGAAAAGCAATGGTGACTTTAGGAAAGAGCTCTAACCTCTCAGTAATGGAGATGGGAACAACAGTGTAATGAGAAGAATGGTAACACGCAAAGCTGAGACTCATGGCGAAACAGGCACCATCTGGGAGGCTAAAGCCCCGTCTCATCCAGAAGAGATGTGAGTTAGGCATTTTTGCCTTCTACAGGAATACTACCCTATTATATCAACAATGAACCAAAATTGCCCTCTCTATAGCTTCTACTCAATTCTTCTAGTTCTTTAGGGACCCTCTAAGGCCCGACTGGGACAAAATTACTCCCCCCTTTTTTTTTTTTTTACAAAATAGACTGAATTAATTTTGGGTCCCTACTGTTTGTATTTGGCTTAAAATGAACTCTGTGATACAAAGATGCTAATTTGACTTTAATTAAGAATCATCAGAGGATACAGAAATAAAGCATACGTGATACAAAATTGTTTCCACTGATAGTTTGGGGGTCAATGAGCAGACTTCCTGTGTCTTTCTCTGTCTCTAACAAGCAAGCTTACCCCCTGTCTGAATAAAAGCAGATCATGTAAAGTAAGGATTTTGCCAAGTCAGAGGAGGAATAATCATGCTATGCCCCACCTTCCTGATTACATTTATCCCCGCAAAGTAGAAGTTGCTCAGCAATTGTCAAAACAAGGTGTATATGAACTAGGGATAGTCTTTGGATTCTTTCCCCCTCTCTTATTCTGTGATCATTTTTCCCCTCATAACTTCATCATTGAGCCTTGTTTTCCTCTCTCTACTTAGTTAAATTCTTACTCTGCCTACTGCCCTTGGGCTACTTTTTCTTTCAACGTTTATATGAAACAATGAGCTCTTTGTAGAGTTTGAAGCAGTGCCTGGCCAAAGCCCACTAAATAGACTTTTGAATACTTGAAGATATTTATCATGCCTTCTCACATCATTCCATTATTTTTTGTTGTTCTGTGACTTAAATATCCCTAGTTCTACCATTTAATCTTGATATGATCTTAAAGTCCTCTATGATTCTGTCTTCCTCTGAATGTGATCCACCTTACCAATGACCTTTCTAAAATATGGAGTCTAAAAATGAGTACAATGCTTCAGATACTCTCTGATTTGGGCAGCCTCTAGCAGATCCAACACTTCCCTTATTCTGGACATAAATAAGTAACCACAGCCAAAGAATTCATCACTGCATGGTCAGGCTAATGTTGATGAGCCTTTCTATTTTTAGTCAGATAATAGATGCACTCTACTGCCAGCACCATATCTTATGTCTTTTGAATTTGTTAGAAATTGTAAGAGTCTAGACTGTCTTTGACTAGTTTGGAAGGCTTTGAATTTGTCTCCATATGATGATAAGAATTTGGAGATGTACTTTTACGGAATGCTGCATTTCTCTGCAATAAAAAGCATCAACAACAACAAATCCCCAGATGACAAAGGATCATTTCTAGTAGTTCTCCTTCTTACTCAATCAAAGTTATTCACTCTAGTTACACATAGTCTTTAGCAGCTTAAAGGTAGAAAAACTTGCACTGATTATATACCAGGCATTTCACCTCAAGTTCACTTAGGTCAAATAGATCTAGACTTCTTCAGAGAGTCAAAGATGAAAAAAAGCTCTTGTAATTTAATTAGGGATGGCATGAAGTACAGAGTGAGAATTCCACTTTCTCCCATCCAGAGAACAAACCAACCAAATACTCTAAAGGGCTGAGAGGTCATAAACTTGTCTGTACATTTCTCCAGTTTAGGACATAGTGGAATTATAGGTGTTTTTCAAGTATGGTTACTTTATTTATGGAAAAGTACTATCTAGAAATGTTTACTGTAGGTAAGTAAAGTCAACAAGTATTTTTTAAGAGCCTGCAAAGTACCAGGCACTGTGTTCAAAATAGGGAGTAAAAGAGAGGCCAAAACATTCTCTCCGTTCAAGGAGCTCACAACCTAATGTGGAAGAAAAGCATGCAATATTGTGTATAAGCTTGACATAGGCAGAGTAATATGGAGATAATCTCAGAGGTGAGGCATTACTCTTATACAGAAGACATATAAAAGATGTGTGTATAAGAATAAATGAATGAATAAAGTATGTGACAAGTATGTATATGTGAATATATGTTCATGGGTACATATGTTATATATTTATTTATGAATAAAGTAGTTAAATAGCAGGTAGTTTGCTTGAAAAAATATCACTAGATGGTGAAGGAGTCAGGCAAAGCTTTAGCTAGAAAACAATCAATGATTTTGCTACTAATATAAATGCAATGATCCAGGACAATTCTGCAGGATTTATGAGGAATGCTATCCACATATAGAGAAAGAACTATGAGAGTAGAAATCCAGAAGAAAAAATAGGACTATCACTTGTTTATATGGGTATATGATTTGGGGTTTTGGTTTTAAAAGATTACTCTATTTCAAAAATGAATAATGTGGAAATAGGTTTTGAATGATACTATATGTATAACCTAGTGGAACTGCTTGTCAGTTCTGGAAAGGAAGAAGGAAGAGAGGAAGAAGACAACAAGACTCATGTAACCATAGGGAAAACAACCCTTTAAAAATTAAATTGGATTAAAAAATGGTCAATGAGAAATATCTTGAACAGCAAGGAATTCTTTCTAAGGGGCTTTTCAGGAAAAAAAATAATAAATTCCCTTTAGTACATATTAAGCTTCATATTTTTTCTAAGTCATTCAGCTTGAAATACCCCAAAGGCAATTGGTTATGAAGATTGAAGCTTAGGAAGAAGCTAGACCTAGGTATATAGATGTGGGAATCATTGGATATTAATTGGACCCATGAGAACTGATGGATGAGCTCACTAAGAGAGATAGATGTTTGGGAGAGGAGAGTAAGGGGTCTGGGATAGAGGCTTAGGATAGCACCTGTAGTTAAGATGCAAACTCTAGATGAAAAATCAACAAAAAATATTGGGGGGAGGAAGAAGTAGTTAGACAGGAGGAGAGACAGGAGAGTTTAGTGTCATATAAACTCAGAATAGAGAGTAGTCAGAGGGATAGGGTAGGCGAAAGTGTCAGATGTATCAGATTAATCAAGAAGAATGAAGACTGAAAAAAGGACCATCAAAACTGGGAATTGAGAGCTCATTGGCAATTTTAGAGGGAACAGACAAAGGTATGTCCTTTTCACATTATAGGTGCCTAATAGGTATTAGTGGAATTGAATTGAATTGAAATATAAAATGAAGAATAAAGTCAGCTTTTGTATAACTTGTTTTACAGTGGAATAATACATACCATAACACAGATAGATAAGTACACATGGATCCAGGCATATTTGAACTATGATATTTTAGAAGAGAAAGATGTTAGCAAGAAAGAAATAGCAATGAATTACACTAAAGTTAAGTGATCAGCTTTATTTTCCATTTCCTGATTTCCCTTATGTTGGTGGAAAGTTGGAGCACATATTCTTCCCTCCAAGGAACATAAGCTGGTACTTTTCAGTGATATCCAACATAATGAAAATGCTTAAATTGAACAAAAAGAATAGAACATTTTAGATACTTTCTAACCCACTAGAAGAAAAGCATAATTGGAAATATTTCATTTTTCACAGCAATTTCTTCTCATTTAGTACTTTACTCCTGAATTCCTTTTCATAGAAGAGAGTGACATGCTCTTAAAAATAATAAATAGTAGAATTTTCTTGGCTAAATCTAAAAAATATGTCTGAGGCAAGAGAAATTAAAGGTATCCATTCAATATATTGACTGAATTTTAGGTTTTAGGTGGCACATTTCTATTTGATTTTAATATGGTTTATAATATCCTTGCTTTTTTCCCTTTTTTTCTATTGGATTTTTAATAAAATAAAAACTTATGTGTGTTTGTGAGTGTGTATGACTACAAACTTTAAAGAGGAACAGAATATATCCCTTACTCTTGTTAGTAAAATATCAAGTCCCATTGAACACATATGCATCACTTATTACATAATAACTACTTTACCAGTAAGTTATATGCACTGCAAATTTTATTAATCATATTCACTAGGAGAGTTTAGAATTGTTGTTTAGAGTTGTGTAACAATTACTTTTGGACATTAAAATACATTTTAATTATAAAAGTAATAACAATAACAATTAGCAACTATACTAGAACATTAAGGTTTGTAAAATACTTCATAAATATTGTCTCATTTGTCATCATAAAGCCCTAGGAGGTAAGTATTCTTATTATCCCTTTTTATAGATGCAGAAACTGATTTATATAGATGTCAAGTGACTTGTCCAAGGTCACATACCTAGTAAGTAATCTGAGGCCATTTTAGAACTCAAATTTCAATTTTTTGATTAGAGGTCCCATGCTCTATCTATTTCATCTGTTATATGCTGGATTTTTTTCAAAGTATCTTTGTGAAATATTTGCTGAATAATAATAATTCATTAAAACATTTCAGTATTCTAGATTTTTTTATCAGAATATTTCATCTGGTATTAGAAAATAAACATGATGTCTTTTCTTTATTGCAAAAAGCATAATTGTTTACTTTTCTTATGATTTTACTCATTTATAAAACATTCTGCAAGTCTTATCTCACTTTTTCTCTTCCCTCACTTGCTGACTTTCCTCTCTTCCTTCTTTTATTCTTTTTCTCCCTCTCCTGATCCCTCTCTACAGCCATGTAAGGAATTTCTGAGAACTGTTTATTATTCACTTCTAGTAATACCATTAAGTTAGTCATTTTTATACAAGATCCCTAAGTCTTTCTGGAATAAGGATAGAATTATTTTTATAAAGATATCTTATTTTTACCAATTACTTATGATAAATTTTCACATAACTTTTCTGGAGTTATATGGTTCAAATTATTTCCCTACCTCCCTCGCCTCCCATCTCCCAGAGGTGGCAAGCAATTTCATCTAGATTATATGTGTATTATTATGCCAAACATATTTCCATATTGTTCATTTATGTAAGAGAAAAATCATATGAAACAAACCCCCCAAACCAAAATCCAAATAAACTTAAGTGAAATCCCATGCTTTAATCTGCATTTTGATTTCAACAGTTCTTTCTCTGGAGGTTAATAGCATTTTTTTGTAGTAAGTCCTCAGGATTGTTCACAATATTGCTGAAAGCAGTTCAGTCTATCACAGTTGATCATTCCAGAGTTTTGCTGTTTCTACACACAATGTTCTCCTTTGTTGCTTATTTCAATTGGCATCAGTTCATATACGTCCTTCCAGTTCTTTCTGAAATCATCCTGTTCATCATTTCTTATATCACACTAGTATTCCATTGCCATTATATTGTTAATTTATGGATAATGGAGGGCTGGGGAAAGCAAAAGAATGGAATTATTGCATTGGGACATCTTATTATATGGCTCAGAAAAATAAAGCAATTACGCCTTCTATAGACTGAATAATAGCAATTTTATACATATATATGTTGTAATGAATAAAATGCAAATTTATTTTTAAAAGTATTTCCAAATTCATAGAATTTTGGGGGGGGGCATTTTCTCAATGTAGGGTGTGTACTCCAGAAGTCAGAGAAGAACATGTCCTAAAGAAAAGTATCTGGTGCCCTTATCACCATTTCTATGGCATCCAGGGTAGTTAGCCAGGAAACAACAATATCCAAGCCAATCTGGGCTTTCCCAAAACACAGGGAGGTTAGAGCAGAGAGTCTGCTTCATAGGGAAAGATATGAAATAAAGATATCTCTTGCAGAAAAGTAATAATTTCTTTGATGGGAAGGTGGGAGGAAAGCCCAAGGTCTATTCTTAGGCATATGGGGAAGAAAGGACAGGGGTTGTTACTGGATGATTTGCCAACAGCAGCAGGGTAGGAGTTGTATTGGGAAGATGGGCTGGCTGATACCCTTTGAGAAACTGACATGGAAAGAGAATGGTAACAACACAATCAGCAATGAGGAGGTGGGAAGTAGAACACACAAATATTTGTCAAATATTAAGGATTGATGTATCTGATGTTGATATATTCTATACCAAGAATATATCTCCCATTCTTTCAGATGGGATTAACAAGAGGAAAGAGTAAGGAAAGAGTTCTAGTGAAGTCTGCTTCTTAAGCTCCCTATGCCTCAGTTTCTCTATCTATTTAAATGAACTTAAATATATGCCTCTTTAACCCAACATTATTGTGGTGAAACTGAAGTGACATCGAGTGTGAAAATTTAATGGGCGCTATAACTACCAAAGCGATGTTTTATTGTGCAAAGACATCAATTCATGGAAATTCATTTATTACTAATGACTAGATGGCTATGATGAAATAAGAGTCCACAATCATCCCTCCATTATCTCTCCCTCTCAAGGTTAGAGGAATATTAATGACTGCTTGTTTCAGAGCTATGTAGTAATAGCAGACCAAAGCATGTTATTAAAAGACCAAGGATTGGAACCATGAATATTTGGCAACAGCTATTGGCTAGTTGACATTGGGTTATTTTCAGCTGGCTGAATCTGGCTGAATTTTGATTTGCTTTTTGGAAGCTTAAAAAGCTTTTTGAACATTTTTATTCAAGATCATACTTAGACTTTTATTTCAATTCATCTAATTAGCCTATCAAACATGCTTTATTGTCAGGCTAACAGGACAGATGACAAAATAATAATAGAATAAAAATGTACGTCTTGGGCTTTTTCACACCCATATTTTAATCACTACCAAAGTGTTCCTAGTGTCGCCAATATAGAAGGCTGCCTTAAAAAATAATAATTAGTCCTTTCTATCAGCCTGCATGTTTGGCATGACTCACTTTATTTCTGAAGGGATGTGGTTTGTGTCTTCTTGTGAGTGAATCAGAGCAATTAGGTGAAATGATATTAATGCTGTTTTTATCTGATGGAAGAATCTGTCCCTGGAATGAATTAGTGTGTTCTTCTTTCTAAACCATATCCAAGATCTCCAATTATTGAGAGGTGAAAAGGCTTATCCTTTTCACTGGAACTTTATCCTTTCTAATACCAGTTCACACAGTTCTTAGCCAAGATCATGACTACCGGCTTTATGACAGCAAGCTTAAGTTTCAGGCTGTTTATCTACAGCAACCTATGCTGTGGTCATCTAGTTGACATGATGAGAAATTGACAATGATTAAGTGAACATTTTCATTCCTTACTTGAGAAATAGAATTTTATTTTGTTTTCATAGGAGTCTATGGCACAGCTTTTAAAGGCATTACACAAACTTTAAGAGAATATCAACTCATAATCTATTGTTAGCTACTTGACTTCTGATCAGCTCTTCTTTTAGATATTTAATATTCTTCAGAACCAAGTTGCACCCTTCCTTTCCATTGCCATTACACATTAAACCTATCTATTCACTCACTTGCACCATTCACACACACACTGACCTTTTTGAAATTTTCCACAGATTCTATCTCCCACCTCCATGTCTTTGTATCAATTGTCTTATTCGTGTGGAAGATGACTTCTCATTTTTGCCTCTTGGAATCCATGCTTTCCTTCAAGAGTTGGCTCAGCGGTCCTATTCCTTAGGGTGCTGGTATAGGGGTACAGGATCCTCCGGACACCTCATGTCTCTAGAGGAATCCCACATTGAAAGAATACATGAAGAATTCCTCTATCCTGGACCACACAAGTGCTGGTTGTAAAGAAGCCTCCCCTCATGTCTCTAAAGTGACAACCACATAAACAAAGAATTCTCTGAAAGATACATTTCCTTATATTTTAAGTGCATTTCCCTTAGTCTTCTGATAAGGGTTTCAGCATAGGAGGTGTACCTTCTGTTTGCATCTCAAACATCACTAGATTCTGAGATATGTAACTCACCCTCCTTTATGATTAGGGCTTATTATATATCATAAATAATTTATACCTGTTCTTCTACCCCAGACACCAAGGCACCTCACATGGGAATGCCACCTAGTCCTCCTTGTTTGCGCCCTTCCCCATCTTCCTTTCCTGGTCACAGAGACTGTTCCTTTAAAACATAAAAATTGTAGGCTCCTCTTCAGGGAGGCAGACTTCACATGCACCTGCCTCTCAGCTTTAACTCAATAAATTCCTCTATTTTTAAACATTCATTGGAACCTGGTAATTCTTTAAGAGTATACCCTCCAAACTAGTTAATATCAAGTTCTCCCCAATAATGCCTCTCCAAATCTCTTCAGTTGCTAGAATCTGCTCTTCTTACCTCCAGGTTACCTTATTATCTGCTCTGTATGTACTTTGTATACACTCATACATTTATAGGTTCTTGCCCCATTAGGAGATTCTTGAGAGCAGGGATTGTTTTGTTTTTGTCATGTGTTTCTCTACAGGCTAGCCCAGTTCCTGGCATGTCAGAGGAAATGATTAACAGCATCATGGGAGAGAGTGCCCACATTGATGAGGACACAGAGAAATAAGATATTAAAGCATGATAGGAAAGGAAACACTTTCAGCTCAGGCTAACTGTAAGATGAAATTGTGGTCCTGACTGAATGTTACTCTAATTCAGCTGTGGGTATATTTTAATATGACAATTTCAGAAAGTAACATGTTAAAGGGGAAAAAGAACAACAAAAAAGTAAAAAAATATCTAGAGAGAAATTTCTAGAAAAAAGGGAATGAATTAAAAGTTACATAATATTAGCTATATAGTAATATACATATATAATCAGTATATATTAATATACAATATATAAATACTTATAGATGTATATGTATAAGTTATATGAAGATAGGATTAACTCTCCCCTTGCCTATTAATTAAATTAAGCAACAAAACATGAAATCACCCCTGCTTAACACTAAGTAGGGGGGGTCCACAAGCAACTTGCTAAAAGTGGGTGTAAACTCCAGAAGCAACTGACCACCCCCTGGACAATGCTAAGAAAATTTAAAGACTGCAATTGGCTCCTGTAAAGTGGAGGAAGGGACAGGAAGTGACATGGAAAAAAGGACTATAAAAGTCCCGAACTTCCTGTCCAAGGAATCTTTGGCTTGAATTTTGGTTTTGGAGGATCTTGGACTGGGACTGTAGCTTGGAGCTACGACTTGGGACTTCAGCTGGTGACTTGATTTTTGGAGGTGGCTTTGGACTGGACCTTCAGCTTGGACCTTTGACTCTTGGTCTGCTTCTTGGAGCACTGCTCCCAGACCTTCTCCTTTGGAATTTGTCTTGGGTGAGTGAATAGCTTGTCTTCTTTCCCAGGCTTCTGGAGAGAATAGTTCCAGAGAGACCTTCCTTTCCTAGAGGAGACTGCATAGGTGCAACCCTTGCATAAGACACCACTGTGTCCTCTGGATGACAGTTAACAAGCTTGGCCTGGGATGGGCCAGACATCAGAGCAACATTTAGTGTGATAGGCTATACATTTTCTCTACCCTTTTCTTACATTTCTCTATTTTCACTCTTTCTACCTCTTTGTAAATAAATGTTATTAAAAGTCATTTTGACATGAGCTATAATATTTTAAATTGATGACCACAATATTATCTTAGAATTCTCACATTTAGACAAATCCTAAATTTAACTTCTTACAGTTATATATTAATATGGCTAGATATACTAGAAAAAGGAATTTAAAAAGTTATGTATGTAACATTAGGTATATATTATGATTTACAAAATAATTTGCATTAATACATATCTATTAATATGTATATATATATTCCTTAAAAGGTCAATCATAATTTTAGATTTTACTTAATTTTCATTTCCATTTTTCCTGAGAAGTAGCATAATCAAACTAACAAGTATCAATGGAGGCTCTTATTATGTGTTCAGCACATTTATAACTACTGTGTGGGAAGACATTGGTCCCTTGAAGAAATTTTCTCTAAATAATATAAGATATATGAGGTATGATTATCATGTCACAAAGCTGATCTTTACAAACAAACAGACAAACAAAAGAATTTATCCAGAAAAATGGTCATGCCTACTTAGGGAGACTTTCTATTTCTAGTAAGAATGCTATTCTTTAAAACATTTTTAGACTCTTCTTGTGTCATTGCTTTCAAAATCTGAGCCACATTCTCTTATAGTACTCTGTGGTGGCCACACTTACATTCAGAGAAGTAGTCTTTGCAGCTCTTACAGTTGTACTTAATTCTGTCCTTTAAGGGTAAAGTGGTATTAAATTCCTCTTGTAAACAATAGCTCTTCAAATACTTGAAAACAATAATACTGTTCTTTTAAGTCTTCTCTTCTCCAGGTCAAACATTCTGGTCTCAGCTATTGTTGAATATTCTATTTTATTTCTACCTGTTCCCTTTTACTATAAATGTTACATCCTCCAAATGTTACACCTTCCAAGAAGCCTTTCTTGACCTTGCCACCATATCCAATGACTAAATCAGAAATGATCATTCCAAGCTCTCATTTTAAAGACAAATGAACTGAAGAACTGAGAGGTTAGATTATTTCCCCAAGATCATACAGCTAGTTAATATAGGAGTGAGGATCTGAACCCAGAAATTCTTGGTCCCAAACCAGTGCCCTATCCAATAATCTAAATGTAGTGCTACATTAGAGTATAGGAGGCAGGAAGGCTGAAAACTTAGTTAGGACCAAATCTCAAATAGCTTTAAGTGTCAAACAGCAAAATGTATATGTACCCAGAACACCTTGTTTTATGAAACCCCAAATTTACCCTTGTCCCATAGGAACTTGTCTTGAAGAAACTCCCTGGAATCCTCTGTTCCAGACTGAAAAATAGACCATGAAGCACTCATTGAGTACCCTGGATAGGAGTAGTAGAGGTGGTCAAGTCTTAACTACCCTTTTTTGTCTTCTGAGTTTCTCCTATTGTATTTGGACCTTTCCTGGGTATCCCTGGCTGAAGCTACAACCTCTTTCTCAAGCTCCTGCATAACCAGTCAGTTTTTTTCCTCTTCAGATTATATTCTCTAGAGAATAAATAGAACCCCCAACTCTTCAGTTTGATGGAAATTCCCATTCCTGGTGTCTTTTTTACTGGAGACATTGTTCCCAGAGTCTCCAATACATATCTTAGATACAACTGATGGTATCAAAGCATAGCCTGGAGGTATATCTCTATGTCCATCTCAAAACCTAAAGGACCATCCAAGGGGGATAATCCTCTCAGGGTCTTATCAGGAGTTATCAGATATTTTAGGGTTAATAATCACAAGGATGCAAGGAAGCAAAGGAATTTTCCTGCTTACAGTTTGTCCTGAAACACTTCTTTCATTTGGGGGGGTACAATGTCCCATGCCACTTTCACATCCTGTTCAAGTTCAGAGTCATATCTGGGATCAGGTGCCTGAGTCACAGTCCTGTGACACACAGTTGGCTGCCTTGGTGATGCAAACTCACACAGACTCACGTAGTCTCATGCAGAAGCATGCCAGCTGTGTTACCCAGAGGGGGAAAAGGGAAGAACTTTCCTCACACAACTGCTTGGGTGCTGAAGTGTTTTTTACAGGTTGACAACTCCTATATGTAACAGGGAATCACCGGAATGACATGAATACACTTGAGTTTAGGAAAAATAACTTTGAGGGACATGTGGAGGATGATCTAGAGTAGAAAGAAATTTGAAAATAAATAGACTATTACAATAGTATAGAGAAGAGAGGGTGAGGGGCTGAACTACCACAGTGTCTATGTGGATGGAGAGAATAAATTCAAGAGATATTCTTTGAACACCTGAATGATGATAAAATGTTAATTAAGCACTTATTGTATTCAAAGCACTGTGCTAAACACTGAGGACACAAACAAAAATAAGACAGTCTCAAAGGGTCCAGCAATGAGGGGTATCCTAAGCAGAACTTTCATCTGGAAGTCAGATCTAAGGACACAATGTGTCTTGATTTGCTCTGCTAAAGCAGAGAGATGGAAATACGTGTTTTTAGAGTTGTTTTGATATGGGATAGAGTTGGTCTAGGTTTCCTCCTAGACACTCCAACCCCAGAAATGTTCCAGATCAAAAGGCACTCAGGAAATTCCTTTCTGATAATATTCTCCCTGGACTTTCCCCTAGATCTTCAATTAACATGGATATGCACCTCCTAGTTTCACCTTGATTGGCACTGGGTGGTACCTAATCCAAACATCTTTTGAATTCCACAGATCATCCCTTTATACTCCCCAACCCAATGAATTACTGCATTCCAGATTCACCCCATCCCTTTCGCTCTAATCCTATAACCCTTGTTGTCAAAACTGTCTAAAAACCCCAAACTTCATCTCTTCAGAGATGCAGTATTCCACCTGCACACTGTCTCCCACCCATTCAACGTGGCTCCCAAATTTATAAATTTCTCTTTTTATTTTAAAGCTAATTTTGGAGTCTTGGATTCTTGCAAAGGACAACCTGTTCCAAATCTAGGCTTTCACCTCAAAGCTCTTCCAGCACAGTTTCAATTGAAAAAATTACCATTTCTGAGATTTAACCATTTTTTCATCAACCTAAAGGATGGTTGTGACAGAGACATTCTTTTATTGATCTTTGGAAGCTATGGCTGCTCAGATGGTGGCTGTAGCACCTGCAGACACAGCTGCCAGATTCATCTTCACAAGGGTGGCTCCTCCATATAATGGAACCTGAGCTGGAAGCCAGTGATATAAGGCGCATTTGCTATTTCTCATATTTTTAGGCTTTTCTATTTGTCATTGGCCCCTGGAAGATTGTTCTTGGTGGCGGTGACCTGTGGCTCCTTCTCCACAAGGGTTGTTCAACTCAAAAATGGGGAGAGTCCAGAGGATAGGAAGTGTCAGGCTCAAGCTTGGTCAGTAATCTGGGCTGGAGTTCTGCTCATCCCTATGTTCTTGAGTACAAAGTACTGTGCTATCTCCCCTGATGTCAGTGGGGAGGTGGATAACAAGGGGGTAGTGTTTGTTTGACCTCTGACAAATGTTATTTCCTGCCACTATCTCAGGACCACTTGCTATTTGAGGCAGGCTTTTCTCTACTTATTGGGTGCTTTTGAATTTGGTAATTTTGGGTTTATTAGGCTCCTCCCACAATGTTTGTCCCCCTTAATGAGAAAAAAATTGGGAATAGTTCTTAGAGGTTCTGGAACATCGAGATGGACTTTTAGACTTTTCAATGAGATATTACATATTTTAAAGCAGAGGTTAGTGACTGAATAAACACAATAATAAAGAGAACTCTGTCATCTCAGTGAGGCAAGAAAGAAGTTTGTCAGTACCTACAATTGAGGGTTCAGGAAAAGTTAATAAGGGCTTAAGGAATGAAGGAAGGGCTATAACAGCTGTTCTTTGAAACAGGCCAAAGAGACATTACCAGAAGGATTCCTGGAAAATGCTCAAAGCCAACTAAGTTAAGAGTTGAAAAGACTAAACTTGCTGGAGGCCAGCTCTTCTTAGTTATGGTGCTTTCTCTAGCAAGACTTTGATTATTTTGCCTTTGAATATAACGTGGAGTTCTGAGCCCGACTCCTTATTCATGTAAAATTTATTGTAGTTGTGAGGGAAAAAAAAACCTCTTTACATAACCCTGATAAAATGCTTCACATAAAGTCAAGAGAATAAAATGGGAAACAATATTCATTTAGATGGGAATCACTCTTCTTTGGATAGAACGTTTTCCCCTTTGAAATCATTTTGGGCATAATTTCCAAAAAGTGCACCTCCCTTATAATTAAATACACGAGATAAAGTTCCCAAGCTGGTCTAATAACCCCAAGACACTTCGAACTAATATAGTCAGCCAGAATGTAGAAATCAATGTTAAAATCCTCCAGAAAGAACCTTCATATTGCATGCTGACCTTGTGCCAGCGGAAGATGCCTGTGGTAGACTATTAATGATATTTACAGCGAGGGAAGCAAAGATAAGAATGGGGACGATCAAACTGTGGGCCTTTCAGAAATGAGCTGTCGTCTTGCAGAAGTGAGTTCCTTCCTGGGATGTGACTGCTGAGTCCAGTCATCTGACCACCTCCATCTTCCTTGGCAGCTTCTATAATTAGTCAGTTTAGGAGTTCAGTTTCTTGATTAGGTAGAAGACACATTAATATGGAAATTTAGTGACCTCATCTTAAGGAATTGGAAGGGAGAGGAAACTAAATATAGAAATCCTCACTCATGTAGATGAAACCATAGCCCTTATGAGGATGACTTCTTAGCCAAGAATTTCTTTTTTAAAGCAATCCTAAAATAAAGCAAAATTTGGATAAGTTGAACAAAGGACGCTTATTCTGGAACATAAATGGAAAGAGAGGAAAAGAGGATATTCAGTGTCAAAAAGCATGTTTTTTATTCCTTTAGGATGACTGTACAGAATTTAGTCATGGCTTCAGTCATGAAATAAGGATTTATAAAAAGGAAAGAAGGGGAACAAAGGCAACTAGTAATCAGCAGATGGGGAAAGGAATAAGCATATAATACTTATATTGAATATGCCAAGCACTATACTTAGCAATTTTTACAAATATTGCCATATTTAGTCCTCCTCACAATCCTGAAAGGTAGGTGGCATTATAATCCCCATTTTATAGTTGAGGAAACTGAGGTTAAGTGACTTGACCAGGGTCACACAATTATAAATTGTCTGAGAACTCAATCTTCTGACTCTAGACCCAGGACTATAATCACTCTGCTATTAGCAGCCTATATGAAGCTGGGCAGATGAAAGGAAGGTATTTTGGTTTAATCCGTGTTGAAACCAAAGGGGAAATGGAGAATAATGAATTTGACCTGGTGTTTATTTGCTGACTACTGTGAAAATGTTTGCAAGAAACTAATGAGATAGACACATTGTAATCTGCTTGGTCCACTTAACACCGATCCCACTGCATTCTTTGAAATACTAATATGCCACTAATAAGCCCTTGAATTATCTCAGATAGCAACCCCCCCCCCATCCCCAATAGAAATAGAGTGAAATGGGAAAAGAAATGGCTAAACTTTAAATAGTCAAACCATTTGAAAACTAACTAGGCTAGGGGAAAGGTCACTTTGCAAATATCTGGCTTTAAAATCAGGATTTGGGGGTGGGACCAGTTATTCTTAAATGATGCATTAACAAATGTATTCATAAATTTTGTAAATGTTACAAATGAAGACTTCCGGAATAAGTGTGTCCTTTTTAATTAAAGAATGTGGAAAATGTGGGGTACCACAGCATAACTAGCAGAGTTGTGTTGATGAAGTCTTAGAATATTATGTTGCCTTTTACAAAAGAACTTTGAGCAATTCTCTGTAGCACTTGGCAGAGTTCTTTTCTCTTTTGCTATTCTGTCACTAGAGAAGACACGGGCAATTATAAAGTGCCAACAAGATTGAAGAGCAAGATAGATTCCTTTACTCAGTCCGAAAGGTATCTACCTAGAGGAAACTCCTGGATTTTGTGTGTTTTCAAATTGTCGACTTGAAATACCTTGCATGGAAAAATTCCAGGAAAGCAGTGAAATCAATAATTGACAGCTCCTGCAAGGTGCTAATTAAGCCATATTGTTTAGCTTTTTATTATAACAAATCATTATCATTGTGAAGCACATTTTAAATGGGGATTAAGGGAATAGGGGAAAAATGCAATTAGAATCCAGATCATGATATAACATAATATAACCAATCACTTTCTTTGAAAAACAGCCATTATGGAGGAGATCAGAAACAAGCCAAAAGAAGAGAGCAATATGCTAGTCCCCACCCTCCCACTCTGCCTGAGGGAACAATATGGAATGTGTATGATTTTTCCTTTTAAACAAGACAAAATAAAACGGTCTTTTTCAAAATCTCACTTGAAAAACTCTACGTCTATTTAGATTATGGACAATGAAAAGGATTTGTAGTTTGTTTTTAGAAGAATTCACCAAATAATTTTGAAAGTAGTCCATGTTCCTGAGCTTTTTACATGTTTGAGATTGAAGATGTTACCGACGAGAGGCAAATGAAATGTACTTTATAATGGGATTTAATGGAATGTATACTATTAATGAAGCAAGACAGAAATAAGTGTATTAAAAACAATTACTAAAGAAATATACATTCAGAACTGTTATTGAAAACTAAATATTCTCTTTAATAAAGAATGAAAGATTCCTTAAGTTTAGATTTTTTTTTTCCTCTTAGAATCAGCATTTCTCTCAGGATTTAACAGAACTCCAGATACATTTTGGAGGGGTCTTTCATATATAGCATCAGAACTGGGACAAAGTATTATTATGCCCTGGGCAAGGTTTGAAAATGACACCCCCTGTGTGTTAGTATTCACTGAAAGCTTCAAGCATGACAGTGAAATGAGTAACTTGACATAACAAAATAAACGCCCAAGTGCCACAGAGAGCAGTATTTTCTGACATTCAAAATGTGCTTTTTGGAAAAGTAATTAAAACAACTTTCCTTCCTGAATGTCCCTGTCCCTGTGCATTGTACTTCAGGTCCCTGCCTACTTTGCCATGAATTATATTAATTTCTTAAGAGGAAAAGATAGAATTAGTCATTTAAATGTAAATAAAAATAAATATGTATGGGGTGTTCAGGGAGAACTAGCACCTCTGCTATGAAGGCTTGCCAAGTTCTTTTTATTGGGGGAAGCAGAAAACCCAGAAGTTTCAGAGGACAAATGAAAAGATTTCCCTAAACCAACGATGGTGAGCCTTTTAGAGAACAAATGCCTAAACTGTACTCTCATGCCACATCTCTTACCCCAGAGAGGGAAGGGAGGAAGCACTCCTTCTGGACTATTGGACAGAGGGATGGGTGATGTGAAAAATGTTCTCAGGCATGGTAGAAATGGGGAGAGGAGCAGCCCCCTTGTAGGACCACTAGAGGTTTGCCAGTCCAGCCCTAAACTGAAGACCATCCTAGATCATCAACCATAAAACCTAAACCAATTTGGCAGGCCACACTCGACTCTTCAGACATCTGTATATCTCCTGATATATACAATGCCCTTCCTCCATTCATCTGATTTGCCTTTTACAATGTCAAACTCAACCCCCCCCCCCCAGTTACTCATCCTTGTGGTCATATAGTGACTCCATGCCCTTCCCAAAGTCATCATCTCCAGCTCTTCCATCCCCCTCATAGTCACATGTAAATCACAAATCTAAATCCCTTCTGCTACCCTTCTGTTTGTCAAATAAAACCAATAAAAACCTTTTTTTTTTCTTTTAATAGGCAGATTTCCACTCAGAGTTGCCTCCCAGCCATTAAACCTGTTAATAAACCTCATTAATTTTATTGGGGCACTTGTAATTCTTGCAATGAGAAAATCCTCCTGAATCAGGACAGCTTTCCCCATCACACTTTTCAGGGCTGCTTATCCACCTTTGGTGTCTACCTCTCACACAACCCTCACCTATAGATCCAAGAAGCTGTAGCATCCCCCAGGCAGAATGGGTGGATGAGAATCATCAGTTCCAACTGCCCCCAAGGTGGCTAAAATAAGCAATGTGGAGTAAGCACTTAACTTTGGATACCTCAAGGTCATCCATTGCATCCAGGGCCGTCAATGGCCAGTTGTCTTGACCTACCACCAGACTTCAGTGACTCTGGAAAAGAGAATGAGTCTGAGGATGTTGCACAATTCTGTCATTTAAATCCAAATGATTGGTAAAATCCAAAATTGCACTTGATAACAAATGCAAAATGGCATAAAACAATAGCTCAAAATCTGTCCATTAATCTAGCTCTTTGCTGAATACTTATGGCTTTTAGATCAGGGAATATTTTCCCCCTAAGTAAATATTTTGACATCATCTTGAAGATCAAAAAGACACTTAAGAAAAATGAACTAATTGAAATGAACTTTCATGGGGCTTTATATCTCCTCAGGCTCAATAACTCATTTTACTTTCACATTCTGTCTTCCATTACCCCAATCCCATTCAGTAGTTGCCCTTCAGTTCTTATTCATCTTAGTTAAATGAAAAGAGCAGTTGAATTTGAAATTAGAGATTGAGATTCTGCCACTTACTATCTGTGTGACCTTGGGTAAGTCCCAATCTCTTTGAGCTTCATTCAGTAGGTTGAATTAGACAACTTATAGTGTTTCTCCCAGCTCTAAATTTATGATCTCATCCTATTCTGATTTTTAGGTACTACACAGTAAATAGCACAACAGATTTCTTGTGGACTTTTAGAAAAAGCTAGAGAGGAATAAGGCTAATTGAATATTCCCATTGTTTTCTTGAATTTGCTTAAATTTCCTAAGAAGTTGGTGAGTACTTAATGTGCCGTATTTAGAGACAGCCTACAGGCAGACAAAAAACAACCAGTTTCAGAGTCACTGGTGATATAATGAGAAGTAATCTTAGAGGCAGGAAGACCTTAATAATGAGTAATGGAGAAGATGAGAAGGATGGGCACTTTTAGACCTCTTGAAGATGAGTCTTCAGAGTTTGTATTTGTAAAGCACTTATCACACAGCTAGTTCCTTGGACATAGAAGGTGTTTGATAAATCATTTCCCCCCACCGTGTTTCAGGGAGGCCAGGTCATGGAGAATGAAGAGATTGAACATTCTAGATATGGTACACTGGATTTCAATCCTCCTATGTTCCTTATCCCCTATGAGCTTCCGTTTTCCCATTTTAAAATGAGAAGGTTGGGTTGTAGCAATCAATTCATATGTGTTTGTTGAGTAGGTACTAGGTGCTAGGCACTGCTAAGCTCTGACAATGTAAAGATTGTCAGTTATGAAAAACACAGAACCACCAAAGTAGTTCGAAAAAACAAGTGTTTAGTTGGTACAAGGAAGACAATGCTGCCTGCACCACTACACAGAGCCAAGCACAAGATAGGACTCTATGAACACCACCTGGGGAAAAGGTACCTTGAAAGAAGATTTTTCTAATGAGCTGAAAAACCTGGGATCTTATATACCTTCTGGGGAATAAAAGATAGCAAGGACCATTGATTGGTTTACAATGGAGACCAAGGAAGGAAGATACCAGCCAAGGATTGGACTACAATGGAGAAACACCCTAAAGCAAAGGTGGTACTTAAGATTTGACTATATCTACTAATTCTATATAAACTGAGATCTTTGGGTACTTTAAACTTTATTGTTCAGTCTAAGACAAAATTCAATCTGAGACTACTCCGAAGGCAAATTCCTAAGAGGCAAAATTAAATTTTGGGGTTCCTTAAATAAGGTCATTAAAAGACAAAAGTGAAATTATCCTAATTTCAAAGTAGAGGTAATTTATATTTCATTATGTCAGGGATGACAGCATATTTCTGCCTTTGTTTATGAATGTATGAATATAAGAGAACATAAATGGAATATAAATTAGAAGATTCATCATTAAAGTCACCTATAATTATATACTGAATAGGGGTAACCAGAACTTAAACATTTGAAAAACACTTTATATATTGTTATAAATTAAAATTAATCAATCTTTGCCCATTTCTCTCAATCACAAGACTTATTAGATCTATAAGCATTTATTAGTAAAACAAAAGATAGAAAAGGGGGTTTTCAGCCTTTCTGAATACCTATGAAGTCAGATTATTGAGGACTTCCTCAATAATCTGGTTTCATAAGTATTTTTATTGGATTCCACCAAACCAAACAAGGCTGAGAGGGGAATAAGTGCCTTGTCCAAGGTCACCTAGTTTGCAAGATCTGAAGCAGTATTTGAACTCAGGACTTCCTGACTCTAGGTCTAGCACTCTATCAATGCTCCATTTAGCCATCCAGGCTGGTATAATGAAAAGGCAAGCAGATTTAGATTGGGAGAACCTGTGTCTGACATGGCTCTAAGACTTACAACATGTGTGATGTTGGGAAAGTCATTTAATCTTTATGGGTTTTAGTTTCTTCATCTTTAAAAATCTATACAGGATGTCTAAGATCCCTTTCAGTTCTGAAACTTGTGGAAATAGTAGCATGACTGTATTTTTCCCTCATTATCTAAATAAAAGAAATTTAGCACTGGTTTTGCAGGACAGATTGGAAGCAATTTTATCTGAAAGATTGAAAAATGATCAATGTTTCTAAAAATTGGGCTTCTGTTCCTGGATGATTGTGGGATTCTGAATAATTTGGGTAGAAAGTTCAGACTGTGCTCCGAAGTGACCATGACCGTCACTCATGTCTTCTCAGTCTATATTCATAGAATTTTTATTGCTTGTTGCATAGGTTCAGCTAATGCTCATAAATTCTTGGTTATTGCCAGTTAACTGTTAAAAGACAGTTATGATTGGCAAGACTAACTGAATGCTTTCATTCTTTACTGTGAATCTGCTTTCAGCTCCTAAAAAGAACTTGGTGAAGATGATACAAGACTTATTGAATACTACAAAGATGTCTCTAACTAGTAGGCACCTGAAGGCTCCTGTTTGACTGCTTTCAGAAGCAAAAGAGCTTCACAAGTTATTAATTAGCATTTGTAAAAAAAAACAGTTCTAAACCAATACGATTGATGTTTGTATGAGAGTTTGAAATTATAGCATAATTGATGCTTGTATTACTTCCATAGTAAGGATTAAACCTTTATTGTTGTTCAATTGTTTTTTTTTTTCAGTTATGTCTAACTCTTGTGAATCCATTTAAGGTTTTCTTGGCAGATACTGGAGTAGTTTGTCATTTCCTTCTCCAAATCATTGAGGAAATTGAGGCAAACAGGGTTGAGAGACTTACCTGGCATGACACAGCGGGAAGCATGTAAGGCTAGATTTGAGCTCAAGAAAACGAGTCTTTCAGGCTCTAGATCTATCTGCTGCATCATCTAGCTGCACCTAGATCTTTAGAGATACTAAAAATTAATTTCTTCTCCTGTTTGTGATAATATACATAATGTATTCCTGACTAAGGATTGTTAGTATTGTTTTGGAAAGAAATTTTAGGAAAAAATGAGCATCAGGAAGAAAGGGATGGGGTAGAGTGGAGTTAAATGAGTAAAACAGTAATAAGCAACAGAATAAAAAAGCAATTATTGGCAATAATAAGCAAGAATTGGAAAAGAAGTCAGATACAGTTGGGGAGAGGGTGGGGGAGGAATAACTGGAAAAGAAAATGTAGGTAAGAAAACAAGAAAATGGAGAATTTGAAGAAAGGAAGCATGTCCCCAATAGCATTCTAAACGTTCTAAACTAGAGAAGCATCCTTTGTACACATATTCTTTAGCACAATTGTATGTACCTTGGTAGGAAGGATTTAGACTATTTTGGAAAAATCTCCCTCATATCAAAGTAGCCTGTGAAGGTTTTCTTTAGATCTCCAAATTCCTTACATTTGCAGAGTATCTTACAATTTACAGAATGTTTTATATGCATTATTTCATTTGATCTTCATAACAAGCCTGAAAGACAGGCAGGTAGACATTATTATTCCTCCTTTAAAATATATAAATATATATATATATATATATATATAAACACACAAATTTGTATATATAAAATATATTCACACATACATATGTGTATATATATATATATACGTATATATATATATGAAAACAGAATTAGAGAGATTAAGTTGCCCAAAGTCATAAAGTAGTATGAGAGACAAGAATGGTTCCTTAAAATTCTATATCAATATTCTTTTCACTAAGTATTTCTTAGTATACTCAGCACTTAGAACAGTGTTTGACTTATTTATTAAATATTTTTTCATTAATTCTTGATTCCTTCTTTGTGAAAACATTGTGAACCTAGAAGGGAAAAAGAGGTCACATATGAAGAGCAAAGAGACTGAAGGAGATTTCAGTAGGGATTTTTATTTTGGGGATTCTTATGGGTCTTAGGACAGAGGTTGGTCATAGTTTATTTCCCTTAATCTGAGATGTCCTCCTTTCCCTGACTCTTCTTTCATTTTGCAAGTTATTCTCCCTTTCTCAACTCTAACTTATGAATATTTTGCTTCTCTACAGAAAAGATTCAGAATTTCACAACAGAAAATATTTACCTACTTGCCAGTCATGTTATTTCTCTTGACTGGTCTTCAAAAGACATATTTTCCTTTCAGTTTGGATCCGTCTCCAGTTTTGTCAGACCTAATATGATGACAAACATGAAAGAATAAAAAATGAAATGAAAAAATAATCCACAAGAAATAAAGTTAGTCCACCCATAAACATTTATGAAGTGTCTGCTATTGGCCAAGTATTATGATAAGTTCTGAGGATACAAAGAGCAACAACAACAAAAACAGGTCCTGCTTTTGATGTGGGTGAGCTGACTGGATGGGACACCTTCTTCATGAATGACAAGGCTCCAGTAATTAGTTTAAAAATACAAGAAATGTATTAAATTGATGACAAGTTGAGTTATTGAGTTGAGTAGCAGGGAGGCAGGAGCAGGTAGAACACTGTCTCCCAGAGGAGATGGAGTTTGGGATACTTGTACTCTCTTGACAACAGGGCATATGTGACAAGAGTTGGGATGATGGTGGGGTGATGTAGGTGATGGTGGAATGATGGAGTGATGTGTTTTGGGACTCTGGGACTTGACATAGGTCATGTGGGTCATGTCCAGTGCCTCAAAGTCAAAAGGGGGTGAACTTGTCCAGTTTAGGGGATGATTAGATATTTGAGCTCAAAACAAATGCTTATCTAAATCAAGCTGGGAGGTACCTATCTGTGTTTATCTAGAATGAGGGTAGAAACCAGAGGAGGTATTCCCCTCAGCTCAGTCACCTTCCCTTAATACTGCAGGAATACAAGGGAAAATGAAATCTTTATGTACTCTCTGAACTGGAACACCTTTGGGGTTTGGGGGTGTATAGGGGAAGCTCCTACCCCCATATCCCTTTTAAAAAGCTTACAGCCTGATGGAGCAACAACATGTGGTCATTTATATGCTATAATAATTTTCATCTTTGATTTCCCTTTATTCATTTTTTATTATTTTGGGAGAAGTCAGAGCTGTGTCTCCTAGATGTTGTTTAACTAACTGAAACCTGTCTTGTGGGATGTAAAATTTTATATAAGACCTCAAACATCATTCTTCAGATAAGAAAAAAAAAGTCAAGACTTCTCCAAATAATTTGACTTACCTTATTTGAGGAAAGGGTCCTATTCTGTAGGCATGTAAATATCTCCTCTTAATCAGGCTACTTTAAATCCTCTAAATGTAGTTTAATCTATAGTCTGACTTAGTTTACCTAAAGAGTTTATTTAATTGGGTTTCTTTCCTAAGGGGATGTATGTGATTATGATTCTGCTTAGCTAAGTTTGTTCAATTTATTTGACATTGAAGCATGGAATTATGAAACTGTTATGAAATATGAATTTTAAAATCTTTTATGGACTAAGAGGATGTATGTAATTGTAAAATATAAAGGAAATAGTGGTCTGTGTTTCTGATATAATTTGTTATTTCTTAAGAATTCTCATTAGAATACTAATCTGGGTTCAGAGGGTTTTTTCCTACATCCCCCTACCCCACCCCTCACCAGCCTGCATCACCAGCCACCTGAATTTATGCTTAAGAAAAATAAAATCTAGGTTTTCAGGTCTATGACATCTGTGTTAGGGCAAACTTCTTTTGGCACCAGAAATCTACCACATGAACTCAAAGAGGAGATATTTCCCCCCATAGCAGTATAAATGAGGTATATTATATATATATATATATATATATATATATATATATATATATATGACAAATGGGAGACAATCTATAAAGGAATGGCATTAGAATTAAGGGAGGATCTGTAAAAGCTTCCCCTAGAAGATAAGATTTTAGATCAGACTTGAAGGCAACCAGAGAAACCAGGGGGTAGAAATGAGGTGAAGAGAATTCTAGGCACCGGGGACAGCCAGTGAAAATAACCAGTCTTAAGTCCACTAACTGGTCAGTGTTCTTAGATGGAAAACAATTTTGTCTTTATTTTCATTAACCCATAACTGAAATTGAGTTTTTCTTTAATTATTTTAGAACACAATTCTGAGAAGGGGTCATAGATATTATCACACTGTCTAAGTGGTCAATGACAAAAAAAAAGTTGATTCCCACTTCTAAAAAATGTAGAGGGACTTTGCCTAACCCAAAGAGTCTTTACTCTTTCTTTTTAAGCAAAATAGCTATATGGCTCACCACCAGCCATTCTTAATTATACCTTAGAAATAAACTTCCTTGAAATTTTGGCAGAAGCCAGTGATCAAAGTATATGTTGAGCAATTGACAAGTAATAGCAAGAGAAAAAAAAATAAAAAACAAAAAACAACCAAGCTCTAATTAGACTCTCCCGGAATACTTAATCTGTGTCTGACTCATATATTTATTCTTTTACCCAAAAGGTTACCTATTAACAATAATCATGTACTATTTTTTTTTTATCCTAACAACAGGACCCAGGGTAGCAACAGGGAAGCAGTAAGTAAATAGTACACAGAAAGGAGATCACAGCCACTGTAGGTAAGGATCTAGAAACATCTTCAAGTGAGTTCCTAAATTTGGACCCCTCCTTAAGGTCATGGATTTACCATTAGTTTCTGGGAAATGCAAAAGGTATTTTCTCAGTGCTACTAAAACAACTCAATTGCCAGTAATTTTCCATGATGCATTTGGAAATGGATGGTGTTTGAAGGTGCCACAAGGTTCAGAAATTCTACCTACCTAATTCTGGTTTCCAAAGCCCATTATTCTAGTGCATCATTCTAGAGTTCAGGATACGATGGCAACATGGATAATCTAACCAAAGGGATCACCAAACCAGCCAGCTATCCAGAAGACACAAAAGCCTAGAAGGCAAAAAATAACTTTTTGTGTTCAACCTTTGCTGCTTGAAATGTGAATGTGTCCTGGTGGGTGGATGGATTCTGAATGCTAATCATCCTTGCCTGTCTGGCACAACATTCTGGCTCTCTTGGCTGTGAGGGGGACACTGGTTAACTTGTTTTCTAGACTGGCAGCTGCCTGTCCTCTGGAGAAGCTATTTCTCTGCCTCAGGGAAAGTCTTGCCAATCCAAGTTCCATCTCTAATGCTTACATCAGTGATAGCAAACCTCAGCTCCCTACAGCCTTGTATTCTCATCTTATTCATCAGGCCTTAGCCTGGCGCCCTGGGCTGCCACACTGTAGTTTATTATTCCCATTTCTTGGCCTCTGCCTCTGGCAAGATCTAGCCAATAGTTTAATAGCCCTGCCAGCTAATTTTTCAGTCTTTTTTCTGCTTGTTTTGTTTTAGAAAGCATTTCTTGTCTCTATCTCTATTTGTACTGGGGAGAGGGCAAATAGGGATGGGCCTGTCATCAAAGTTTTCTTGCTGTTTGCACAAGAAATACAGTGAAGTTTTTCGTATATTCATTTACATAGGTGAATTCTGAAGCATTCACTACTAAAGTCAGTGTATGACTGAGCAAGGCTCACAATGGAAAGATGCTCAAAGTAAAAAATAAAATAAAATAAAATGAATTTCTTTCTCTCTTGATGAGATCTTAGGACCTGAACAATACTCACGATAAGTTTGCTTGCTTTTTTCTTGTTTTCTAAATGAAGCAAAAATCATTGTTTTCATGTGATATTCCTTTGACTTTTTTACTTACTGGGTTTTTTGCTACAGTTAAAAACAATATTTGGAGTACATCCAGGACCAGGAAGAAAGTGCTTTTAGTTATGTAGCTCTAGTTTTCATGGAGGATTTACAAGATTTACACCATCTTGCAGAGGATTTGGAATTTGATTTTGAGCTCTCATCTTTACTTCCACTGCCTGGTTGGATAGTCTTGGACAAACTGCTTCATTTTGCTTTTTCTGATTTGCATTAGTAAAATAAGAATAGTAGGCTAGTATATTTCTAAGTGTCTGGAAAGCTACAAAGACAAAATTAAGTTATCAAGACATTTCTTTGACATGGTTGTTATTTGGTTGTTTTAGTCTTGTTTGACACTTTGTGAAGTCATTTGGATTTTCCTGGCAAAAATACTAGATTGGTTTCCCATTTTTCTTCTCCAGAACATTTTATAGATGAGGAGCTGAGGCACCCAGGATTAAAAGACTTGCCTAGGGTCACAGCTAGCAAGTATCGGAGGCCAGATTTGAATTCAGGAAGATGTCTTCCTGACTTCAGGCATTGTCATTTCACTGTGACCTAGAGAACAAGAACCTCATTGTTTGATTTTAGAACACTCTCATAAAGTCTAGCACAAAACACATTAGAAAAAAAGTAGAGTGACTCCCTGCTTAAAAATTAAATAAAATTTTTTAAAAAATTAAACAAAGTGACTTTGGAACAAGTGGATATGACTTTTTTATTATAGTAATTTTTTATGACTTTTCAAGACGATGGGTCAAAACAATTTTTAAATATTTGTTTTCTGATATTTTGCAGTCTTTCTTCTTACCACCCTTTCCTCTTCACAAATGGACATGGTTTTCCCATAGGCAAGGCCTAGGAAAAAGAGGAAAAGAGATTACACAAGTATGTGACATTCATATTTTTTATGAGTTTTCATTCATTCGCCAACTATTTATCAAACTTCTACTCTAATCAAAGTGTTAAGCTTGGTGCAAGGAGATGAAAATAAAATTAAGACATCATCACTTCCTTCATTGAGTTACAATATTGTAGATTATAGGAAATATTATTCATAAAATTTTCTGGAGCATAAACATGGTGGTAAGTTTCTGAGTAGACTCAATGAAATAGAAATAATGATCTCTCAACAAAGCTATTATGAAACACAAAAATTCTCTTTTTCTCTCTCCCTTTCTTCCTCCTTCTTCACCTCTCTGTCTCTATATCTCTCTTTTATTTCATAACCCCACCGCCAGCATTCCCATTTGTCCATCTGGTTTTAAAGAATTTAGGTCTCAATTTTCATGTGACTTGATATTTGTTGATGTTCTGGTGTCTGTAAAGAGAGAGAAAGAAACAGAGAAATAAAGACACAGAGAGAAAAGAAGAGAGAGAAGAGACAGCGATTAAAATTCAGCAAGACTGAGGATTTGCAATGGAATATGTTATCATTTTGCTGGATTTTAAAAATGCTAATATTATTTTTTGTATGGAATTGTTAGAGGTAAGCTACATGGTACAATGGATTAAGAGTAATACCTGAAATTGGGAAATTCTGAGTTCAAATACAACCTCAGACTAGCTTTGTGAGCACTCTGGGCCAGTCACTTAACCTCTGCATGCCTCAGTTTTCTGATCTTAAAGTGGTGATAATACTAGAATATACCTCACAGGGTTGTTGTGGCAATCAAATGAGATAATAATTATAAAGTGTTTAGCACAGTACTTGACACATAGTAAAGCAATATATAGGTTAGCTATTATTATAATTATTTTTTCTCCAAAAATGTATCATAAATATAATGTTATAGTGCTTGACTATACATTTGTATACTAACTGAATTTATTTTATTGTTGTTTACTGTAATAGTTAAAATTAAGATTATGAGGGTGCTAGTAGTTTTAATATTTTTATTACATCAAAATAGTAATAGTAAAGAGAGGGAAATGTAGGAAAGAGGTAGAGTTACTTAGCTCACTACTCTATTGGCCTCCATGATGGATTGAAGCTCATCATCATCAAGGGTTCCTTTAGGTTCCACTCTCCTTCCAGAAGAGCCCAAGCAGGTCCCTGGTCTGACCTTATAAGCTCTTTTCTCCACCCACTACTTCTCACACATCACATCTCAGGAACCAATCATAGTTTCTTAATTTGCCTGGGCCTCCCAGGAGGGCACAATGCCTGTGGGATCAGCTTCCTGTCTTGTTGGTTCTCTGGTTCTCTAACTTCCTTTCTCTGAGGGCCTATGTGTACCTGAATTACTCAGTGGTTTTTTGACTTCTAAGTCACTGATTGATGATGTTAACAAAGTGACATAATGGAGAGAAATTCTCTTCCAACATTAATTTCTTTACTCCCTGGAAATCCTAAAGAATCTAACTAGGGAATAGTATACTTTTTTTGGTATAATTGGTGATATTAGCTTAATAAATTCAAATGCTCTGAAGTAGAGTTTGAAGATGATTGATATTTGTGATAGACTGATACTGGCAAAATTGATCAATATGTTGAATGAGACATTTTATTTAAAAAAGGAATGTGTCCTTGTCTAGCTAGTCATTCATTCATTCATTTACTTATTTTTTAAATATTTAAAATAAATATCTTTGGAAATGAATCATTCTAGAAAAGACTTAATAACTATAGATCTTGTGGATATTTTTTATAGTATGCATTCAATGGGCCAAGACTTTAAAAGTCTACTTAATTTTATTTTATGCCATCTAGCTTTATAAAGTAGAGTCAATCTTTGAATACTGTCTTTTTGTTTTATATTGATAGAGTAAATTTTACTATTTATCTCTTTATTCAGAATAAATACTCTAAGTACTCAGTACTTATTTAATTTTATAGTAGTAACATATCTGGTTTTCACTTATTTATTACATTTATTCCAGATCTGTGATTTCATCAGTGTTAGGGATACAAATTTCAAAATGTCCTTGATCTTTACAGACCAGTTTTTAAAAAACTCTTGCCTTCTGTCTTAAAATCTAAGTATATTAAATATCAGGTTCAAAACATAAGAGTGGGAGGGGTTAGGCAATTAGGGCTAAGTGACTTGTCTAGGGTCACATAGCTAGGAAATGTCTGAGGCCAGATTTGAATCCAGGGACTTTGGTCTCCAGGCCTTGCTTTTTATCAATTGAGCCATCTAACTGTTCTCATTGACTTATTTGTAACAAAATCTTAAAGACCCTTGAGTAGAGGTCTGAAGTGTTAAGCAACTTGATCTTTCACATGCAGATGGTCCATGTCAGAGGCAGGACTCTCATGTGGATTCTTTATATACTATATGAGGCTGACTCAGTTTCCCTAAAGCTTAATATCACAATGTAGATTTGGATTTGAATGGTTACTACAGGAGAAACTGGTGATTTCCATTGTTATTTTATCCTGGTTACCAGGATAAGCACCTGATAGTTGAGTTTTGCCATTGTAGTTTTGGACCTCATTGTCCATATGAAAGTTGTTTCCCTTAAGCATAGTTTATCAAAATGTAGTAGCATACTTTTCCACTCAATTATACCTTTCCCCCACAAATTGAGCTCCTTATTAAAGCAAGTTAATCTAATTATTGAACTAGAAATCACATCAAATATATTTAAATAGAATAAAAAATGTATAGCAAAATGGAAAGAAACATGCACCTTAAGGTACATTTTATTAATTGGTACCATTATCAATCACTGTTAATATAATCTTGATTTTTTTATCCTCAGGTCTGAATAAAACAGAATAAAACTGAATAAAACAGAATTAATCTGATTTTAAAAGATCTCCTTAGTTTCAAAAGATCTACCACATTTGTCCTAAATGATCTTAGATTGTTTAAATGTAATCCAGCAAGCATTTATTAGGTTCCTACTTTGGGTTATCCAATGTGTTAGGTATTAGAGAGCCAAAGGTGGCAAAAAACAAATCAAACAATCCCTGTCTCAAGGAATTTTCAATGTATTACCAAAAAAAAAAAAAAAAAACCCAAAAACCAAAACCAAAACAAAACAAAAAACATAAAAGACCCCCTCTGAAAAAAACTTACATGTAAAATGATATACTAAATGCATTCAAAATAATTTCCAGGGAAAGGACACATGTTTAACATGAAGGGCAGTTAATTAAGTATAAAGGTAATGTTAATTTGATCAATCCCTGATCAAAAGATAGAAAGCAGAGGGGAGAATGATATATTATTCCAGCAATTTGGCAGATGACCAGTACCTATTTCTGCTTGCTGGATGTTACTGTCTGGGAAGTTCCAGAATCTTACTGGTGCTGATATGGGAATACAGGTTACCTCTTAGACACCCCAAACTCCAGAAGTGTTCAGGACCAAACATCCACAGAGAATTCCTTTCTGTTCCCTGAGATGAACATTCCCCCTTTGATTTTCCCCTACATCTTCAATTAGCATAGATATGCAGCTCCCAGTTCCACCCTGATAAGCATCCGGTGGTACCTAATCTAATTATCCCCTGAATTCCAGGGATCATCCCTTATACACTCCAACCCAATGAATCACCTCCTTCCTGATTAACCCCATCACCCCTTTCTTATCCTGTAACCCCTGTTGTCAAAGGAGTATAAAAATCGCAGACCCCAACTCCTTTGGGAGACAGTGTTTCACCTGCACACTGTCTCCAGGCCATTCAACATTACCTCCAAATCAATAAATTTCTCTTTTTATTTTTAAGCTAGTTTTTGTCAAGGGTAACCTGTCCTGAATGCTTTTAGGATTATAGAAGTATGTGAATTTTTGAGGCACTACTCACTATCCAATCACAAGCCATGTTCCTTCTTCTCTAGGTGTTACTTTAATATTTTGTATGTTGATTATACCTTTTTTTAGGGAAAAGATCTGGGCAAGTTCTTTGTTCCAAATCTATATGTGATATTTTCTTTGTGACAATCATACACATTACACACTCAGAAAAGAAAACTCTTTCTGTTTCACTTAGTCTCTTAGCTAGTGAGAATGATTATATTTGGCCATTCCCTTTATCACCTCAAATAATGTCTCTCAAAGTGGGCTACAAAAACTCTTGCCCACACCAATAGTTCCCTATTCCCCATTCCCTGTCCTGAGCTAATCTTCCCAGCTTGGTATTAGGAACATCACAATAACAGCTATGTTTCTGGAGGAGAAAGTCTTTTCCTTCAATATTAGTCCTGGCTCATTAAAGAGGACAGTAAGAGGTTAAGGGAGGAAAAGGAGACACAAAAGAATCACCTGGCCAAGATAATAGGTGTAGAGGGCTGATTGCCCAAGAATCCCTCTTTGGTGCCAGTTTAAATGTTCAGAGTACCACTATTTCTCATGAAAAAAAAATACCTTGCTGTGAGCAAAAACAGTTTTGAGAATCTTTGACCTAAAAGGCCCTGCACAGGTTTCTTCCTGATCCCCTTGTGCCATTCCTTCACTACTGGCAAAAAATGAGAGAAAGAAGCCAGTGTCTCCCTTTTTCCTTCCTTAACTGCCAGCATCTCTGCTAGCTAGCTACTAAGTCTTCAGAAACAAGAGCCCTTATTCCTAGTAATATAGTCTTTAATGAGAAAATTTATGTAATAAATTTTGCTCATAAAAGAAGCTTTTACAGATAGTTAAACTTCCACTGAGTTAGTCATTAAGGTAGAATTCAAGATGAACAGAATATCACCTTTAAAAAGCATTTTTACAGAAAATGCTAAATGTTAAACTAGATCCAGTGCCCCCACCCACTGCTAAGCAGGTACTTATTGAACTTTTACCTGTTTCCTCTCTGGAAAATGGACATCCTAGCCTCCTTCTAGCACCTCATGGAGCTTGCGTGAAGAACAATTAAAACATGATTTTATCATCTGCAGGACCTGAGAGATATGTGAGTGTGAGAGCATTTTGTCCACATTGATCTATTAATCCTTAATGGACAAACAGATGAGCCCTTGTGCATGACACCTCTCCTGAAATTACTTATTCCTTGATGTCACTTAAGGGAAATGGCTATCAATGCTACAAATCCGAAATATTTCTAAAAGGCGAGTCATCTGTCTTACACATAGTAGGTGTTTCACGTTTTTGGAAGAATGCTGAATTGTTGAGAATGGGAAGAGGGCACTGTGGCATTGGTGTTAACACCTCCTGTTCCTCTTAGAATAAGGGCTCCTGAAGGAAACGTTTCCATGTTCTTTAAAGGTAAATCAGGAGGATTGAATAGAGTAGGAAAGGGTTTACCGGGGTCTAGTTTTAAAACCACCACACAGATAATTTTGTAATGATGATCAACTATGAAAGTCTTAGCTATTCTGGTCAGTACAGAGATCCATGACAATTCTGAAGGATTCATAATGAAAAATGCTACCTACATCCAGAAAGAACTAATGAACGCAGTATAGATTTAAGCATAGCGTCTTTTTTTATTTTTCTTACTTTTATTTGTGACATGTTTTATGGGGGAATGTTTTCCATGATGAAGAATATTTATGGTATCATGTTGCTTGCCTTCTCAATGAGTGGGGAAGGGGCTGGAGAGAGAGAGGGAACTCATAATTTAAAAATAAGATTGCTAAAAAAAATACATGAATGAGTAAAAATAATAGAGAAACAGAACACAGAAAACATGTCCTCATTTTTCATGGTGCAATTTTTCAAGGCTCAAGACTTTGGTTATTATTAGGCCTGTGGGCCCTCATCATCCACAGCCCAACTGGCCAATTTTTGGCTATAGCTTTGACTTGTCCTATAATCATTCCTTACCGTAGATGAAACATCAGTCTATGATAAAGTGAAATGTGGAGTTAGATTCCCCTTATTACCATTTATATATTATTGCAAAGATCATTAGTGATCCATTTACACTGTTCATCCTCTGACTCTTGGCCTCTAAGCCTGTGTTCTTGTCCAGAAAGAGTAGCTGTCGAGTTCTAAAGACTGAGAACTGCTCATAAACAAGCCCCTAGAGGCAGCTGCATCTAAGTGGAAAACATCAGCACAGCTGGAGACATAAAATTGGCTCTTTTTCTTGTCTGATTAAATGAGAAAGGCAGGACCTTTACTTCTGACTTCACAGCAATATGCAAAACCCCCCAAAGAAATCCCTTCCATTCCCCCTCCCTTAAAAAAAAAAATTCCCCTGAAGGTTCTTTATTAAGTATGAAAGGTACAAAAGAGGTATTTGATTTTTTTTTAAGGATACATTATAATTCAGCAGTTCTAGTTGATAGTTTCAAATTTGTCTGCTAATTACTGTGCCCTTTGGTAAAGAGGGAAGATAAAACCACTTGAAAAGTCAGTCATCTTACAATGGTTCCCTGTTTCTACTTTGGGCTGGGGAATGGTAAGAGAGTGCCTAGCTGTTTGGAAGAACCCTGGTAAAGGGAACATATCTGGGGCAGATGGTTAAACATGTTTGTCTCTGCAGAGCCCCATAGCAAAGAACATGTACGTCATCGACAGTCTAATAACGTTTGGAGGGGGCTCCCTCTACTACGGAGAAGCCTCAGAGGGTGATATATAATTTATACACCGAGATAGAGAGAGAAAAGAGAAATTGCAACTGCTGAGAGTTTCTCATTAAATATCCAAAGGTCTAATAGTTGTTATTTCTCAGTTTAGACAGTGGCAAGCTTTGTTTTGCAAACTCTCTGAATAGAGAAGTGTTCCAGGCTTCAGATCCCATCAGGAACATTCATACAATGAAATCTGATCTTAGTGTAGCCTGTCATTCGGAGCATGTCTGCAATATGGAGGTGGGGAGTAGAGTGAGGCTTTAACTCCTAGCCCTCCGGATCGGCCTTCAGTTTTCTGAATGCTTACATATAAGATTCTTCTTTCTTATTTAAATACCTCACCTCTCAGGCTCTCCAGCCACCTCCACAAGTCTTTAAACCCTTTTCTTATGATTTTTCCAGTCAAAGTAGATACTTTGGATCTTATTATTTCTGTGTGTGTGTGTGTGTGTGTGTGTGTAGGCATGTCTGAAAAGGCACAGAACTTACTAATTAGTTTGAATTCATATGAAAAATGTGCTTTCAGAGTTACGTATGTATTAGAGGTTTTTTTGTACACTGAAGTGAACACAGCATACAATATAATATGGTACAGTGTAAAGAACTTCTGTGTTTGGTGTCCGAAGTGTTCACATTCTGACTGTGCTACTTTGATGAGGCATGGACGCTCTGTGCCTCAGTTTCTTCACCAGTAAGATGAAGTTCCTCTCAATTCTACATCTGCAGAACTAAATACAATCAACATTTTCTTGTAATTGTCCAATAGAAATGAGACAACAACGGGACTGACAATGACTAAGTGATGGAAGTGGGGAATCTATCTCAGGTTTGAATTTAGTGCCTTAGGTCACCTGGGCTATTTGTACTGGTTAGGCTCAACTCTGGGGATCCTTAACTTGAAAACCCTTAAAGGGCTCTGGAAAATGGCTTCTCTTAAAATGAAAGTAACTTTTGATGACTTGGGAGTAGATTTGTGAATTATCCATACTTTTCCTTCCTCTTGTATTTTACCAGTCTGAGTATGCATCCGTTTTGTTAGTAGGTCCAATGTTCAAAGAAAAAGAGAGGAAATGAAACTGGAATATATGTATGTAATTCATTAGTAGCTTTGCTAAAAATCTTCTGGTAGAAGTGGAAAATTAAATGAGATTCTTGGTGTATCAGTCAATGTGCTTTATCCCCATTCACAGACTCCCCCACTTCATTTTATTTGAAGTTCTTTGAGAATTAGATGCATTTGTGTTCTTCGAACACTCTCTGATTTTGTGTGGAATTGGAAGTCCAAGTATGAATATGGGGAAGGAAATGCTTTCAACCAAATTATTTGTAAAGAATTTATTATGCTAGTCCTCAAAACTTACAGTAAAACTTGTTTGGGGGTTGTTTTTCAATTAACTGTGTGACCTTAGAAAAGTCACTTTTCTCTTTGGGCCTCACTGTCCTCATTTTTAAATTGAAGGCACTGTACTAATTGAGCTCTAAAGTTCATACAACAGGTTCTGTGATGCTGTCAGGATAGGGGATTCCCTCACCTAAGGCAGAACAAAATTTGCCTTTAAATAATATAATATAAATAATATTATAATATATATATATATATATATATATAATAAATAATATAAAACCTGAGGCATACAGAGGTTATGTGACTTACCTAGGAATGTATGTTGTAAGTATCAGAGGCAAGATTTGAATTTAGTACTTCCTGATTCTAAACCCCCTCATCCTATCCAGTATATCAAGATGCTTTTATGACTTAATTCAAAATAAAATCTAGTCTTATTCTAATGAGCTATCTCAAACAACCAAGAAACTCTTAATTACTATCATGGTTATATACTCTTCTGCAGTAGCCTGTTAATCCCTGTTTTGGAAAGGACTGATTTTTTTTCTTTTTTTTTTCCTGAAAGATAACCATTTTCTAAAGATATCCCTTCTTCCTGCTCCTACTTCTGCCATGACCCTATTCTGGAATCTTCATTCTGGAATCTAATCTTTTTGGATAATGACTCATGTGGGCAGTCTAATAAAGACTCTGGGCTTTTCAAAATAATGTTTTTAAATTCATAAAACAGAGCATATAGTATTACAAAGGAAATCTATTATATTGAAATATAGTTATTGAAATATTAAAGATTCCAAATTCATAGCCCTTAGTTAAAAACTCCTAATAGAGAACTTCCATGATGGAAATTTCCATCTCCCATTATGTCTTGATAATTGATGGCCCCCTGCCATTAGAGATTAAAAAAAAAATCCAGTATTCTAGAACAAGGGTCTCCCTTTCCCTATAAAACACAGCCCTCTTCATTACTCTAGAGGGATGACTCCAACATGTGGGACAATCAAGGGAACTCTTATCGGAGAACACTAGTAATAACCAGAGAAATTGAACTCAGTTCCTAGACAAACATGGCCTCAAATGGTTTATTTATCACCTTGGTCTTTCTTTTGGTCATTGAGACCAGCGACCTAAAGACAGGACCTGATATTCCCTCTTCTCTGCAGAGTTCTGTTGCATCTTCATTTCTCTAGTTCTCTCCTCTTTATTCATATTAGAATTTAAACTCCATAAAAGTAGGCACCTATTTTGCTTTTGTTTTAATTTTTTTATCCTTTGTACTTAGCACATTCTCTGGCTCATGGTAAGCACTTAATAAATGCATGTTGATTGATTGCTTTATATCTCCTTCCAACCCCCCCCCCCATATTCTCCTTCTCTTGTTTGAGACAATTTGGTATTAGGCCCCTGTAGAATTTCCAAGTCCTCAAAAAAAGCAGCTGCAACCTACTGTCATATATTCCATTTGTTCACTGCATTATATGCCAGGAAAGTAGGAAACTGCCAATCTCATATGTTCCAACACTGGTCCATCCATTTCTTGGAAGGAGGAACATTTTGAAGCTAGGGATAATTTTCCAAATAATTTATTTGCAATCCTCCCCCCAAAACCAAACAAAAACCAAAAGCCTTGAGATTTACTCTGAGTCAAAAGTAATCAATCACCATAAGTTTTTCTGAGGAAGTGCATTATATTAAACTTCTTATATAAATGATCATTAATTTTGTTTTAAATTTTCTTTGAAAAAAATAGCATTTTGCTTAAGCAAAAATTTGCATTCCTGGAGAGTCTCACAGATAAAGCTAGAGCTTTCAGGGACATGTCTCTAAAAGGATTTAAATTCACCCACAAGAGGCTAATTTGAAGGGCATCTGAAGTTTGAATTATAATGCACCAGTCATCCTTGAAAACCAAGGCAATTAATATACACAAATATAAAATTCCCTAAACAATCTTTTTCAACCACAGTTCATTTATACCTGCTTATAGGAATTACTTGTGCTAACTGGCAATTTATCACTCCCTTTGTAACTAAACAGACCAGGCTGACATTTTATACTTGGGGATGCCAATGTTTAACTCATCAGTAGGTGCCAAATTCTGTGGTCTGAAATACGTTTGTGAAGTTGGGGGCTTCATTCTTAAAACGAGAAGGGGAAAACTGATTCCCCTTTTGTAGTTTTCCTCAGTTAGCAACTTAGGATCTTTCCTTTATGTGAAATGATACTTGAATACCTGGAAGAACATGAGTCCAAACCAGTTTCTTCCCTTCTTATTCATGCGATCAAATTCAGGCATTTTTTAGAAAAATAAGGGTAAAGTGATTAGGCCCTTCCTCACCTGCTATATAACAGCTCTGACAACTCTCAGGTAGCTTACTTGGACTTGCCAAATATTAATTGTCCAGGAGACAATACTCTCACTGATGAGAGGCAGGTAGATAGTTTTTTTTAAACCCTTACCTTCTGCCTTAGAATCAATATTATATATTAGTTCCAAGGCAGAAGGGAGGTAAGGGCTAGGAGATGGGGGTTAAGTGACTTGCCCAGGGTCACACAGCTTGGAAGTATCTGAGGCTAGATTTGAACCTAGGACCTCCCATCTCTGAGTCTGACTCTCAACACATTGAGCAACCCAGCTGCCCCTCATAGTTATTTTTTAACATACTTTTTTCCCTTTTAAATATATTGTAAGCTACTAATGAATTGGGTCTCTGTTTTGTCTGTCTTCATATTCCTTGTGCTATGCATCTTTACTTGTACATAAGAAATACATAATAAATACTCATTAAATTCAACTGTAGGGGAACAAGAGGCAAACCCAAAAATCTTTCCCCGTATAACAATTTTGCTTTTAGTAAGTAAAAAGTATACTTGTAAATTTAGCTCTTGGCTGATTGTTAAGTATTCCCAATTCCTTTCAATTATAATTAAGGACAAATGTTATTTTCATTTCTATAGGCACTTACAAAGCAATGTGAATACAACAATCCAGTAGTACAGATAGTTGAGTCCCTGTTTTACAGGGACAAAATCTAAGACTCAGATGGGTTAAATCCTTTGGCCCAATGTTCATCGAATTCTAAGGCTGGAGAGGACTTTTGAAGTCTTTTATTTCAACCCTCCTAATTTTGCAAATGAAGACACTGAGTCACTCAGCCGATCCGTAGCTAAGTGGGAATTTGAACTCAGATCCTAGTACTCCAAGTTTGGCACTCGTTACACTGCCCCATGCTACATCCATGGTGGAGCTAAGACTCCAATGAGTTCTTCTGACTCCAGACCCAGTGTTTCTTCTATTATAGTATCCTGCTTGCATAAAGAAGTTAGTCTGAAGGATGTTCCTAAATAGGGCAAGTCTTATTTTAGTCTAAAGAGCACGCCCTCTGATATTTCTGCATGTAAATGCTTACCTTGCTGATGTTCCTCCTGTATCATTTCAATACTCTCTGCTAAAAGCTCTTTTCTTCATTGTCCTTTTTTACTATTAGGGCGATCCTTTGACAATGCACTCTTTTCTTTCTGAACATTAGATCTTGTTTATGCCTAAAAGAGGGACACCACATGTGACAGTCACATCACCCATCATTTTTTCCACATAACCATAAGAAGTTGGTTGGGAGTCATTTACAGGATATTCATTTTCCCCAATTCTAGAACAGTCTGAACAGTGGCAAACTTTATGCAGGATGCTGGAGGATGACCGAGATGCTGTTCTTTCTTCCCTCTGAGAGATCATTTTAGAAATTCAGTAGGAAAAGCTTAGGCCTGTGCTCTCAGTGCATTTTAAATGTATTCAATAAGATGAGGAAATTGAGTATTAATATTAGGCACTTGTTCAAAGACATCCCTCCATACCTATTAGAAAGGGGACTGATGAGGGTGATTATAAATTGTTTAGTAGCACAATTTTGTTTCACTGGTCTGGTAATTGCTGCAGCCCACCAGTTCAGTCTTGGTACTTTGTATTCATTTAGCACACTGTATTTTGTCATGTGTCTGATTCATGTCTCTGATTGAAGGGAGGTTGTTATTAATATGGAAACTGCTGGCATTACCGCTCAGTCCTTTTATCTTTCAAAAGTGATTTACTTTTCTGAAATGTATTTGATGAAAAGAAATTCTGGAAGCACTATAATTAAAAGTTTAAAGGTGCGAGTATCTACAAGTTTTAGGTGCTATTGTTGTCCTGTTGGTACCACAGTTCAAATTACATGTCCAGGAGGGATTTAGTTTGACAGTTCTGACAAATAAAGTCCCTACAATAAGTTAATTCTTTTTTTTTTTTTTTAGCACAGCTGAAAGAGGTACTTACTTAAAGTATTTAAAAGGACTTTTACTTAGAGTCCATCAATCTTATTAACAGCACTGCGTTTTTATGCATAAAAGCTGGTTACCACTGAACTATACAGAAGACTTGGCTACCTGATTTAAATTCTTCTTGAAGATCTTTACCAAAAGCGGTAAGGACAATGGCATAAAGAAAAAGGCCAGCTTTCTGGCAGTTTTCTTTTGTCCACTTATAGCATCATCCCTCCAAATACCTAGGTTCAAAACCTCAGTCATCCGATATTACTCTTTCACTGGAGAAATCTAGTCAAATGATGTCTTGGCACGTCTACTTTCACATCATCTTTTGTGCCAGTCATTAAAATTATTTTCCCAACATGCAGGGTTGATCATGTCACCCCTACTCAATAAACTCCATCGGCTTCCTCTTGCCTCCTGGAGAAAGTATAAAAGGCTTTGTTTGGCACTGGAAGAGCTTCATAACCTAGTTCCCTCCTACCTTTCTGTTCTCTTCCATTTTACTCACTAATGTGTACTCTTTGATCCAAAGATACTGGTCTCCTAGTTGTTTCACAAACCAAAAACTCCATCTCTCAGATCCAGGTATCTTCTCTGGCTTTTCCTCATGCCTAGAAGGCTTTCCTTTCTCTTCTTTAACTACAGACCCTCTGGGGTTCCTTTAAGTCCCAACTAAAATCCCATCTTCTACAGGAAGCCTTCCCTACTCCTTCTTAATTCCAGTCCCTTTTCTAGCTAGCAATTATTTTCTATTCATCATGTAAAGAATATGCTTGGCATGTTTGCTTACACACTATCTCCCCTATTTAAACTCCTTTGTATCCTGATCACTTAGCACAGTGTCCAACATGTAGTAGACACTTAAGAAATATTTAATGATTGTTTTTGTCCTTGGGGTAACTCTGTTAAGTGGAAGTACTCTACTCAAACTCTATCTCTTTAGCCTTCACTTAATGTTTTCTACCTATATAACAAGACACTAACAAGATAGCAACATAGAGTATGTTCTTTACACTTTAAGCCATTAACTGAAACTTTTAGATCTTAAATATACCATTAACTTAATTAAAAGAATAAATAATATCATAGATACCAATCTATTAAAACAAATACTTCACCATACTCATATAATTCCAGGTTGTCATTTCTCACAGATGCACTCAGTAACAATTGTGACTAGTGGAAACACACTTAAAGAAGAAAATTCACATGCTTAGGCTATCTCAAAACTTGAGGCTACAGGCTTTCATGCTAAGAGTCCATTCACTGCCTGATTTTTGATCCTCACCACTTTTAAACTGGGAAAATTATCTTTTTTTTGTTTAACCCAAATAAAGCCTTTATAAGCTCTTTCAATTAACAGTCATTAAATTTGGCCATTTAGATGTTTAGAAGTAGGAATAGAAACTCTCTTTTGATATACTAGAGAATTAGGTAGTTCATCAAACCAGTTACTTTTGGGTTAAACGGTGCTGTTCACCCTAACCAATCAGCCTTCATGAAAACCTTTTTTTTCCTTCATAAATGGGGCATTGAAAGGCAATAGTAATCTATAGAACTCTTGAACAGTTCTTTCCAACCAAACAGGAATACCCAGTTGAAGTCTTATCTCAACTCTTTGCTTCTAACTGCCACAGCTGCAGAGGGAAATTTTTAGTACCAGACTTCTGAGTCTTCAACTTAGATTTCTTTTCCTTTCTTGCTATTTTCTTTTCCTTCCTTCCTTCCTTCCTTCCTTCCTTCCTTCCTTCCTTCCTTCCTTCCTTCCTTCCTTCCTTCCTTCCTTCCTTCCTTCCTTCCTTCCTTCCTTTTCTTTCTTCCCTTTCTTTCTTTCTTTCTTTCTTTCTTTCTTTCTTTCTTTCTTTCTTTCTTTCTTTCTTTCTTTCTTTCTTTCTTTCTTTCTTTTTTTCTTTCTTTCTTTCCTTCTTTCTTTCTTTCGTTTTTTGAAAATTTTATTTTTTCCAGATTACACATCAATACAATTTATTAATATTTATTTTCTGATATTTTGCAATCCATTTTCTCTCTCTTCCTCTCCATTGTATTCTTCCTCCCCAGGAAGGTAGGTAATTCCATATAAGTTGTATATGTATTATTATATAATACATATTTCCATGTTTAACATATTGTCAAACAAGAGACACATTGCTTATCCAAGACAAAAATTCAAAGAGCAAATAGAGGGAAGAATGGTATGTTTCAATTTCCGTTCTGACTGCTGTTCTTATTGTTGTCATGAGACTCTTGGAGTTGTCCTGGATCCTTGCCTTGTTGATAACAGTTATCATTCAGAACTGATCATCATGCATTATTGTTGTTACTGTGTACAATTTCCCCCTAGTTCTGCTTGCTTCAATTTGCTTTGCTTTATATAAGTCTTTCCAGTATTTTTTATTATCATCTTGTTTAATCTTTTATTTTTATGGAACAACAGTATTTTATTGCAAGCATATACCTCAACTTGTTCAGCCAATCCCCTATTGATGCACATCTCTTCATTTTCTAGTTCTTTGCCACCACAAAAAGACCTGCTATACATTTTTTTTTTTGTACAGGCAGATTCTTTTCCCATATCTTTAAGCTTTTGGGTATACAGACCTAGTATTGCTAGACCAAAGGGTGTGCCCAATTTGATGGCCCTTTTGGCATTGTGCCATATTGCTCCCCAGAATAATTGTAGCAGTTCATAGCTCCACTATTATTGTATTAGTGTCCTGTATTAGTGTTCTGATTTTTCCACATCCCCTCCAGCATTTATCATTTTCCTATTTTTTGTCATATTAGCCAGTATTCTGAGTCAGATGATACCTCAGAGGTATTTTAATGTGAATTTCTCTAATCAATAGTGATTTAGAAAATTTATTCTTATGACTAAAGATAGTTTTAAATCCTTCATCTGAGAGTTGCCTTTTCATATCCTTTGACCATTTGTCATTTGGGAAATGCTTTCTATTCTTACAAATTTGAATCAGTCCTCTATATGTTTGAGAAATGAAGCTTTTATAAGATTTGCTATATAGATTTTTCCTGAAGTTATTTGATTTTTAATCTTGGCTTTATTGATTTTCTTTGTGCAGAAACTTATCCATAGGTCTGACAAGTAAATTATTTTGTCTTCCTCTAATTTGTTTATGGTATCACTCTTTATATCTAAATCCTGCTGTTGTTTCTTAGGTCTGGGTATAAGGCTTGTCTTGCTCAGTGACTTAAAAGAGATAATTCTGACTCAGTGACTCATTTTAATTAAAAAGTTACAACTTCCCCAATTTCTTTTAACAAATTGATAATCATTTTCTTAATCACATCTTCTTTAAAATAATTTTAAGTATTCTCAGTTTTTACCCTTTTGAATCATAAAACATGTATATCTAAATTATGAGAGGTACCAAATGTGCATTACCTCTAGTTTTCAACAAAGCAACATGTCTGTTTGATTCCCTTAACATTTTATTTCTTTATAATCACATTATTTTATACTTAATAAATAAAAGCTCTTCCTCTGCTTCTATATAACATCAAACTGTTACCACAAAAGCAAAATATCATTGCACTTTGTTGACAAAGCCATCTAAATCCTCAAATCTATATCACAGATCATTTTCTCTCCAAAATGTACAAAATCCCATCTGAAATCTTTCTTCATTCACATATTTTAGCAATTTATATTAGAACAAAGTTCTTTTCCTATTCATATTAGCTATCAAAATGTACATTCATAATAGGGACAATATCTCATATCCTTTAACAATAAATCTAAATCTCTTCTTTTACATAAAAATATGTTTTCTGTTTTTCATACCAACTGCCCTTTATGAAAAGGGCCTTAGACATTATATTTTACTTTTTTTCTAAATCAAAATATATTCTCATGAAAGTAACAATAAAAATTTAGTATGCCCACAATATTTTCCCCGAGGTACAGTAGTAGAAAAAGGGGTAAAAATATATGAATGAAGTTCCCAAAATGAATCATTTCCATAAGTCATAGACTAAAAGACCCAATACCTAGAGTTACTGATAATTCAAATGAATGTTGTTAGGGGATATAAAGGGTCAGGTTTCCATCAAATATTAGGAAACTTTTTGAGGGTATGTATTTATATTATATCAATTTTTTAAAAGAGAGAAAAGAACTATTTAACAAAAATTTAACTTTCTCAGTGAAAAAATGTAAATATCTTAGCTATTTCTTGACCTATTCTATTAATATTTCTAAGTTCTTTTTTATGACTTGTCTCTCAAGCCCTAATCATTCATGGATTTATTTTGTTCTACATAATAGTGTTAGATAGGAACACTAATAGTCTTTTCTCTGTTCAGATTATTCAATGGTGCCCTATAGCTTTCTGAATACTGAAATTTGATATTCCAGAAAAATTGGTTCAACAGAACATTTTAATTGACTTCAAGACCCAATTCTAATACAACCTGTTGCAAGTGGCCTTTCCTGGGTCATACCAGGAAATTATATATATATATATATATATATAATTAGACATTATATTTTACTTTTTTTCTAAATCAAAATATATTCTCATGAAAGTAACAATAAAAATTTAGTATGCCCACAATATTTTCCCCGAGGTACAGTAGTAGAAAAAGGGGTAAAAATATATGAATGAAGTTCCCAAAATGAAACATTTCCATAAGTCATAGACTAAAAGACCCAATACCTAGAGTTACTGATAATTCAAATGAATGTTGTTCCTTAACCCTATTGCTAATATCTTGTTTTTTTTTCCCCTATGATTACATCATATTTGTGTCATTTGGTCCACTATTGCTTTAAAGTTGTCTCCCTCATTAGAATGTGAACTCCTTTAGGGCAGGGCCTAAGTTTTTGCCTTTCTTATATTTCCAATGCTTAACACAGGGACAGACACTTAGCAGGCACTTAAGGGAAGATGCTGATGAAATTGTTGATGATGATGGTCATGGAACCATATGACTTCTCTTCCTGACAAAGTAGACTGATATTGACTCCCAACCCCAAGTCTACTCATACATTCTTACATGTGTGTCTTCACTTGTGCTTTTGCTTAATCTCAGAAAACTTCATTGAACTCACCTGCCCACCACCACTTATGAGAATTTCATCCATCCTTCAATGTTTAGGTCAAATATCACTTCCTTAATGAAATCTTCCATAGAGCTAGAAGTTATATCCTTTGAATACTATGGATTTATGATATGCTATTTTGTACTATTTGTAGAGATTTTTTTTATCTCCTAGACTGTAAACTCTTTGAGAACAAGGAACATATCTTATTTGTTTATGTTGTTTCTAATTTAAGGTCAAGTGCATGGCAAATACTTACTGAAGGCTTTCAAAAGTGAATATGTGAATAACTCAAGTAATTAAGTTCATCTAAGAGAAATGGTAAACAAGGTGAATAAATATTATGAAGAATTAAATTGTTTTCTTTTAGGTTATATTGAAATAACTGTCATTTCTTCATAAACTTTAGATGTCCATAAACAATTATTACAAATGCATTTTAAAGAATTTTACCTAAAACAAATGAGAATTTAGTAAAGACTCTTAATAATTTTACACCAATCAACAAGTATTTATTAAGTTTTTACTATGTGTCAGGTGCTGTGTTCAGTTTACAAAGGAAAAAAAAACAAGTAAAACAAAATAGCTGGGACACTTCTGTGACTCAGTGAATAGAGAACCAGACCTGGAGTTAGGAAGCCCTGGGTTTAAATCTGGTCTCAGATACTTCTTGGCTGTGTGACCCTGGATAAGTCACTTAACCCAAATTTTCTAGTTTTTGTAGCTCTTCTCTCTTAGAACTGATATTTAATATTAATTCTAAAATAGAAAGGTTTAAAAAAGAAATAACAAACAAAAATAGACCCTAGTTCTAAGAGATGATATTATGTTGGTGAGTCTATCAGTTTGATTGATTATAGTTACCCCCAATTTTAAGCTAAAACCTCTTTAATATATCTAATAATTGCAAAAAAGTTTTTTATCCAAGATTTTTTTTTTACTTTTAATCATCTAAACTTATAAGCACTTGAAAGACTGAATAAAGACCTGAAATAAAAAGCTCATTTTAAACTGAGTGATTTTTCTTTTCCAAAATTCCAAAAGATAACATAGTTCTAGTCTGAGTTAATATGAAACCTTGACATTTTTGAGCATCAGACTAAAGCTATAGGAAATTAGGAATGGAAAATCACAGAGCAGTGAAACTAGTAAAACATTAGAAAATGTCATCAGCAAAATGGGTCACTCATGTATGCCATTTATTTTGGTTTGATTTATCTTCATATTAAGATTGATTTTTTTTCTAGAAAGAATACTATTTGATTTTAGAATGTTGTTCTAGTCTTACTTGACTTCATAATTTAGATGACTACCCTGTCTCTATCAACAACTTGTTATTCAGACCGGCAAACATTCCTAGACAATGCTTTAACCATCAGATCATTTATAGTTTCAGAAAGCTCTTAAGCCCAGCTATTTTATTCACTTTCATTCCTCTTTTTACACTAAAGTCTTTCTCTAATGCTTTAATGTGATACGAAAATGTATCTGGATTCCTGAAGCCAGTGAGAGAAAAGTCAGAATTTGGGAATGCCCTCCCAAAATGAAAAGGTTTCTAGAAAAGGCTCAGCACTAGAATGTGCAAACTGTCTGGGGATGAGCTTTGTAGAAGTTCTTGAGCAGAAGGTTGGTTTCAGGAAAATGGATTATTTGGGACCTCAATTTTTTTTTAATTTGCTAAGTCATGAAATATATATATATATATATATATATATATATATATATATATATATGTAAGTCATTTATACATGATTCCCCATGCTTATGCCACCTATACACAGTCTTACATACTCAGTGGTATTGTAGACTCTCACACTTACACATATTCAGAGATGTGATAAAATTCTAAATAGCCCAGTCACTAAAACAGAGGGTCTCTCATATTCTTATTCCCACTCAGCCTGCTCCGTAGCCTCTTCTTCCTAATTTAAGTGGAGTACCAGTATGCCACTTCCTTTCGTTTTTCTCTTTCTCTTGCAGAGAAGGATGTCTTAATTTTGCCAGAAGAGTAATAATTCCATTGGAAATAGCAAGCAAGGTCAACTGCATGCTGCTTGCTTCGTCTCTAGAAGACAGTAAATGCTTGTTGATTGATCAATTAGTAGCTTTCAGAGAAGAGAAAAGATTATATCCACTTTGGAGATAAGAGAGTGAAAACGGTCTTCTAATCACAGGATTTCTGAGCTACAAGGAATTTTAGATCTCTAGTTTTACTACCTTTCTGAATCATGAATTTGATTTTGAAACTTCCTCAACTATTGGTCATCAAGGGTCCACTTCAAAATCTCTAATGACAAGGAAATCACTTTAGTTCCAATGCCACATCCTCTGCAATATAATGAGTGATGAAATAAGACTTTTGCAGAGTATTTAACCAATCTAAACCATTGTTGTCCCACCAACAACTATGTTTGGATTATGTATATGCTTAGACTTAAATCTGTTACTAGCCTCATGCAGGTGGGGTGGGGGCTCTCTAGATATCTACCATTTTTAACTCATCTAAAGTTCTATTTATCTCATTAACTTCTTTCTTATTTATTTCTTGGTTAGAATTAACCAGTTTAATAGGGAAAAAATAACATTTCCACCAGCATAATGTAACTACCCTGTTCATCCCTTCCAATTATATCCACTTTAGCCCTAACTCCTTTTTAGCAAAGAGATGAGTTCCTGCCCTTAGAGCCTGGTGCCAATAGAATCTGTGTTGTCCACTCTTTCAGTCCCCAGTTGTGAGTCAACTCAGGGTCTCTGGAGCCAAGGCAGCAGTGGACATAGTTGTTTCTAGGGCCCTCAGCCTGCAGATTCCAGTGGTATCCTTGGGGATACATACAAGCTCTAAGGTTCAGCAAACAAAGTGAGGTTGTTAATCCTGCCCCTCCGCCCATCTTGTGGATTCCACCCTGTTTGCTCTGTTCTTGCCCAGGGCCTGAGGTGGTGGGACTGAGACCAGGAAAGTCCTTAGTGGTGCTTGGTTATTCTGTTTCACTAGAAATTCCTTTCCTTTTGTCACTTTTAATATTAATTTTGTGGAGTTGTTTTTGGTTGTTTGGATGTTTAGAAGGGTGAAGAAGCTTTATGCCCTAATTTGCTATCTTCTCATCCATGTTTAAATGTCTTAAAGAAATATGAGATGTGCATAGAGCAAGAAAAATCTGATTTCTAGAGACACTGTTATTAAGTAAGTTATTTTTAAAAAATTAATTAAAAATTACCTTCCATAAGGGCTAAAAATGAAAGGGTTTGATGAAATTTATAAGAATGTGGTCACCAGAAATTATTACTAAAGTCAGAATTATTTTTTATAGTAGTTTATTTGCAAAAGGAGAAAGAATGAAAGTAAAGAAATCAGGGAGAGAATAAATAATTACTCTGGCCCTGTTAGAACCAGGCAGGGCATCAGAGGTCCCAGAAAAGGGGACCCAGAGGTAAATTAAACAAGGGTTTTAGCCACAGGGCCTCCTCCAAGAAAAGGGGCCTCTCTTGAGGCTAGTACCTCTAGAAAAGTCAGGGAAAAGGAGTCAGCCTTTTTCACTCACCCACATGGTAGTCCTAAGGGAAAATCTAAAGTAGGTCCCCAGCTAGAGCTGCTCCAGGATCAAGTTGAAGGCTAAAGACCTGGTCACAGGACGTTCTTGCCACTTTTAAAGACCCTTCCTTTCATGATTTCTTGTGCCTTCCTTCCACTTTACATGGACCAATTATAGCTATAGTTTTGCTTAGGACTGCCCAGGGGGCAGGCAGTGAGTTCTGCTTTGTCACCCACTATAGCACATATATGGGTCACAGACCTCCCTATACTTAAGGATAAGTGGGGTGCATATGCTTCTGGTGATTAAATCTAAAAATGGGCAGGGGAGAGTTAATCCCATCTTCATATGTCCTTCTTAGAATCAAAACTGTATATTGGTTCCAAGGCAGATGACTGGTAAGGGCTAGGCAATGTCAATGGGGGTTAAGTGACTTGCCCAGGATCACACAGCTAGGAAGTGTCTGAGGCCATATTTGAACCTAGAACCTCCCATCTTTAGCCCTGGTTCCCAATCTACTGATCCACCTATCTGCCCCTATCCTAGTAATTTATTTTTTTAAAGAAGGTATATTTTTAACCAAGAGAAATGTGGCATAGAGGCTTGAAAACTAATCCTCAAATCAGGAAGATATAAGTTCAAGTGTCTCTTTCATGAGTAACATCTTAACAAAGAGGTTGCAGAGAAAGTGCTCACTTTCAATTGGAAATCCCTTTTCTGGGAGTTACCTATACTTATTTTATGTGAATGTTTTGTATTTTTATTTTTATATATATTTATATTTTTACATTTTTATATTTAATATAAAATTAATAAATAATATCTATAAGTTTTTATATAAAATAAATATAGGGAATTCCCCAGATGGGAAAAGAAAATATGTATGTGTGTCTGTATTTCATTAGAAATGCCTCAATCCACCAATCCCCCACCTGTGCTCACTTTCTATATCTTAATGCAAATGTCTGATAAAAATGTTAATAGCAAAAAGTAGTGATCTTACTCCAAACTGACATCAAATTTAACACATGCTCTGGTTCCAGTTATTCAGTTTCTGGTCTACCTAACTGCATTATTATCTACTAGGATTCTAAGAGACAACCAGGAACATCATAGTCATAGTATTTTATTTCAGGGAGAAAAAATAGATGTTCCTCATCTTTCCAACTAGTAATATGTATTCCTTCTCAATATTACCTCATATATACTATGTGCCTGCTGGATTCACTTATATGTGTACATATTATTTCCCTATACAGAATGTAAGTTCCTTGAGGGCAGAAACTGTTTTCTTTTCTCTTTATATACCTAGTATCTAGCACAATGTTGATCACATAGTAGGTATACATGCTTATTAAAGGCTTATTGATTGAGTTCCTTAACCTATTAGTCCAATTGCCTGACTTAAAAAAAATGCTTACTTCCAATCTTAGAATCAATATTGTGTATTAGTTTCTAATCAGAATTATGGGAAGGGCTAGACAATGGGGGGTAAGTGACTTGCCCAGGATCACACAGCTAGGAAGTATCTGAGGTCAAATTTGAACCCAGGACCTTGCTTCTTTAGGACTACCTCTCAATCCAGTGAACCACCTAGCTGCCCCCAATTGTCTGACTTGTTAAAAAAAAATGAGCTTGGCATAAGTGATATGAAGACCATGACTCAAATTGGGTGGTTCACTTAACTTTCTAAATTTGGCTTTTTTAACAAAAATATGACGGGTTGGATTATATGAGCTATAGATTGAGTCCCTTCCAGTTACATACAGACAACGAATATTAGTGTTTGATTTTGAATTCGAAGTGAGGTGTGCCCTTGAGATCTCTCTTTGGTTGTGTGTGATTAACATGAGGTATATTTTTATGTTTGGTTTAGATTTACAAAATACCATTAATTCCTTTATTAATCTATTTCATTGATATGTTTCCATTAGGATTAACAACAATTTTATAACTTGAACATTTGTGAGTCACATTTAAAGTTAATTGATAAAAAAAGTAAACCAATAGTAACGTCTTTCAACACCAAAGTGTTTTGTATTCCATTAACATTCCTAATGATTTCTTCTTAGTACTGTCATAGTTACGTCCTTGTTTCCCTTAAAAATCACTTTTTTTTGCTTCAGACACTTCTTAGCTGTGTGACCCTGGGCAAGTCACTTGACCCCCATTGCCTAGCCCTTACCACTCTTCTGCCTAGGAGCCAATACACAGTATTGACTCCAAGACAGAAGGTAAGGGTTATTAAAAAATAAATAAAAACCCAAAGAATCACTTTTTCTTTTTTCTTTTTTATGCCATTTAGGGCAAAAGGTAATAGGAAAACAAAACTTTCATTTCACTGAAAGGCAAGGAGAAGGAGTGTGAGTATAGTAGCGTCCTCCCCTCTAGCATTTCAGGAGGACAGGATATAAATAGTCACAGGTGATGAACCCTGAGTGGAGAATGCAGAGAGATTATTATAAATAGAAAAACAGGGTAGAGCAGTGGGGACAGTTTTATGATGGCTATTTACTAGCTTTCAGATAATGAGAGCTTTGCCTGGCTAAAGACTGCATAATCTGGAATGGAACCCCAAACCTTTAATAAACCATATTAGTGTGTCTAGGGTTTATACGACTATACTTTTTCCTCATCATTATTTATTCCTGTCAATTTAGCTGAAAAGGACAAATGCCCCGGAAGAATCTCTCTAAAGAATGCTATATTTGCAAAGTAGTCCTTGCTCTGAGAACAGGAACTGTGCATTGACCAAACATCCTCAAAAAATCTATGAAGTTCTTGAAAACAAAGGCAGCTGACTGTGCTTGCCGAGATTTGCAGGACAGTTCGTAGGCAGCCGGTCACCCGGAGCTGCCTATATACATATCTATATATCTATATCTATATGTAACATTCTACAAATACATACACATTCATCTATTCATGCATACATATATGTGCATGCAAGATTGACTAAAGATTATCGTACATGAAAAGATAAACAATAAAAAGGATTAAGGAACTACTTCAAAGACGATCAATATTACAAGAGTCCACATTGCATTTGACTAATTTCTTCATCTAGGCAAGTGATGAATGGGCGTTCCCCTGGATCTCCAGACCAGAGATTCAGAGCCAGAAGAGAGCTTAGAAGTCATCTAGTCCTACTCTTTTATTATATAGCTGAGGAACTGAAGTCTAGGGAGGTGAAGTGACTTGTCCAAGGTCACACAGGCAGGAACCAGTTGAGACACTATTTGAAATAGTTGACACAAATCATTTGCCTCCAAATCCAACATGCTTTCTACCCATGAAATTCCAGGTTATGGTGGAAGCAAGCCATGGGATACAATGAAATGTCTTGGCTATTGGAGGAGGAATTACTTGTGTGATAATGACAATTGCTAATTCTAAATTTTTCTTCCAATTCTTCCAGCCCTAGTTATTTATCTGCTTTTTTGAATTTAACTTATCAGAGAAATTTTCACTATGCATTTCTTAGGTGGAAACTTAGTGGTATACATTTTAGTGATATGGTGAAGCCAGCTAGTACAGGCTCAGCAGAGTAGATTGTTAAATCTTCAGTGTGAGCATTTACAGCTTGGAAATCAGCAAACTAGAAATAAGGCTTTGATTTATTATTTTGTTGATTTACTGGACTTAAATGATAGAGAAAATGTTAATAATGCAGATTAAACCTAAAAAGATACCACATATATGTATATATATATATATATATATATATATATTTATTTATTTATATTTATTTCCCCCTCCCCTTCTCAGAAGCTGGTTAAACTTTTACCAGCACACTAAGAGGTGCAATGAAAGAAGTAAAAGATTGAGTGGGGGGCAGCTAGGTGGACTAGTGGATACAAAGCCGGTCCTAGACACTCAAGGTGTTTGGCACAAATGTAGTTTCAGATTTTCCTAGTTGCTTGGCCCAGGGCAAGTCACTTAACACCAAATACCTGGCTATTATGGCTCTTCTGCCTTGGAAACAAAACTTAGTATTGATTTTAAAACAGAAGGTAAGGAATTTTATCTTTTTTTGAAAGATTGATAAATAGGGAAAGAGAATCTCTGCAACACAATGTTATTTATTTTCATTTAAATTCCTGTTGATACAAATGAATGAAAAGTATTTATTAAGTAGTTCCTATATGCCAAGAAATGACCTAGATGTGGGTTTTAATATTAGCTCAATAACCTTTAAGACTATATATATATATATATATATATATATATAAAGGAAGTGAGTCTCAGTTTCTTCATCTGTGAAATAAAGGAGTTGGATTAGGATGATAAAAATTTTAGAACTGAAGGGTACGAGTTTAATTTTTTCCTCACTGGACCACATTGGCTATCTACTTAAAAATCACTTCTAGATCTAAAAGTAAAATCTGCTATTAGCTATCTAAGTTGTGGAAACTTCGAATATTTTTGTAGGAATCCTTTTCTACCCATAAAGTAGTTGCTTGAATTCAACAGATAGTAGTCCAACCTTTTGTTTCACTTTGGTGGGGTTCACCTGGCCTGAAAATGCTGTTGGACTTATCATTAGAGAGCTCTTCCCAATTGGAGACTGTCAGCCTTATCATGACCCTTTGCTTGCAGTCTTTCATCTAAAGCTGATTCCCTGCGAGAGCATGTTGATCTAGCTCTGTTCCCTTTATTCCTATGCACCAGGCTACCCTTATGTATTCAGAACCAGTCCCATTGCACCTTTAGGAGAGGTGATAGTGCTGTCTACCCCTGGCCATGAAAAGGAGATAAAGTCTACTTCAGAGGTGGCATCCATTTCACTTGGATCTGACTCCAAGGGGACTCTTCTGTTGGATGTATATTTAAAGAACAGTACTGTTACTCTTTCACTTTCTCCAATGGGAGGTCTAATCATCCCCAATTCTTTAGGATTAATTAGTGGTCTGTACATATTTTTCTTAATGTCCCAATAAAACTCCTTCCCTCACCCATCTTTATAAATTAACGAGATCCACACTTCCACTGGGCTACTTCTTTCCTTCTTATATAATGGAAATATGGATGTTTCCTGTTTTCTGTCTTGATGGAGTCAGTAGAACTCACTGCTATCAAGGCAGGACATTGGACAATACCATTGGGAATTGTGAAAACAGGGAGCACTTCATAGGTTAAAGTATTGATAACATATTTGTAACAGAAGGAATATGATAGGACATCCTTTTCCTGTTTTTGGAAATAGTTTAGGTATTGTTAAAAATCGTTCTTTGAATGTTTGATAAGATTCACTTATAAATCCTTTGGACCCAGGTTTTTTTTTTCTTTTTCTTTTATGAGGTCACTTATGGTTTATTTAATTTCTTTTTTCTTGGACTGAGTTATTTAAGTTCTCCATTTTTTGTTCTGTTAATGTGGGTATTTTATATTTTTGTATGGAACTCTGGAAAGTCAGACTTCTATTATTTTCTGAAGTCACAGGAAAATGGACAACCTTCTTCATGAGCATCTGAAGATTGCTGCTATAACTTATGTCAGAGACTATGGCAGGAGCTATAAGATTACATTTTTTTTCTTATTTCTATTGGCCATATGTCCTTGTCCAGTAAATTTGGGAAATATTGGGAGAGTACTATCCAATATACTGACTAAATCCTTTGCCCACTTTACTACTTGCAAATTTTCCTTTATATTAAGCTTTAATTAGACTCTGAAACTCTGGCTAATTGCTCCTAGTTCTTTATTAAAGGACGAGAAGATTGGGAGGGGAAAGACTTTAAAACCAAGCAAGACATAGAAAGAATCACAAAATGTAAAATAAATAATTTTGACTACATCAAACTAAAAAGCTTTTGTACAAACAAAACCAATGTAACTAAAATCAGAAGGGAAACAACAAACTGGGAAAAAATCTTCATAGAAACCTCTGACAAAGGTTTAATTACTCAAATTTATAAAGAGCTAAATCAACTGTACAAAAAATCAAGCCATTCCCCAATTGATAAATGGGCAAGGGACATGGATAGGCAGTTCTCAGATAAAGAAATCAAAACTATTAACAAGCACATGAAGAAGTGTTCTAAATCTCTTATAATCAGAGAGATGCAAATTAAAACAACTCTGAGGTATCACCTCACACCTAGCAGATTGGCTAACATAACAGCAAAGGAAAGTAATGAATGCTGGAGGGGATGTGGCAAAGTAGGGACATTAATTCATTGCTGGTGGAGTTGTGAACTGATCCAACCATTCTGGAGGGCAATTTGGAACTATGCCCAAAGGGCGACAAAAGAATATCTACCCTTTGATCCAGCCATAGCACTGCTGGGTCTGTACCCCAAAGAGATAATGGACAAAAAGACTTGTACAAAAATATTCATAGCTGCGCTCTTTGTGGTGGCCCAAAACTGGAAAACGAGGGGATGCCCATCAATTGGGGAATGGCTGAGCAAATTGTGGTATATGTTGGTGATGGAATACTATTGTGCTAAAAGGAATAATAAAGTGGAGGAGTTCCATGGAGACTGGAACAACCTCCAGGAAGTGATGCAGAGCGAGAGGAGCAGAACCAGGAGAACATTGTACACAGAGACTAATACACTGTGGTATAATCGAAGTAATGGACTTCTCCATTAGTGGCGGTGTAATGTCCCTGAACAATTTGCAGGGATCTAGGAGAAAAAAACACTATTCATAAGCAAAGGATAAACTATGGGAGTGGAAACACCAAGGAAAAGCAACTGCCTGAATACAGCGGTTGAGGGGACATGACAGAGGAGAGACTCTAAATGAACACTCTAATGCAAATATTATCAACAAAGCAAAGGGTTCAAATCAAGAAAACATGTAATGCCCAGTAGAATCACGCGTCGGCTATGGGGGGTGGGGGTGGGAAGAAAATGATCTTTGTCTTTAATAAATAATGCTTGGAAATGATCAAATAAAATATTATTTAAAAAAATAAAGGACAAGAAGAAACAAATCTAAACTCTTTTCCATTTAATGGATCCTGAAATTCCAGAAGACAATGGTCTTGTCTCCACTAATTGTGTCTTCTCCAGGCAAAAGAGGTCCTTTCACTGGTACTTAAAGGGCATGGTGACTATGTGGTACCAACACATACTATTCCAAAGGTACCAACACATATGAATCCAGATGTGTTGTGACCAGAGTAAAATATGATTCGATTTTTACTTCTTGAGATTTGGCCTCAGTGGCCTCTCAGAACAGTCCAAAGTTTCATGAGTCTTTTGACTAATGTCATACTATTGACTTATTTTGAGATAGGGGTTTACTAAAATCACCATGATGTTTTTCAGATGCTGTCTGCCACAACTCACTCATCTTATGTTTGTGAACATTGATTTTTTTTCAGTCTAAGAGTTTATGTTTACCTCTATTAAATTTCATTTTAATGGATTTGTCCAACCTTTTAGTCTGTTGAGATCTTTGGGTATCTAGAAGTTTTCAGAATGGCCTAGAAACAACCTTTTGTCCTTTTAAAAAGTTGGGAGAAAATCAAGTGAAGTGTTTTGTTTTGTTTTTTAGAGTATATGTAAATGATTCTATCATTTTGAGGATGAGTCTGCCTGGCTCTATATGAAGATACAAATATTACTTACTACCTTTATCCAAGTAATAGCAATTCATCCATTCTGAAATGGCTTCTTATTCATCTGAAATATAAGTGCAGCATTTTCTAAAGGAGAAGCATTGGACTTAATAAAAAATACTTTCATTTTGACTAACACAAAAAGGGAATAGAACTAATTCTATGAACAGTTGCATATAGTTTTCATATGTAGACTGCCTTTACTAAAATCTCTTATTCAAAAATAAAAGCAATGAGTGGGTTTAGTGACTACTAAATAGATTACTTTTGGGGTAAAGTTTGTCTTTCCTGAAAATATGTTACTTATAATTTTTATGCAGCAGATATATGTAGGCATCATTTCAGTTCTGTTCCAGAGATTCACTGCTGCTCAGGGCTATGCTTTGCCTGCCTTTATTTTAATTTACAATCAATTATACTGATTAAATGTACTGTCACTGCTTTTCATTGAGTATGAGAAATGTGTTGCTTTGTTGAAAAATATAGTATGTTTGCTAGAAAAAAAGAACTTTTGTAAAGAATTTTCTTGTGCTAATTTTTGGAGTTATTTCAGTATTCTAAAAATAGCTTTCTCCTTTGATTTGAAGATTATTTTTTATGAGCTGCTCTGTATTTTTTTGACAGCTCCTCAACTCAATTTCACTGGTGACTACTATTCTATATCTAACATGCTGTTTTGTCAAGACATAAAAGCACTCCAAATGCACTGTTGGGAGCAATTTGCCAAAGTCCCTAGGGCACACAATGGATTTTCTAATAGCCCTTTTCCAACTCTAATTTTTACAATCCCATTGATTTAGAATCAATTTTAATTTTTGCCATAATCCTATGCTTTTTTTTTTGTCAGAAAAGAGGAAAGAACACTAAACGTGAGTGAGTGAATCTGAATTTCCTGAATGTTACTTATTAACTGGATGATTTGGGTCTGAACAGAACATTTTAGCCTCAATCTTCTCATCTTTAAAATCTCTGCTTCCCAAATTATATGGTAGTTGTAAGGGTCAGATGAGATAATAGATGGGGAAAATGCTTTGTAAACTTTAAAATGCTATATGAGGCTTTTATTATTATAAACAAATAGCCTTATCATGAAGACAAGGTAATAAAACAGAAAGAGGATTGCTCAGGTAATAACATGACAGTTTCTGGATTTTTAAAAATCTAGACAGTTGAGAACTCTGGGCTGAATTACTAGAATAGGATGAAAATTTATGGGGATAACTGTCAAATCTTACATTTGGTCTCAAAAACTTAAATATAAGATGAGAAAGTTATTAGTATGTACCATTTTGTAGGGGAAAATGTAAGGGTTTGGGTGGAGAGCCAGCTGTTATCAGTATGAATCAAGATTGTGATAAGGAGTTTAAAAAAGAGAACCTGATCTTGGGCTACATTGACAGATACAACTTTTGGGAAGAGAATAATTTATCACTTTATCTGTCTTAGTCAGACCATATCCTGATTATTGTGGTCATTTTGGGAAATTCCAGTTTGAGAAGGAAAAATATTTCACAGTTAGAGTGATCAGATATGGATAACAAGATTTTATTCCATATAAAGCTTGATTAGCAGAACTGTGGATATTTAGCCAATGGAAGAAAGAGGAACATGGTTGTCCTCTTTAAGTATTTGAAATACTACCCTATGGAAAAATGGTTTGACTTCTGTTTAGTTCCAGAAAGCAGAAACCAGAGGAAGAGTTGGAGAAGGAGAAGGGAGGAAGCATTTCAATGGCACCTACTTTATTCTAGGGGCTGTGTTAAGTGCTTCTCATAAATATTATCTCATTTAATACTCCAGACACCTCTGTGAGGTGGTTGGTATTATTTGTGAGACAAAGGTTAAATGACTTGTCCAGGATCACACAGCTACTAAGTATCTGTAGCTGGATATAAACTTGGGTCTTTCTGATTCCCGGCTCAGGGCTGTATCCACTTTTCCAACAGCTGGATGAAAGTTTCAAGGAGACAATTTTAGTGATCCTGAAGTAGAATGGGATGTTCTGGGTGCTAGTGGGCTCATATTTAGAAGTTTTTAATCAGAGAATTTGTAGGATAAATTATTTCTGGGTAAGAGTTGAACTAGATGGTTGGAGAAGTCCCTTTTAATTCTTAAATTCTGTGAATCTATGATCAGAAGATATGAGTTCCAGTTCTGACCCTTCCATTGCATGCCTGTAAAATACTGAGTAAATCCTTTAAGTTTCCTTACTCTTTTTTTTTTCTCACTTCTGAAGTGCAGAGTTAAAAAGTTCACTTTATTTGTTCATCAGGCTGAGGAAATTCTTTCCACAGATCTAAATGAGAGGCAGTTTGGAATATATAGTCTCAAGGTAGCATACTGAGAGGTTCAATAATTTACCTAGGTCACAAAGTTAGTAGCATGTTTCAGAGGTGGGATTTGAACCCATTGCCTTCCTGACTTCAGGGACAGTTTGCTATTCCACAATTCCACATTAACCCTCATAATGTTAATGAGGCATTGCACAAAAGGTTTGTAACATACAAATGTAAGGGATTAGTTTGCCTTTTCCTAAGACATTAAGACTAGATTCAAAATCTATTATAGTGCCAGACAATTAAAAAGTTTCCTAAATTAAGAAATCAGCACACAGCAGTGCTTTGTGTGGATGGCGAGAATACCTCTCGTTTTATGTAGGTTTGTGTTCTGCAGTAGCAATGCTATTCAAATAATATCTGCCCACATGTCAAAGAGCATTACGACACATCACAATATAATGAAGATCAAAGTTAAGCTTTTTTTTTTTTAACCAAGAAGTGTCATTTTCACAGAGGATGAATAATGAAAGTCCTTAAGATACTGAAGCCCCCAAAACCAAGGTGGTAAGCAGTGACAGCCGCAATAAGAGAAACAATGAAGTTCAAAGAAATGTATTTGCCACTGTGTGCTATTGCCTGTCCCTTTATTTTTGGATAAATTGCTTCGTAGAGCAAACCTAGATATTCCCAGTGGATGTAACAAAAGTTATCGTCTTCTTTTTACTAGGCAGCCTCCTAAGCCAATTTTGTCCTTGAGTGTTTCTAATAGAATTTAATTTTCCTCAGTGCTGAAATAAAGCCATTACTCCTTGTGTTTCGTGGTAAGGACAGTTAAATGAAAGCTCACTCTAGTCGATACTCAATCGAGGACCATTCAGAACACTCAGCATGTGGAAGATTCATTTTTATTTACTTTTCATAGGTTGTAAAAATGAGGGGGCCTTGAAAGTTTTCAACAGAGCCTCTCTCCATTTCACATAGCACAAGCCTATGTTCTCACTTCTCTAAAGAAAAAAAAAATGTCACTTGTTTACTGTTTTTATGACCCCCAATTATGGTTACCACCTGTTTGGCATTCTACTGGGCATTTTGGAAATTGAAGTCTGCCTCTGATTGTCTGCAGCAATCATGGAGAAGTTGGTGGATTTGACAGTACCTTGTTGCCGTCCCAATTTAAGCTTGTTTTAGAGAATAGCAGGTGTTTGCAGAAGCTTGAAAGCTGGCCTTGGCCTCTGCTCTGAACCTCAGGTTCTGCCAGAAATGTGAGTTACTTGGCATATAGGTGGAAGCAAAGGAACTGGACAGGTTGACCTTCTCCATTTGTATTCCAGCACTGCTTTTGGATTGGGACTAAGAAACAGCCCTATCATAAAACTAGACTAGTTCAATTAAAAAATAATTTTAAAATTACCTCAAAAATACATATAGACATAAATACTCTGAACTGAAAATAAATAAGACGAAAAATGAATGAAGTACATCAATTGACATAAAATTATTAAATTTGACAGAATCAATTCAGATCAATGTGCTAAGAACAAAAGTGATGTTGTTTGCTGGTAAAAAAAAAATGGCACCAAGGGACACTCTCCATTTATAATAGATTGTCTTTATTCGGTCCTACTCTTGTGATTAGTACAGAAGATGAGAGGTATTGGAGGAAGTGGTGATGTTGAGAAAAGATTTCTTAACATAGTTTTTTCTTTTTCAACCCTTACCTTAGAATCTTGGAATCAATACAAAGTATTAGTTTAAAGGCAATAGGGATTAAGTGACTTGTCTAAGGTCACAGAGTAAGGCCAGTGTATGTGGTCAAATTTGAACCCAGGACCTCCCATCTCCAACCAGGCTCTGTATCCACTGAGCTGCCCCATGACATAGTTTCTTAGCTGAACTTCTTTGCTATTTTTGACAAGTGGAAACCCTGGAGTTATTTTACTTGGATTAGGAATAAAAGAGTAATTAAGAGAAATGTTTTGAATATAACTCAGTTAAGAATTAGACTGATGTGGCAATAGATTAAATATGGGGAGTAGAGGGCTGAGAGATAGGGAGGAGTTAAGGATGACAATTAGGTTTTAATCCTAAAGATCCAAGGGAATGTCAATAATAGGAATTTAGAATGGAGGCTAGGCTTGAGAGAAAAGATAGTGAGCTTTGTTTTGTACATATTGTGTGTAAGATGCATGTTAGTCATCTAATTCGAGATGTCTGAAAGGCAGTTAGAGATGTGCTTAGATGTGAGCAGAGAGGTTAGGGAGGATAGGAAGATTCCAGAATCATCATCATAGAGATGCTAATTAAATCCAGGGGAACCAGTGAGATCAAGAAGAAAAGAAGTGACCAGGGAAAAGAGGAGGTCCAGAATAGAATCCTGAGGGATACCTGTTTTTAGAGGATATAGTCTGGATGGAGATCCAGCAAAGAAGATTGAGGTGAAATCAATCTCTTTTTGGATGGGCTTTCTATGTCTGACTGATAGGAGTTGCTCTTAAAAGTTTTCAAGCATAAGTTTCATGTGAGCACAGCTCTTCAATGGAGAAGAATAAACAGAATAGGAAGTTTCTTTTTGTATTCCTCCCTTTTGTCTCAAATTGTTCCCACAAATTGACTCGTACTTCATAGTGTTGGCATAGTAAAGTGAATCCGAAGAACTGTCCTAGGCACTGGTGTAAACAAATGTGATAGCATATACTTCACTTTTATTTCACCCACACTTTTGGTACATTAAACAAAGTGGTCCTAAAAGAAACATGCAATTATAAAAGAAAATTATAAAAGAATATAAATATATAAATATAAATATATATTTATTGATATATGTATTTATTTATAAATAAAAATATAAAAAATTATAAAAGAAAAAGCAATTATATGATTGAACCTATTTCTCATTGTTGATGAACAACGACTTGTTTACTGATCTTTGGGTCTGTGTATTTTAGTCCAGCTATACTGAAAAAAATGATTTTCTTGTTTTCAAGGAACAATCTAGCATAATTTACTCTTGTCACAGTAAAAAAAAAATCCTAAATTCATGATATAATGTAAGGGAAGTACATATCCAAAGAAGGAGATTCAGTAACAGCTTATTAGTGAAATAAAGCAGGGATTATTATTTCTATTTTATGGAGAAAGAAGTTAAGTAACTTGGTCAATTCTAAAAGGAATCCAGTGATCATCTACTATAATGTCATTTTTGAGGCTAGAATAGAAACATGAATGATTTGATCAAGACTCTAAACATAGGAAAGAAGCAATCTAGATCCTGATAAAGCATATTGTGTAGTTAGTCAGTGATGATACTAATGTTTGCCCTTTGGCCAAGTTCAGGGTTATTTTTACTATACCAGAGTTTATTAAATGAATATCTGTTGGTTGATTTTTATTTTGTGATATTAAAGAAATCATTTGGTCAGATGCTTTCTTCTGTTGTGAAATACATCCTGAATATGTCAGATAAATCAAATTATGGACATGGTTATACCTTTAATTAATATTCGTTAGTATTAAATGCCTTTTGAAGTTTTATGGTGTCCTGGGGACACTCTAAGACCATTTGTTTACGTTAGTATTACTCGATCCTTCTTGTACCTGTCTGGTGGTTGTCCTTGATACCAGAACAGGACCAAAATGATATTACTACGTGGGGTCAGTGGTCAATGTGTCTAACCGTGGCTAATCAGAACCATACAGGCTTGGAAGGTTAGGAATAAATAGCCCATTTGAACATTTGGGAAGGAGATGTCTTTCAATTTGTGCATTTCATGGTATTTTTGAGTCTCTGCAATTCTGTTGTGCTCAGAGAGCACAGAAACAGAATGGTCCTGTGTCAGTGACTCCTACGTCTCACAATTGTTAGTAAGAATTCTTCAGAGACGTTTATTGCTTCTTTTGACCCTTGTGTGAATTCTCCATGAAATAATCTTTTAAACAAACATGTTTGGCCTTTGAACAATGTGGCCAGTTCATCGGAGTTGCTCTCTCTACAGTAGAGTCTGAATGCTTGGAAGTTCAGCTGGAGAAAAGGGCTACAATTACTCTTGGCTAAAAGATCATTTGTAAAGGACTACCCTCATTGACAGAGTTTGTTTAATGTTCCAAGCCTAGACAAGGGGCTGAGATTGCTTGGCAAGAATTAGAGAGAAGAGAAATATCCTAGTCCTCTGGCTCCTACATTCAAGGCAGAAGAGACATGATTCAAAATTCTTTTTAGAGAGAGGTCCTTAAAGAGATGGTCTTTGGGTGGAAGTCAACATGCAGAGCAGCTTGCACCCCAATCATTTCCCTATTTCAAGTTTACTATATTAGAAACAGGGGAATTTTCAAATGAGTAAAGATTTGGGATTCTCTGGTGAACTAAGATCTCATTCTTAGTGGGAGAGCTCATTCATAGTGTGCATTTTCTGGTTAATTCTCTTCTGTGTGCTTTCTCTGGTTTCTGTTTGTTATTGTTTTTGATAAATAGGGATATGTGCTGCTTGCTACATGTGCTGTTTTTGGACATGACATTTTACGGGAAGGAACTCAAAGCTGGATGTATTGGGGAAGTCCTTTTTCATTAAGGGCCAGGAGCCAGGAACTCAGCTTGAATTCCAACTGTGGGTTATATACCCTAGTGGCCTGAGTTATTATGGCATTTGTGGCATCTTAGAAAGCATGGGGTTTTATGAAATACTGGGATGGCATGAACCTGCTGAATGGTGCCTAATTTTGGTAGATTTTATTTTCTTCAGAATTTGAAAACAAAAATTTCCAAGTACTGCTAGGAAATACAAATTCAACTCCAATAGCTTTAAATCAAAAGAGATGAAACATGCTCTCAGACTTGTCATAACTGAACTGGGAAGAAGTCTGGTCAGTATAACACCTCCTGAAATTGCTTTCCACACACCTGGAAAGTAATCAGTGGGTTTCAGCCTGTGGCGAATGTACAGTAAAAAAGAAAAAGTTTAGTCATTTTCAAGCCATATGGCATTTGCTAGGGAGAACAGGATCATTTATGGGGAGAGAGAACTATATTTCTAATGAAAATTCTAGGCCAGCAGCATCTGACTTTAGAAATCAATTAAGATGCAGAAGAAAATATTTCAGGGAAAGTGAAGTTTTCCACCAAGTATATTTAGATTCTCTTTAGCTAAGTTTCAAAAAAGTAAAGGGATAAAATAAGACAGTTTACCTGGTAGAGGTTAAGGAATATGCAATAAGTACAATGGACATTCATCCATGGGCTCAATTGTAAATTCACCCACAATTTATTTTTGTAAATATTTATCAGAATAACAAGTTTTTTATAAAAGTACATTTACATTTTAAAAGTAATTTTGAAAGAAAGATAGATATTGTGATTCTAATAAATATTGAGTGATGGGAAGGAAGGCATGAAGTACAAATATAACAATATAGTACAAATAACTGAAGAATGGACCCTCTTCCCTCACAAATTATGGAAATTATAGATTCTATTCATTCTCATATATATATATATGTACATTTCAAATCTTTCTAATATATATTGATTCATTATATAGAATTATAAAGTCAGTAGACTTTAACAAATAACATTTAAACATGAGTAATGTCCAAAAGTACCAAATGTAAATGAGAACCTATTATACAATAATGTAGATTTATGTATTGTTTAAAAAACAAACTCATCTATTCACTGTCCAGAATGAAATAACAATTAATAATATAGTAGGTACAGCCCAGGCCTATGAAGCTGCACATTTGAGATCTAGTCTTGGCCTTGCTGATATATAACCTTCAGTGAGTCTCTTCAGTTTCTTCAGACTGCTTCTGGCCTTTAGTAGTTAGTTGTCTGATCCTGGACAAATGAGTTAAGCTCTCTGAGACTCAGTTATTTTATCTGAAAAATGTAGAGGTTGGGCTATTTTTCTTCTAAATTTCCTTCCAGCTCCAAATAGATGATCCTACCATCTATAAAATTCTCTATAATGTTCCTTTTGAAAATCATTAAGGTTTATTTTGATCTGTCATGAAAGACAATGATTTGCTGTGTTAAGCAAAACAAAACTTGAGTATGAGATACTGGAGGAAAGGAAGAAAGGTATCAGATCTGTGATTTCATCCCATTAGGGGACTCTGCTAGTACAAAACAACACCTGTTTTACATCTCTTAGTTTTAGAAAGTTGCCTGGGAAACCAAGAGATTTGTCCATGGCCACATGCATAATATGTGTCAGAAGCAGGACTAAGGCCCAAGTTTTCTTGACTTTTATTAATTTTAAATTGATTATTTATTAACTTAATTCATTTGTTACATTAAAATTCCTAGGTAACTCCCTCCCTCCACTACCCCCATGAGAAAAAGCATGCTGTCACAAAAAGATATATGTTATATAAACTGACGTCTTACTTGTTTCTATCAATTCTTTCTCTGGAAGTGGACATAGCCAAGACCTTTGCTGTATATGACATTCTTTTGGTTCTGTTCATTTCCCCTTTAATCATTTCATATAGGTCTTTCTCTGAATTTACACCTCAGCCTTGTTTGTTGCTCCTCATGTGACCTGGCAGTTATTTTCAAGTCACTTCATATCACATCTCTAGACCTCAGTTTCCACATCAAGCCCAGATAATGTATAACACTTTAACACTGACAACATTTATACATACATACATACATATATATATATATATATATATATATATAATGTCATTTGTTCCTCACAACAATGCTGTGAGATGGGTGTTATTATTACCCATATTTTACAGAAAAAGAAACTGAGACCAAGACATTTGTCCAGCGTTGCATAGCTAGGATATATCTGAGCAAGAATATGAATTCAGGTAGTCCTTACTCAATGTTCAGCATTCTGCTTATTATGTACCTAGCTATGGGTGGCTCAGCTATATACCCTCTATGGTCTCTTCTAGATCTAAATCCAATGAACCTATATGAGGATGAACTAACCATTTTATAAAGCCAGTATAGTGAAACACACACACACACACACACATACAAACACACACAGAGAGCTGCAATACCCAGTGGCTAAATATAGAAGAAAGAAGTAATAGAGGAAAAGAAGGGGGTAAAAAGAAAGGAAAACAAAAAGGAGGGAGGGGGGAAAGGAAAAGGTGAAGGATAGGGCAAGGGAATAGGAATGGGAAGGGGAAGAAGAAGAGGTATAATGGATATGTTAAAAGAAAATCCTGGTTCTGGCATCACCCTAGTTAAAGAGGTAAACTCTGGAAGAGAAAGGTAAAAGGATTTTATTTAGCACATCAAGGCAGTTGCAGTTGCGGGTACTGGCCCTAAGTCCAATGGCTCACTGTTTTTAAAAGGAGTAAAGTTCCAGAGATAGTGACATTTTTAGTATATTTGAAAGTACACTATTCCTAATGTTCAAATTGTAACTTTGATCTATTTGTTTCTCTATATGCCACCCTCCCTCCCAACTTTATACTTATGGAATAATGCTAACACAGTAGGCAAAGTAGGGTAGAGGATGTTAAGAATTGCATTATTGTTAGTTCATTCAGAAATATTAACTGTTGGTACTATGTTACATTATCTTTGTTCAATATTGATTTTTGGCTTTAGCAACATGGTGGCATAACTATACGATTCAAGAGTAGATTTCATATCAGGAACAAGTTGTTTCCTATTTAAGAAGTATTATTCCATTTCTGTGATAATATTCAAGGTTTCCTCTTTTTAGAGGCTTCTGATTCTCTTCTTGAAGGAGGTATTTGCTATGTAAAGGTGTGAGGTTTCTGAGTCCAAGTCTTTGGATTTTCTTAATCCTATTCTTAATTAGAACTATAGTCTATGAAATAATTTTGCTCTGTTAATGTTAAAACTTATGGTTGGACTGAATATATAGTTGATCCCCATTTTTTTATGGTGGCTTATTTACAATAGAAGGAAGAAATTAAGAATGAGAGAGAGAGAGGAAAAAGGGAAGGATAACTGCGTCCACCTGGTCTGAACCCAGCAGGAGTACAGAGGCCTCAGCCAAGGGGCCTTTCCAGAGGCTGTGCCCTCCAGAAAAAGCCAAGAAAAGGGGAGTCAGCCTTGTACTCACCATGTGACAGTCTAAAGTAAGCAGTCTGAGGTTTCACCCTTGAGCTCATCCACAGTAATGTTCCACCGCCACGTCCTTCTCACAGGAAGTGATGTGAAATGTAAAAGCTGTTATTTATATCACTTTACATAACTTCCTCTGTCTCATATGTACCAATGGTGGCTTAAACTTGGCTTAGGGGGTCAGTCAGTTGTTTCTGATTTGTCATTTGCTAGCATAAGTAGGTCATAGAACTTCTTCCCCCACACTTAATCCTTAAGTGGGGGTGTTAATTGTAAAGACTAAGCAGGGTGGAATAAATTTAAAAATCACAGCCGCCCCCAACTAACTTTATACTAAAGTTACTGAATATTAAAATGTTGATTTCATTTAGAGAGTCTTACTGAGTTCTTTGGAGTGTCCTATACTTTGCCAAAAGAGTGATGGTGTAGAAGTTCAGGTGGTAGTTTTGGAAATTATCATTTAGACTGTAATTATATATTGTAATATAATCACAACAGTAATAAAAACAGCTAATATTTTATATAGTACTTTGAGGTTAACAAAGGGTTTGCTCACTTGATTGATGATAAATTCAACTGACTCCATCAATGCCCTTATTTACCTCTACAAGGAGGGTCTATGAAAGATAACAGAATGGCAATTAGAATGCTGGTAACCATGTTTCATTGAAAGACCTGAAAGATGGACTCCAGCATTCCAAAGGTATTTCCTGTGGCAAATTTTTAGAGAGACATAGACAATAGAAAAAAAAATCAAATAAGATACTTGTAAAAAAGTGCTTATAGTGTCTGAAAAATAGTAACCACCATATGGATGCTTAATATCTTCTCTTCCCACAAAAATTTCATAAGATGAGTGGGTATTGATAAGCAAATATAGTACAGAGAGTACCCACATTTCTGATACGAGATACATTGAAAATTTCAAGTTCTCAGCTGCTGATATTTGGGCCAACTAGATGGTGTAGTAGGGAATCAGGAAACCTAAGTCTGGATTTGTCCTCAGATTCTTTACAACTGTGTGTCTTTAAGCAAATCACTTTAGCTTTGTTTGCTTCAATTTCCTCATCTATAAAATGCGGATAACAATAACACTTACTTACAGGTTCATCGTAAGTATCAAATGAAAATAATTGTAAAATTCTTAGCATAGTGCCTAGCATGTAGCAATCCTATGTTATCATTAGCTATTAATTTCAACATTCCTTTTCTGAAACTGGAGTTTGCAATAATTATCATTTTAAAAAATTTCAGGGAAAGCTAGTTCATCATATGAAAAATTATAATTAAAAACTCACTTTTATATAATGCATTTAAGGTCCATATACATGAGGCATTTAAAGTTTAATAGAAAGGGATAAACTTTTCAAAAGCTATATTGAAATTTCATTTTCAACATGTATTCCCATGCTATTCTCTTTTTGTTTTAAAATGAAGCAGTAAAATTTTCTTTTATGATATTGAATTTTCTCACATCTCTCAAAAATTGAGAGCACTCTTGTAAGATTGTTAGCTATTTAAATCCCATTATACTTCCTACTATCTCATTGGTTGTATTTTCATGTACTGAAAAAAGGAAGGGCTCCAACACTTTTATAATTTTCCATGATCCTGCCCATTTGCAACAAAGCAGATTTAAGGAAAGAAGTAAGATGTTATTCCTTTCAATTTAAAAAAATAAAGCTTGACAGTGGGTCACCATTTCTATAGAATGTATAATAATTTAACATGTTACATATGATAGAAAACCGATTAAGCCTTCCCAAGTAAAGATGATTCTTTTATTGATTCTTTTCTTCAACTTTACTACTGCCAGTGATCTGTGATTTCATCAATATGAATGCTCACTTGAATAATACAGATCACAGCCTTAGGAATAGATGGTCTTCATGAGTTAGTCTTATTTTTAATAAAGCACCACTAAACAGTTATCATCAGTTAAGGACTAACAACCCTTTCTCCATTTAATTAAGCTGGTGCTTGAATGATATAGGTCAATGGCCTCACCTTCAAAGCCTTTCTAGGTTTCTAGGCTGGTAGAATTGAAAGTGCTTTGAATTTACAGGGATGCCATTTCAGAAACTGGGGTATCTGAATAAGAAACTTTGGAATATGACTTTGATGGTCATGAAACTTAATAAGGAATTACATTGAATAATGATCTGTATATGTCTATATTTTGATAGAAATGCTAAAACAAGGGAAGAAGTAAATAAATTATAGGAAGAAGAGGAAAAATTAAAGGATATAGATAATCCATACTGAGCAATTACGATTCCTACTTCCTCTGACTAAAATTTTACTATATGGCAGGAGTTCTTATACTGGGATCTGTGAACTTAAAAAATTTATAAATATATTTCAATACAATTGTTTTCCTTTGTCATTTAAAACATTTTATGCATTTAAAAATATTATTGTGAAAAGACTTCCCCAGATTACCAAAAGGCTTCCTGACACAAAAAGGGTAAGAGCTCCTATTTTAAGGTGTCAACTACAAATTATGCCTTGTTTTTACGATTTGAGTCTACAAAATCATATTCACCTAGTTTCTCTACAGGATATATATATATATATATATATATATATATATATATAAACTAAGCATACATAAGGGTAGGTAGGAGGATATGGCAAACTACTCCAGTATCTTTGCCAAGAAAACCCCAAATGGGGTAATTTGCATATGGATAAATAAAATGGATGAAGAATACCTATTTCCAGGTCAAGGCGTGCAGTTATACAGAAAGAGACATAATCAAACTGACAGATCTTTTCCCCATCAACCTTCCTTACATTAATAATTACATAAGGAATCCATGAATAAATTTAATATCCAGAGGCCTAAAGACTTCATAAGATAAAGCACTATAATTAGTTCATGATATTTTGTCTTCTGTTCATAGTCATTCTGAATGTTTATTTTCTATTTTAGTCTCAGTATCTATGAAATTTTGACCATTTTCATGAACTATATTTTCACCATCACCTACATGGTCATATTGTTTATGGACAGAGCAGTGGTAGAAAGAAGTTTGGATTTTTAGTTAAAATCTTGATTCTAAATCCTAGCTTATGTGATTTGAGGTTTTTCATCTACCTATGCTTTCCTCATATGCAAAATGGGCACAATAATACTAGCATTACCTATCTCACAAGCTAGTTAAGAGAATCAGAACAGATCTTGCCTATAAAGTAGTTTGTAGACTTAAAACACAAATTATAAATCCCAAATGTTATTAATACTTTTTAATTTATGTCTAATTTTAGTTGAAAGTTTCTGTTGTGCAAACTCTAAAGGTCTTCATCTGAAAAGAATCCATGTCCTACTTCTTGTACCTCAAGGGAAACAAATTAAAGAGTAACATTATACAAACTATTCAAGATACACAATCGAGCCACTAACTGCAAAGCAGAAAGGTTTCATCTGCAGTGTGGATCTCAGGAGTTACTGAAAAAATATACTTTAAGCAGAATGTTATCATAAACATTGCAGCTCTCATCCCAGCAATTACCCAGTGACAATCCCTAAAGTTACTTTATAAGGAATTTTCCTTAGATTACAAATTAATGGTAAGATTCTGTCTATCTAATAATCCAGTGTTTAGAGAAATAATTTGAGAATGAAACAGTTTTAGAACTGAAATACATTGATGCAACTCAATGATGAAGTTCCATAGGCAAGATCCCATCACACCTCCTGGTTCATTGTCCTTTGTACTTGAAGAGGTCTAAAATGATGTCACTATGCCAGGACCAATGTATAGTGTATAGGACTATGACTGATCAGGCCAGTACAACTTTGGGATGCTCGACTTTAGATTAGGCACAAATAGCCCATATGAACTTTTGGGATGAAGATGTCTCTAAATTTGTGCATCAAATGTTTCTTTTGAGCTACTGCAATTCTGCTTTACTCTTAGAGCACAGTGCCTTCTTTGATGAGGATGATCCTGTGCCAGTACCTCCAGTGTCTCACAATCAATATGAAAATTCTTCACAAAGACCTTTGGAGTGTTCTTGTATTTTCTGACATCAGTGTGAGAACTTGCTTTGCATAAATTCTCTGTAAAATAGTCTTTTAGTTGCACTCTCTGCTGAGGGATCAAGGGAGAAGAGATAGTAAAAATTATTTGATTACATTTTTCCTACTCAAAGGTTGTGTCTAATTAGGTCTGAACTCATCTACCTGGTTTTCAAAACTGCCTCTAATTTCACCCCATATGTTCTTTCTGCTCTGGTTAGATGGCCTCCTCATTGTTTACAAGCAAGCCAAGCTCATTTCTGCCTCAAAGACTTTTGCTCCTCCTATCTAAAATACAACCTCTCTTTTATAATCCAGGTCAAAAGGTTTCCTATGACATCTTCCCTGCATCCCATTGCTATTGATCTCATGCATATCCTTGATCTCAACTCCATTAACTTAACTTATAGTTTGTTTCATGAAATTTAGAATTTAATTCAATTCTGTCTTGCCTTGTTTGCTATTGTTTTACTAGCATTATGAAATTTCTTTCCCCAACTAAATCATGTGAGACCCTTGAAGGTAGTGATTACAATGTCCTAGCCCACAACTAATCTTCAGCCAAGTAAAGATAGTGAAATCCTTCAGCTTCTTCTTTGAATGATGCCCATCAGTCTTTGAAGCATTTGTGTTCTTACCATCATGCTACTCTGATCCTACTCTTTGATGGCTCTCCTTGTCTTTTTAGCTTTTCCTCTACAACCCAAATGAAGTTTTCTGCCACAGACCCTGGATATTTTGTTTTCTGAATTTCTAATTTTGAATTTGGAACTGTGTTATAGGGGGCTAGTCTGTTGCCTGGGCCAGGAAGTTGCCATTCAATGTTAAGTGTAGATATCTCTTAAAGTAAGCAACTGTTAAGAGTTATTAACTGTGGCAAAGATCTGATCCTACTCCTCATCATTCCCTAAATCATGTATTTCTCTTTCATCCCCAGCAGGTCAAATAGTACTGAATGGTTAAGAGCTGTTTAAGAGGATACAAAATTCCTTGTTTTATTGCAAAGAATTTTGCTGCTATAATTTTTAAATGAAATACAATATTTTTTCTAATATGAAATAATTGTTATCTATTGTATAGTCTGTATGCTATAAACCCAGATTTCACATTGCAAGGCAATCTTATTGTCTTAGAGGAGAAAATTTTAAGTCTGACATCTTGTAGACACCATTGTGTTCACTGCTATGTGTTTCTAAGATGACATCCTTCAAAGATTGTTTGCTATGGTTTGTGAAGATTATATTTAACTCTCCCCTGATTGTGAATATTAAATTAACTTCCCTATCCATTTTTAGATTTAATCACCAAAGGTGTAAACACCCCATTCATACTTGAGTATAGGAAGTCTGTGACCCATGTGTGCAATAGTGGTGACACATCAAAATTAAACTGACTGCCCCTGGGCAGTCCTAAAGCAAAGTTTCAACTATGATTGGTCGATGTAAAATTAGGGAAAGGCACAGGAAGTGATGCAAAAGAAAGTATCTTTAAAAGGGAGTTATAACTTCCTGAGTGCAGTTCTACTTGGAGTTTTTACTTGGAGTTCTACTTGGAGTTGAACTTCCTGTGAGACTCAGTTCTTCATTTTTTGGAGTTGAGGCTGGTGAAGAATCTGCTGACTGGCCCTGAGACCATGTTCTTAAATCTCTTACTTTGGACTGACACATGGTGAGTGAAAAAGCTGACTCCTTTCCTGGATTTTCTGAAGAAAACTAGCTTCAGGAGAGACCTACCTCTTGAGAGAGACTTCCCAGGTTCTCAGCTTTGCCAAGGCCAACTAAGGACTAATTCTCCCTGACCAGGTTGAGCCAAGAGCCAGGAGGCTAGATATCTTACCCTAACCTCTTTCTGATTTTCTTAATTCACTCTTTCTATATTTTGTAAATAATCTCATTGGAATAAATTAAATTCCTGGTGACCCTATTTAAATATAATCTAGTCCAACCTTTATAAAAATTAACACTTTTTTTCTCTTACAGGTTCTAAGTCAGATGTTAGGAGAGTAAGGATGATTTTGATTATGTTATCAATCATATAACTTAATAAAATATGCAAGGATATAAATGGTTGCAATGGTTATAAAAAGTTATTTTTCGAGGTTTGGGGTGATTTGGAAGCAGGGGTTAGAAAAAGGGAGAGGAGACAATTTACTGTACAAATGTGATTACCTATGGATTTGGGGGTCAGATTATGCTAGTTTTTCCTCTGGCCCCAGTCTCAGTACTCAAGAAAGATTTCTAGTGCTTCTCCTGACAAGAGAGCAAGTTAAAATAAAGAGCCCCAGATGTTTATAACAGAATCCCAGTGCCTGAAAGACAGTAGGGTCTTCTAGCTTTGGCATTAGAATTACAATGCTGTCAGTGTTATGACTTTGACGTGTAGTAAGAAAACCTGAAGCCTATCCTCATCAAAACCATGGGATGATAATTTGATCAAATGGTATAAGCTAACAGCAAAGACTCTTCACAAAATGTTGGAATCTATAAGACTACTTATACAGTGAATTCTACTTTCTATTTTAGGTTTAAAATTTATGCGTTTGTAATTATCCTTCTGAACTACTTGGCACCATCCAATATGACTAAAACTTTTTGTCCATCCAAAGTTTTTGTGAATCATAGTTAAGATATAAAAAATTAAAATGATCTTTTTATCAATGTCTTACTATAGAATTATAATTCTAAAAATATATTTCACTTGTAATGGGTGTCTTCTTACTTATTTCCTCATCTGCTTTATATCTACAAATATTTTTAATGTCCCCAATTACTCAGCAGTAATTTCCTTTAAATGCAATATATTGTTCAATTCAGCATCTCCTTACTAGTCAGATCAAAAACTCCTTCCTTAATTACTACTTCTCTACAGGTATTGTCTTCTGCTTTTAAAATGTAGGCTTCTTGAGGACATGGTCTGACTCTCATTTTTCTTTGTAACTCTATCCATTACTCTGGTGCTTAATAATTTTTATAATATATAATAATTACACATTCTATAATAAATAATTTATAATATATTCTTTATATACATAAATAAATAATAAACACTTTAAAAAGTTATTTCTTCATTCATATTTACTAATTCTTGTTCTCTATCCTCCAGTCAAGTTATCCTATTCACAACTCTCCCAGCATCCCCTACTGTTGCCTGTTTTCATGTCTTTCCTCACCTAGTTTTAAAAGGTTGAAGGGGTCATTCCTACTTTGCACCTCTATTAAAAACTGACCTTCACAGACCAGCTCAAATTTCATTTTCTCCATGAAGTCCTTACTGATTCCAGTCATCCCCAACCCCAGTGGAGAAATGGTTTCTCTCTTTTTACCTATTACAGACATTTGTATTTTCTTATGTAATTTAGAACACTTAGCTGTGTATTGTAGTTAATCACCACCTTCCTACTGGATTAAATTCTCCTGTGCTAGGACTGTCTTGTTTTTATTTTAAGCCTCCCTCAGTGCCTAGCACAGAACAATAATCACTTAGTAAATGCAATATGAGAGAGAAGTGAATTAAAATTAAGATATACTGATGAGAACATGTTGAACTTTATGTAACACCTGTCTACCATAGAACAGCTTTCTAAAGAATAGCTCATTAATCTGCAAAGCATCCTTGGGAGGCAAATGTCAAAGAAGCCCTGACATGGAATTTTCAAAAATGGAGAGAAATGAAATATTTTGTAATAGTTTATTGTTTTCCAGGCACTCATAAGTGGACCATTTTTTTTTATCTATGTGCTCATCTGTGTTCCAACTAATTCAGAGATGGGAGATTTCAGATTTACCTGAAGGTTCTATCTTTTGGCCCATAGTACAGCCTATAATGTTCTCTCTCCTTCCTCAGGATTGTATTATGCTTTCTTTGTACCTCTTTTATGGAAGCATCATATTTTGTTTCATATTATAATAATTTTTATGTCCTACTATTTTTGAATCTCCTTCGAAGCCCAACAAGTCTAGGGACTTCATATATACTGTGGCTAAATTGAATTGAATGAGTATCTGTAGCATAGCTTTTGATTTATATACTGATATGATGATAGTGGTGATGAAATCAAGATTTGGTTTGGATAATGGCACAGAGAAGAAAGCAACGACCTGCCAATGGTGCTCCAGATAAGGAATACACCTAAATGTGGGGAAACTAAGAATGGGCTAACTTGATTGCAGACATTTCCTCCCCTACATTCAGAGAAATCTACGTATTAATTACATTATTACATCTAGGGAGTCAATGTAGTAAAAAGTGGAAAGAATTAAGAAAAATTATGCTCCACACCTTTCTAATCCCATAAAGATAGGCAGACAACTCACAATTTCTGAGTTTTATTTTAATATTTTCAAAACAGGGCTAATGATTCTTGACCTGCAGACTTGTGTATCTTATTCCAAATCAGTGTTTATACAATTGCTTTTGTGAAATGGAAAGCACTCTAGAAATAGAAGTAATAATAATCACAAACCAAAATCATCTTTGGCATAAAGCATACCCTGCATTTTAACACCTCCTAGTCTTTTCCAGGGCTTCTCCTACTGAAATATTCTCCCTTCTCTGCTTTGTTTGATAACTTACCTTCCTAGGCACACTTTAAAGGCAGAATTGAGTGTTCCTACCTCCTTGAATCCTCCTCCAGGTTCTTCACTTCATCCTATAATGATCTTTCTTCTTATAACTCACATAGTATTGTTTGTACTCTGCCAATACCCTTATTACCGGTTATAAATGTCCCATTCCCACTTCTCCATTAGTGGCAATGCAGTGATCCTGAACTTGGAGAACTAAGAGAAAGAACACTATCCACATTCAGAGGAAAAACTGTGGGGGTAGAAACACCAAAGGAAAACAACTGCTTGATCACATGGGTCGATGGGGATATGATGGGGATGTAGACTCTGGGTGAACATCCAAGTGCAAACACCAACAACATGGAAATAGATTTCAATCAAGGACACATGTAAAATCCAGTGGAATTGTGTGTTGGCTATGGGAAGGGGTGGGGGGAGGGGACAGAGGGATAAAATATGATTCTTGTAACCAAGGAATAGTCTTCTAAATTGACTAAATAAAATTTTTTAAAATAAAACTAAAAATAAAACATGTATACAAAAAAGAAAAAAATAAACGTCCCATTCCCCTACTTGATTATATAATCCATGAAGTCAGGCAGAGATACTGTTTTATCTATTAAAAAAAAAGCAACCCTAATGTCAATAACATTGTTCTGAACCTGAAATTTGACAATATGTGTTGAATTTGACTTTTAAATGTTAAATGGACTACATTTAAGGAAAGATGAAAATGAAAGGACTAGACAGACAATATTAAAACCAACCAACCTGTGGAGCACAGGGGCAAAAAAGGCAGACCTCCTTCCATGCCCTGAAGATAAATGCCCTTGTAAATGCTATTTTGGTTTTAATAGTAAGGTGACAGTGAATAAAATTCTCTCAGCCTTCTTTAGACTAGGGTTTGCTTAGGAAAATACAGCTTCCTGACTCTGTCTTTAACTCTTAGAGCTGGCTCCATTTCAATCTCTTTTCCATAACAGCCTTGCTGAATTCTTTCCCTCCTGCACCTGCACTGGATCACTTCCATTGCCGTCTATTTACTCTTCCTCTCCTTTCTCTAGGAAATATGGTAGTGGAAAAAGTCTCCTTTCTTTAATCTATAGTATGGGCTTTAAACCTTTTCTCAGCTCCTAAACTTGTCCAGGGATCTTTAGGGCTAGCTCAGATCCATAACACCCTTCCCTTCCCATTCCCCATGGGATTCTGACCTGTTTTGCTAAATTGTTCCAGAGATTTTAGTTAAAAAGCTTGGAAATCAGAGTTCTAATGAGTGACCTTTGAAGTGAGAGTCAGAACACTGAGTTTCAATTCTAGCCTTGTTGTAGGCTCTCAGGTAGCCACTTAGATAGCCTAAAATGCAATCATTCCTCTGGGTTCCTTTTAGGAAAAAAAAAAAGTGAGGCTGCATTTTACATAGGAAGGAAGCAAATTTGGGTGATGTGATGGATTTCCTTTATAGTCATATCCCAAGAGATTGACGAGGACAGTAGGAATAGACCGGCAATAGAAGGATATAGCAGCAGGACTCTAATTGGAGACTGCAGGGTGGTTAGGAGAGGGCCTTAGTTGATGGCTTAAATCTTTTCAGCTGCTAGGACAGGAAGGAGAACTAATTGTCCATTGCAGAAAGAGCAATCTTGGATTCAGAGTCATTCATAGGTATGCAAACTATGAGTAGGGGAAAAATCATTTAATCAGTACTTATTATTTTCAGGCTGTTGGGCAAAGTTCTGGATTCAAGGGGAGACTAAAAGAAATAAAACTCAGTTCCTAAAGAACCCATAATCTAGTAAAAGAATAAGAAATATACAGAAACTACTATAAAAATTCTACATAATGAAAATAAATAATCACATGAGAACTACAGAGGGCTATGATGGCAAATAGGGTGTTATGAAGGTATTATATAAAATGGTGTGGAATGAGATTGGAAAGGTGCCAGTTTCTGGAAAGTCTTAAATGCCAGGCAAAGAATTGTAACTTTATTCACAATACAATGAGGAATCCATTGATTGTGGAAGAACTTTGAGACTCTGTCCTTGGCTTTCTTCTTTTTTTCTTATACTTTCTTACTTAGTGACCTCAATTTCTCTAATGGTACAATTATCATCATGTAAATGACTCTTATGGGCATATCTCTATCCTTAATCTGTTTCATATTGCAGTTCTATATCACTAACTGTCTATTAGGGAATTTGAATAAGATATCCTAGGAATCTCAAATTCAAAATTTCTGAAATAGAATTAAAGATATTTTCCCCAAACCCACAACTCTTTTTTTTAATGCTGTGAAGTAGAGGCCATAGAACTCCACTGCACTTTTTTCTTTTTTAAATTACATTTTCTTTTATTTCCCCCCAATTACATGTAAGAACAGTTTCCAAAATTTTTCAAAGAATATTGTCTTGAATTCTCTCCCTCCCTCTTTCCCTCCAATTCATGTTGAGATGGTAAGAAAACTTATATAGATTTTACATATGCAATCATGTTAAACATTTCCCCATATTAATCCTTTTGTGGAAGGAAATTCAAATTAAAAAAAAAATAAGAAAGTGAAAAAAAGTTTACTTTGGTTTGTATTTAGACTATTTTTTCTCTGAAAGCAGATGGCATTTTTATCATGAATTATTTGTGATAGTTTTACATAATTTCATTGCTAAGAATAGCTATTATTAACTGTTCATTGTAAAATATTCCCGTCACTGTATTCAATGTTTTTCTGGTTGGGCTTATTTCATTTTTCTTTAGTTTGTATACAACTTTCCAGTTTTTTTCTGAACTCTTGCTTGTCATTTCTAACAGCACAATAGTATTACAAACATATATCATAACTTAATCATGCCCCTATTGATGGATATCACCTAATTTTCCAATTCTTGGCTCTTCCAAAAAGATGTGCTTTAAATATTTTTTGTACATATAGGTCCTCCCCCCCCCTTTTTTAATCCCTTTTGGATAAAAATTTAGTAATGATACAGTTGGTCTGAAAGGTATGTGCTGTTATAGCCCTTTAGAATAGGTCCAAATTGCTCTCCAGAATCTCCAGAATGGTTAAATCACTTCTTAATCCCTGAAACAGGGCATTCATCAGTGTCTTAACTTTTCCAAAGTCTCTCCAAATTTTTTCATTTTTCTTTTCTGTCATAATAGCCAATCTGATACATGCAGGGTGATACTCAGAATTGTTTTAATCTGCATTTCTTTCATTAATAGCATTTTAGAGCATTTTTTCACATGACTAAAAACAGCTTTAATTACTTTGAGAACTCCTTGTTCATATCCTTAGACCACTTATCAATTAGGGAATGACATATTCTTATATATTTAACTCATTTCTCTATGTATTTGAGAAATTAGACCTGTATTAGTAAGGCTGATAAAAGATTTTTGCACCATTGATTATTGTTTGTTACTCTCCATTCTATTTAAATTTGATTTTGACCTTCACCCTTTCCAATTTGCCCTCTTTCCTATCATCCACCCCTGGCTCCTCTCTTATCCACTTCCCCTTCTATTTTCCTGTAGGGTAGGTAGCTTTTTCTATGTGCAATTGATTATATATGTCAATGATAGCAAACCTCTTAGAGATGGAGTGCCAGGCCCATCCCCACACCCCTCCCAGACCAAGTGCCATGCCCTGCCCCCCCAGAAACTATGTGCCATGCTCCCACCTGCCTTGCCTTCTGCCCCCTACCCCATCCCCTTATCCTAGACAGGAGAGAATAGAAGCACTCCCACTGGGCTTCTGTGCAGAGGGGTGGGTGAAGTGAGGAATGTCCTCAGGAAGTGTAGAGAGGGGGAGGGGATTGGCCAAAAGTTCTGCTCCCCTCCAGCTCTGCCACCTGCTTACCCTTTGGGTATTCCATTTGGGCTACTGGGCAGAGGGTTGGAAATATGAAAAAATGTCATCAGGCAAGGTATAGAGGGGAAGGGAACAACTCCCCCTGAGTTCCTCTGCCTTTATAGTAACAAACTGTGGTGGGGGAGCATGTATGCCCAATGAGAGGGCTCAGTGTGCCATCTTTGGCACACATGCATGCCATAGGTTCATCATCACTTGTATATGTTCTTCCCTCATTGAATCAATTCTGATAAGAATAGGGTCCACATGTTCACCTCCCCAACTTTCCCTCCACTGTAAAAGCTTTTTCATACCTTTTATGTGCAATAATTTAGTCCATTTATTTTTCGCTTCCCTTTCCTTCCATTTCATTCCATTTTCTCATGCTTTAATTTAATTTACTGTTACATATTCCCATCATATTAAATCACATACTTGGCCTCTGTCTATGTATACTTTTTCTAACTGCCCTAATGAGGACAAAGTTCTTTGGTGTTACAAGAATCATCTTCCCATGTAGTGATGTACACAGTTTGATCTTATTGAGTGTCTTTTCATTTCTCTTTCCTGTTTAACTTTTCATGCTTTGCTTGACTCTTATAATTAAGAGGCAAGTTTTCTATTCAGCTCTGGTATTTTCATCAGGGATATTTTGAAGTCCTCTATTTCAGTGAATACTCATTTTTCTCCTGTAGGATTATGCTCAGTTTTTCTGGGTAAGTGATTCCCAGCTCCTTTGCCTTCTTGAATATCATATTCCAGGCCCTCTGATCCTTTAAAGTAGAAGCTACTAAATCTTGTGTTATCCTGACTGTGGTTCCATGATATATGAGTTGTTTCTTTTGGGCTGCTTATGTTATTTTTTCCATGACCTAAGAGTTCTATAATTTTGATATGATGTTCCTGGGAGTTATCCTTTTGGGATGATTTTTGGGAGGTGATTGGTGAATTTTTTCCATTTGTTTTTTACCTTCTGGTTTTAGAATATCAGGACAGTTTTCACTGATAATTTCTTGAATGATAATGTCTAAGTACTTTAAAAAATTGTTTGTTAAGTCTTTTTTTCTATTGTTACATGACTCATATTCTTTCCCTCCCCTTTTCTCACCTCTCTCCATGAATTTCATTTTCTGTTGTTTGCTGATTTTCCAGTCTTTCACTTTTCTTTTAATTTGAAAAACTGTTAAGTTGGCTTTGAAACTGTGGTGAAGAGAGCACTGTTCCAAGTTTCAGGTTCTTGGTGCAGGTACCTTCAGAGCCAGAGCCAGCTTTGGGAATCTATCTGCTTTCAGTTCTTCCAAGGTGGTATGATGCAAAAAGAAGTATAATTAAAACTCTCCTGGCCTGTGCTCTGGTCTATAAGTAACCCCAAGCACACTTTTACCCCTAGGAATTGTGAAGAGGGTCTTCCTCCTCACCTTGAGATCACACCCCCAGACTGCATCTGGTTTTTGTGTATGAACAATGTGACCAGAGTCTTGCACCCAAAGCCAGCAAAGGGACCTTAGTAATCTCCTTCTGAGCAATTGTCCTACCTCTACTTACTTTCTGTGGCTAAGAGATCAAGAAGTCTTTAGCTGTGTCTCAGGCCTACTGCTCCACCTCCATCTCATTTAACCATTGTGCATACCTTCTAAGTTCTTTTGTGCTGGAAAATTATTTCAATTTGTCTTTTTGTGGGTTATATTGCTCTGGAATTCATATGAAGGCATTATATTATAGTTTTTTGGAAAGTAATTTGGTAGAGATCAAATGAAGATCTTTACCTTCTCTACCATATTGGCTCTGCCAAACCCACCAACTTTCTGAATGTTCTTGTTTTCATTAGGGAACCGCCATCTTTCTAATTTCTCTCCCTTGAAACCTTGATATTTCAGCTCTTTATTCTCACTTCACTTATCCAATATTTTGTTAAATCTTACCAGTTTAATTTCCATAGTATCTTTTTAGTTTATTTCATTTTCTCCTTTCATAAAGCCACTGCCCTTTAATTGATCTTTCATTCTTAAGTACATCCTGACTATAATCCATCCTCCACACAACCACCAAAGTGATTTCTCTAAAGAATAAATCTAACTATGTACTATGAAAATGTAGAGGTGGTACTGTGGATAGATCTTTGGATTAGAAATTAGGAAGACCTAAGTGTGAATACTACCTAAAACATGTACTAGCTGTGTGATATCGGACAAGCCACTTAACTCTCTCAGCCTCAGTTTCCTCATTGATAAATGAATATAATAATACCATTTATCACATAGGAATTTTGTGCAGATCAAATATGTATAAATTTCTTTGTAAACTTCTAGCTATAAAATATACATTCTATATATTTAGAAAGAAATAATTATAACTCCTATTGTTTACCACTTTTCCTCAACATTCAATAGTCTCTCTTGACCTCTTTTTATCTCAGGATCAAATATAAGCTTTTTTTGACTTTAATACATCATAACCTGATATCATCCTCTTGTTTACACTGTGCCTTGATGAATCCTATGGTTCAGACATACTTTCTTGCTTTTTTCTCACATACAATTCTCTATGTCTTTAATCTATGCATTTGCACTGGCTATTCCCATGCTAAATATATTCCTTATTTCAAAATTTTTGATAATCCTTCGTTTCCTTCAAAACTGAGCTCATGCCACTTTCTGCATGTTGAATTTCCTGATACTACCAATTGGCAGTGCCTTTTCCCTTCAGGATCAGCAAAGTAATCTTGTATTAATATTCCCTTTATTTTGTATAGGCCTATATTTTTTCAGATTGTTGCCACTGTTATAACATCGATTCCTTGAGAGCAAGGACAACTCTCAATTTTATCATTTTAATCTATTTTATTATATTCTAAATAGTCACCACCAACAAAAAAATAACTAAACAAGAACATTCAAAAATTATCTGTGGTACCACAAACTTCATATTATTTACAATTTGTTTAAAATATGTAATTTATATGTGTGTGCTAATATAAATAGCCTCTGCTTTTGAGTTCCTTTTGGATTGATTTTAATTGGATACTTTTGATTTTGTGGCTGATTTTTTAAAAAGTGTAATCATAATATATATTAGTATTATTCTCTTTTCATCTCTTTATATATTTCCCTTATATTTTTTAATATTTGTTATTTCTAATATCATGTAACCCATTACATGAAAATATTACAACCTATTCAGCTATTTCTTCCATTCATTGTATCTGTGTTATTTTCAGTTATTTTGTCATTACAAACAAAGCTTCCATGAATATTGACATACATACACAGCTTTTTTACCCTCTCCAGAATCCCCTAGAGCCATATTGGTGAATCTATGGCATGTGAAGTGGAGGGTGCTATTCCCGTCCCCCTTTACATGCCTATGATATTTCTCATATCACCCTCCTCTCTGCCCAGCAGTCCAATGGAAATGCTTCCTCCCTCCCCTGTTTGGAGTAAGATGGGTGGCTCACCTGTGGCATGGGGGTTGCAGTTTTGATTCTTCGTCTCTAAAAGTTTCATTATCAATGCCTTGGGTCCAATCCTAGTAATGAGATGCCTAGGTCAATGAACATGAACAGCTTTATAGAAATTAGTGCATATTTCCATCTTGTTTAAAAACAAAACAAAACATTTCAAAGCTACGCCAGCATGATAATATTGGGCCTGTTGGTCCATGTTCCTATTAGACTTTAATTTGATCACTTTAGCCTATGTAGTTCTCCATTAACATGAATTAACAAGGGCCATATTTACCTAGATTGGTCTTTAATCAGAAGGCACAATCTATTGCCAGAACAATACTCTTTCTAAAACTAAGTCTTTCCAGTTTGGAAATACCCAATAGGATTTTTTTCCTATTTTATTCCACTGCTACAACCCTTCATGAATGCAGGATTAGCTCCATAATATGATGAGTTTTAAAGTAAGACTTTTGCAGAATATTTATGCTCTCTAAACCATTGTTCTCCTACAAGAAACTACTTTATGAGCCTTTGTCATTTTCAGTGAGTTTCTTGCAAATAGCCCAGTGTTAGGTCCTGGTTTTTAATCCTTTCTGATATCCATTTTCTTTCCATTTGTGAATTCATCCCATTTATACTCATTGTCATATTTTCTAGCTTTGTATTTCCATCTATTCTATTTATTCCTCCTCACTGTTGATCCCCCTTTTATTTTTTTTTCTTTCTGCTCTATCCCCCCTCAGATGCCCAATTTCTTCTGACCAATAGCTCTCCAATTCATACCCGTACACCCAAATCCTTCCTTATCCTTTCCCTTTGCCAACCTAGTTTCTAATTGCCCCACCTTTCCAAAGGTCCTTCTCTTGTCCCTTCTCCCCTTACCTTTTAATTCTTATTCTATCCACCTTTCCAAAAATCCCTTCTTTATCCCTGCAATGGTGCCCTACTACTCCTCAATGTGTTTGTTTCTAAAAATCCTTCCCCTATCATATCCTAGCAGTCCCTCCCTATCTCCTCACCTTATCCCCCTCTTCTTGATAAGTACTCCCATGCCCAGTCCCTCCCTTATGCCACCCATATTCCCTTCTATTTCTCTGTACATTAAGAAAAATTTTGCCTTTCTAATTGCGTATGTTGCTCTCTCTCTTTATGCCAGGTTTGATGAGAGGAGGGCATTAGTACTACTAGCCATCCCCCAGCTCCACCCCTTCTCTCTAGCAATTCTTCCACTCATTCCACTCCCAATTCCTGTTTGTTTTTTCCACTCTTAGATTTGATTCTGTGGAGTTATTTTTTGGGGAGGAGGAGTATAAAGAGGGCAAAGAAGCTTCACGTCCTACTCTTACATCTTCCCATAATGTGTCTCCTCAGTTTTTTATTTGTGTTTCCAATTCTTAGCACAGTGCCTGGTAAATAATAGTAACATGCATGCTTGTTGATTTATCAACTGATCAAGCAATTGAAGTGCTCTAAGTATATTTTAAGAAGAGGACTGACACAATGAAGCCTTTAGGGAGTCGATTAGGAGCTAAGTAGAGCAATGAACAGAGTGCCAGTCCTGGATTCAAGAGGACCTGTGTTCTAATCCAGCCTTAGATACTTGCTAGCTGTGTGACACTGGGCAAGTTGTTTAACCTTGTTTGCCTCGGTTATGTATATGTAAAATGAACTAAACAATGAAATGACAAATCACTCCAATATGCTTGCTGGAAAATACAATATCAGATCAAGAGTTAGACATGACTGAAGAATGACTGAACAAAAATGATAGTAGTCTATTGCCATAATAAAATTGGTGTAAATGGTGCCCCATACTATATTTGTGGCCAAATGGATATGGAAAAGGGGTATTATATGAATATTTTTCAAAGATAAAATTGACAAGCATCATATATTGAAAGTAGGGTAGAGGGAAAACATTAAAGATAATTCTAAGTTTACAAATTTGGGAGACTGAGACTGAATGGATGGAGCTGCTGCTAACAGAAACAGTGTCAGAAGGAGGAAGAAGATTAGGAAAAAAGAAAATAGGTTCACTTTGGCACATTTCAAGATGGAAGTGATAGTGAAATACCCAGGTGGATTTGCCCTAAAAGCAACAGAAGGAAAATAAGTTATCAAAGGGGGAATAAAAAGCTTCAGATCTTAATAAAGAAATCTGAAAGGAAAGCTAAAAGCAAGTTTGGCTCCAGTAGAAGGTATGGATGTAAGATGCATCAGAAGCAACAATCATTTATTGTACCTCTGCAGGGGGCAACTGCATTTTGAAAGGCAGGGACAACTCTTTTAGATCTATACTTTCTAATCTTTAAAGGGAATGACCTAGCTAGGCTGTGATACATAGACTTTGACTTATCTCTCACTGTATTTTGTAGAAATTCCCTAAATTGTTCACATAAATTTCTATATTAAAAGAGATAGTATATTTAATATATACCTACATAACCTCCAGGACACTCTAAACATTGATTTCATACTATTATGCAATAATGACTTGGAAAATGGTGAAGATGTGAACAGCAATTGTGGAATTTTAAAGTTAACAAGTGAGAAAGAAGTCCAGAAAAAGATTGATAAGTTATAGAACCTAGAAAGTTCCTTAAAAGTCATCTGGTCCAACACTTTTCATTTTATAGATGAAGGATTAGAGGTTCAGAAAAGCTGAAAATCGCACAGGGAATAAATAGTGGAGCCAAAATTCAAACCCAGATCTTTTAACTATAAATCTGTTACTATTTCCACAATCTATACTATCTCTTCTTTAGTTAAATCTTTTAATAAAGCATTAAACATTTGTTCATGACCAATCAATATTTTATTAAGCAACAAATAAATTGCAGTCACTGAGGTATATAGTTATCAATACAAGTAATTTGTTCTAATTCCAGTAGAGATTTTATATTATGCATCTTATTATGTTATATAGAGTATACCGAATACTGGATTTGGAGTTGGGATCAAAACTGGAATAGAAGGGAAAGTCGTAGTTTATGTAGATTTCCCCTCTCCCCACCATTATATTTGAGAAAACCTCAGCCAAAGGAAGTTCTAAGACTTACTCAAGTTCATATAGATAGTAAGCATAGGAGAGAGAAGTTAAATTCCACTCTTGTCCCCTAAACCTTCCTGTTATACCATGCCACTGAGTTAAAAACCTGTCTGGTAATTTACTAGCTGTATAACCATGGTCAAATGACTTTGCCCTTCTGTGACTAGATTATGTCACCTGAAAAATGGGGATAACATCTACCTCTTGGTCCTCTTGTGAGGAAAGTGTTTTACAAACCTTAAAACACTATATAAAGTGAATTATGATTATTATAGCTCTGGTTAGGGATGAGAAAGAACTGCACAAGAGTAGGTACTTTGCCTTTGTTTTATTTCCCCAAAGGTTGTTTTTTACATGATTTGATTAACTGTATGATTCAAATTTAATGAATACTTTCATGGGGAGAGTATCAGAGGATATTCATTCATATACTTGCAGAGTCCTTTATTTCTATTGTTTGTTTGTGTAGTTGTTTGGTTGAATCAAACATAAAGCAGAGGGAAAGTTTCTCTTTACAATCTACATTATACTCTCACATTTTCAATAGAAAATGCAAGCTTCTAGTGTTCCAAGATTCAGGTGACATTGTTCCTTCTTTCTTTAAGATACAATCTTTCACTCATTTTGATTATTGCACCTAGAAGAAAGCCAATGGAAGTAGCTGTGAATATGAGACAATTTTATGGATGTTTATTGTTTCTTAAAGCATAGAAGTGACATAGATAATACGTATTGGGGTTTAAGGCTGGTAAAAGCACTTTATGTCCATTATCTCTGCTGATTTCCGTAGCTTCCATATCAGGTAGGTAGTACTAGCTTCATTATCCCCGTAAAACAGACAGAAACTAGAACTCAGAGGAAAACCAAGTGAAAGCCAGAAAGCATCAGAATTACAATTCAAGCATAGACCTGACCCACACAAATTACTTGCATGTAATAAAAGTGTAGGTAGTATAAATGATAAATCTACTCCTTTTCATTAAATTTAGTATTAGGATTGCGCATTTGTGGCTGAAAGTGAGGTAGAGAAGCCTCTGCTCTATCTTGCTGAAGGTCACAGAGACTATCAATAACAAAACTCATTTTTTTTTTACTTTTCAATTTCTTTATCAGAAAGATCAAAAGTTGATCATAATTCCATATATTTCACAAAGTTTCACAAAGTACCCATGAGGAGAGAATGAAGTGATGCATTATTATGCAGGTCTCAACCTATAAAAATAGACTCGAATCCAGGACTTCAATACCCAGAAAACCTTGCTCCATTTCCCCAGAATGCCCTCTAACTCACTGAATTCTCACCTGGGCCAAGAGTGAGATGGGGTATTTAAACCTGGGTTGTGAATAGGCTCGGGCTCTTTTGGACTTCCATTTTGGAAAAGACAGGTCTCTTTCATGATGTGAGGTTATCTTGTCTAGGCCTCTCTGGCCTAGACATGTGCTTTCTTATTCTGTATTTTCTTTAATCTTTATCCTTTAATAAACCTCATAAAATATAATACTCCTTGCAGAGAGAAACTAATTTCTACCTGCCTCAGTTTCCCAAAATTTTAACTGTTACAAACCACATAGGTAATGTAAATAGCCTCAAAATTAAATAAAGGGGCAATAGGACAATTCAGGCAAATTGCTTTCACAAAGCAGAGTTTTGACAGTCCCTTAGAAGTGGTTGGACTCGATTTTAGTTACTTATAGGAGCCCCGTTATAGAGCTACACTCTATAACTCTTTGAACTAAGGTCATTGGACTAAGAAGCCACTTTCCTTTACACTGAATGTCACTATTTCTCAAGAAATAGTGCTCATGTTTTTCTGCCAAACATTTTTTCATGCTCTTTGAATTTATGTTTACTAATTTACAATTGAATCACATAATTAAGATTATTTCTGTTAAAAATGTCCATTTACATGTGACCTTGAAATCTTGAAGTGACTTAGCATTGTAGAAATGTTCTAGAGGAAAGGAGAAAAGCAAAGGTGAGTGGCTGGTGAGGAAGAAGACAAGTTTTTTAAAAGCTTGCTGGTGGGTCTGTGGGCCTCAAGTCTCTCCCCATTAGAATCCAGTTTTAAATTGAATTTACTAAAGTCTAGTTCCAACTCTGTCATCTCCTATTCAATACACTCCAGTGGCTCAAAGATCAAATCTTTTGTTTGGTATTCAAAGAAATCATCCCCTGTTCCCAGCCTTTTAATCTTATTATATCTTACAACTTTCCATATAGTCCATTGATATTGGCTTTCTGTCCATTCCCTGAATAAAACATTCTTATCTTTTGGCTTTTCTGTGTTTTCTCTGGCTATTCCTTTTTTTTTTTTGGACTACTTTCCACCCTCAACTATGTTTCCTGGCATCCCTTGTCTCTAAAATCCCATCTAAAATCTCACCTAGAGGAAGCCTTTCCCAACAAATCCTTCTTAATTATAATGTTTTCTCCCTTTATTTCCATTTAATCCTGTATATAGTTCCTTTGTATATAATTGCTTGTTTTTCATCCCCTTAGATTGTGAACTCCCTGAGGGCAGGGCCTGTTTTTCCCCCCTCTTCTTGTATCCCCCAAACTTGGCATAGTGACTGGCACAAGGTAGGCACTTAATAAATGCTCATTTATTGATTACAAAACAAAGTGATAGTGGACGTGACTTGTGTGCCTCCTCTTTCCTCCAAAATGAATTACCTATATAATTATCTAAGTTTTAGAAAACTATCCTTTGAGTTTAAAGCATTTCTTCATTCAGAGTTTAAGAAAAAATGTCTCTCCAGTGTTAAAATTATTATTTGATATAAAACTAAAAAGGAATACTATTCTAGTATTGCTCAAATTTCTTTGATCATGATGTTTAGGCACAGAAGGTAAGGAGAAACGTGTTGGTATTCATATAGCTACCTTCTGGATCCTTTGTAATGAAAGCTAATCATTGTACACTCAACTCCCACTGCCCATCTCTATCAGCTCCTGCTCTAGACATACTGACCTTCTACTAAAAATAATGATTAAAGATAATTAAATTAGGAAAATGAATGAGTTCACTGATGTCACCTAGATTTCTTTACTTTTTTGAATTCCTAAATCAAAATGTAGTGTAAGCAGTTTTATGTATCCAGAAATAGGATTATCCAACATAAAGTAAAAGAATGACAGCATTTTCAGACTTTGTAAATTAAATTGTGTGATTCATGCATTTTCTAAGGATCTGAATGACTTTCAAATGATGCAGCCACTTTATGTTCTCTAATCCTTCTTAGGAAATAAATGGAAGGAATATGCTGATTCTTCTCTTTGCATTAATACTGCTTCACAGGGGCCTTTAAAGTATATACTTCAATCATTCTATTCTTTAATTGGATTGCATTGTGTTTTGTGTGTGTGTGTGTGTTTCTCAAACCTGAATTTGGTAAAAGTAACTAAAAGTGACCTTTTCCCTGAGATATAGTATTAAAGTTTGAGATCTGAGCAAAATTCTCTATCATTTGCAGTAAAAGGTTCTCTGTCATCAAATACATTTTACTAAAAGTATTTGGTGATAAGTATACACTTAGATAATGCACAGAAAGGAGCTAAAGTTAATCCATGTGTGTTATTTATAATTGAAATGTAATTTTGCTTGGGACAGACGAATTTGTTTGCATTTGTCCATTTTTGTCTGGCACATACATATGCAGACTACTCAGCTATAAAAACATGCAAATGGTTGCATTCTATTTTGGGGGAATTAAGCAGCCAAAGAAAAATCTTCAAACAAAATTGACTTTAGCAATAGAGGTACAAATTCTCTATTTTTTGACCTTGTAACACTCTCCCTCTCTCTCTGTCTCTGTCTCTCTTTCTGTGTCTTTATCCCTGTCCCCCTCCTCTGTCTGTTTCTCTGTCTCAGGCTCTGGTCTCCTCACTCCTCTCTGTCTCTCCTTTTAGCTAAAGTGTATTTAAGAACTGATATGTAATCAAAGTAGGAAGGAAGGAAATTCAGGTCATTTTGCAACCTGTTCTTGAGAGGTCCTTTGGATGGAAACTTCTTTTTTTATAAGAGGATTCATCCATACTGAAACTGTCTTTTACAATGACAGAATATATTAATTTCAGTATTAGAATAGTGAGATTTCTGAGCAGATGAAATATCTGCATTAGAATTCTCTGGACTGGAAGCAGCCACATAAAACATTATATTTTCAAGAACCAGCTTCTAGTTTGGAAGCTCCGGATGCTACCAAATAAAATAAGACAGAATCAAGCAATTAAGATGTACATGTGTAATATAGTTACCTGAGATAATTATATTCAGGTCTGGGAAGTGGCAATTAAAAAATAATCTTCTTCAGAGTTCCTCTCTCTGCTTCTTTTGATTGGCTTCCCAGGGATCAGAGATATTCCTTTGACAGTAATTTACTTTTTTCTTGGTTTAACTAAAATACCTCCAGTACCTATCACAGGTCTGTACTGAATATGCAGAAGGGGATGGTGAATAGAAGACTCAAGATACTTGATAGAGAGAAGCAGACTCCAATGATTTGAATAACTAAAGCAATGAGGATGCAAAGTCTATCTTTTATTTTTGAAACTATGGATCACATTTGAAACTATGGAAACTGGTGGATCAAAAAGCCCCATGTTCCAAGTAGAGAGGTCAGTTGAGCATAGAAAGTTAATCACTTTTCTGGGAACATATAGTAGGTGCTATTACTGTATGAGGTTAATTGGGGCACTGAAAAGAGTAAATAACAAGTTAATATGTTCCCTTATTGGGGACTGATTTTTGCAGTTAAAAAAATTACCCTAGAGAGATAATTTCAATGGCAGGTGAAATATCTTTGGAGGAAACTTCTATGTCAGTGGAATAATATAGGTTCAAAAACTATTCCAGTTAAAGAGGTCTATTAGCTTCTCATTAAGCCTGACATTTCATTTTCAGTGCTCTTATTTTTCCATAGTTGGTCCTTAGTATTTGGAATGAACTCTTTTCCCATCTCAACCTTTTGTAATCTCAACCTTTTGTAATCACTCTCCTTCTCTGATGTATGACACAGAAAGTCCTAGAGGAGGTCGTTTATAATAGCCACAGTTGCTACTCTCTCTCTCTCTCTCTCTCTCTCTCTCTCTCTCTCTCTCTCTCTCTCTCTCTCTCTCTCTCTTTCTCTCTCTCTCTCTCTCTCAACAATATCTTTTTTTAAAAACTCTGGACAAAAATTGTATTTACTTATCTACATACCTTTTGTGTCTCTCTCAGTAGAATTCAAATTCCTTGAGAGCAGGGATTATTTTATTTTTTAATTTCTTGAACCTAACACAGTGCCATGCACAAAATATGCATTTAATAAACATTTTAAGGACTGAATTGAAAGTCTAAACAATCCAAGTCATAATAGACAGGATAGTCCAAAAGTAAATAACTATTTGATCTAAAAGTAATATAAATCGTTTTATAACCATTTTAACCACTAGTTTATTCATTATTTTTCTTTTGATACCTCTGTCTATTAACTCAGTCACAGTGATTGAAATGGGTCATGGTGAGCAATGATAGAAAATGTGAAATTTTGAGGGCTTTATAATTGAAACTCTCAGAAGAAATATCAGAATCTTGCCCTTGATTTTACTCCTGTTAATTTTCCTATTAAAATGTTCCTTTCTGATCACGTCTGAACTTGAAATTTGTTGCTGTTGTTAGAGAATTTGGATTTATAGTCTGAAATGTAGTTGAAAATACCTTTCTTTTTCAAGTTTCTTAATTTTGCAACAATACTATCTAGAATATAATTGAGGAAAAGAAAGTAAGCAATAAAGGTCCTGGAGCAGTCATATTAAAGAGTACCAATAACATATATTGGAGGCAAGGTATTTAGTTTTATATTCAATCCTTCATTTATGCTCTTTTCTTTTTTTTAAATATTACTCTCACTTGCCAAATATACCTCATGTTTTTTCCATCCTGTCTTTCCTTCCTGCTTTCTTTTCTTTATTTCACTTTCTTTTCCTTCCTTCCTTCCTTCCTTCCTTCTTTCCTTCCTTCTTTCCTTCCTTCCTTCCTTCCTTCCTTCCTTCCTTCCTCTCCTTCCTGCCTGCTAATTGTTTTTTATGGCATAGTAGTATTTCATCACAATCACATACCACAATTTGTTCAGCCATCCCCACATTGATGGACATCCCCTCAATTTCTAGTTCTTTTCCACTATAAAGAAAGCTGCTAAAAATATTTTGGATCATGTAGGTTCTTTTCCTTTACCCCTGGTCATTTTGAGGAAAAAAAGACCTAATTATGGTATTGCTTGGCCTAAGGGTATATATAATTTAATAACTCTTTGGACAAAATCCTAAATTATGCTCCACAATGTTTTCAGTTCCACTAACAGTATATTAGTGTCTCCAATTTTCTATATCCCCTTCAACATTTGGCACTTTGCTTTTTTTTTATCAGTTTAATCAGTCTGAAAGGTGTGAGATGACAGTTCAGAAATGTTTTGATTTGAGTTTCTCTAATGAGTGGTGATTTAGAGCATTTTATATGCCTATATATGGCCTTAAATTTTTATTCAAAAACTGTTCATATCTTGTCCATTTATTATTTGGGGTGTGACTATTATTCTTATAAATTTTACAAAGTTCTGTATATAATTTAGACATGAGATCTCTATCTGAGAAATTCTATAACGCCCCCCTCCATTTTCTGCTTCCCTTCTAATCTTGTCTACCCTAGTTTTATTCATCCAATAAATTTTAATTTGATATAATAAAAATTATCTATTTTACCTCTCACAATACTTGTTTACTTGCATCCTATCTCTAATTCTGACAAGTAATATATTCCATTTTCTTCTGATTTGCTTATTATATCTCCTTTCATGTCTTGGACATATATCCATTTTGATCTTATCTTAGTGAATGGTGTTAGAGATTGGTCTATACCTAGTTTCTGTCAAACTACATTCAAATTGTCCCAGAAACCAGGTATAAAACAATACCTTACGCCATTCTCTAAGATAAGATCATAATTGATACATAATTGAGACATAAAAGAAGATATAATAAGCAAATTAGAAGAAAGTATGTTTCTTTCCCCAAAACTTGGATCTACACTTGGTCATATACAAGGTTGCTATAATCTTTAATTGCTGTTGGTTATATATCTATTCTGTTCTACTAATCTACCTTCCTATTTCTAAACAGTACCAGACAGTTTTGATAATTACTGCTTTATAATACAATTTAAAGCCTGGTACAGCTATTCTTCCTTCCTTTATATTTAAAAAAATTCATTTGATATTCTTGATCTTTTGTTCCAAATTAATTTTATTAATATTTTTACAGATCAATAAAATAATTTTTGGTATTTTCAGTTATTGGGGCATTAAATAAGTTGATTAATTTAGGTAGGATTATCATTTTAATTATATTGGTTTTGCCTCACCTTGAACAATTATTATTTTTTCAATTATCTTTCATTTTCTAAGAGGAGCAATGACATTATTTGGGTGTTGTCTTGACTTGTGCATGAATTGAAGTAATTCAGTGATGAACACAGCTTTCAGCTTTACTCTCTCTTTTAGAGTCAAAGTCCAATGGCAAAACAAAAATCAGGATAACTGGCAATGGCCGAATGACTTTTCCATCTTTGATATCTAACCAAGCTCCATAGTACCTACTTCCATTGTTTTCATGGCTGTTGGAATAAATTGTTCTCATCTGCTCATTCCACCAGAAGTCTTCAAATACTTAGGGTAGACATCTTTCTAAGTCACTAACACATTTGAGATCTGTTGGTTACCCTCTACCTGGTTTAATCTCTCTGCATAGATGGTTTACTAGGGTGTAGTCACCTTGTATGCTACAGCTTCTTGTATAGCCATAGGTAAAATTTGGGTGAAAGGTAAACAACAAAGGTGGCTGAGCAGCCCTGAAAAGGCTTTGCTGAGTCCTCACACCAGAGGTGCTAGTCTTCCCTGTACCCCACACTTAATAAATACTTGTTCATTAATTGATTGAAATGGGGAAGCAGGATCCTTACAGTTGAAATCAAAGATCCCTAAGAACTAAATCTACAAGACTGTTGTGTGAGGATGAAATGAGATAATTTACATGAAATTGCTTTATAAACCTTGATGTAATAGAGCAAAATCAATTATTATAAAATATAGCTCCTGTGTTCTAGGAGTTTATTGTTGAGTTTAGCTATGAAGAAAAGATAAGCAGACAGGAAAATCAATTCAAGGTAGTAGATAAATAAATGATAAGGGGTAAGCTCAGATAATATATGCAACATTGAGATAATATATACAATAAATGCTATAGAAATTCTAAGAAAGAGAATATTAATGTAGACAGGATAAGGAGAAGGTTTGGGGAACCAAAAGGAAGTTAACCTGAATAAGAAGGATAACTAGAATTAGGATAGAGGAAAAAAAAAACAACAACTTTGAACACTGGGAATTTAAAGCAGGAATAAAACCTTGGATCCATGAATAACCATGGCATATATTAAGAACTGTGATGCAGGTAGCCTAATAGGAGCAGATGTATTCATGCTGGATAGTAATTGTAGACCAGATATGTGAAGGAAGAATTGGTATTTGTGGGTTTTGTATTCTAGGCTGGGGAAATTGGGTTTTATTATATAGACAATGGGGCAACATTATAGGGTTTTGAACTGAAAAAATAGCATGAAGGAAAAATCAGAAGGGCCAAATCTATTTTTGAAGTTTAATACTGAAATAGAGTTTCATATCTACTATAATTTCAGTGAAGTCTTTGACATGGTGAAATCAATTTTCTCTGCCTCATTACATCATTCAACTTTTCAATAGTTGCATAGATGCAAATTTTCTCATTCTACATGAAATGCAATTGGATTATTTCCTTTGTTCTTTTCTTTCTGCCAATTTGAAGAGGTATGAAGACAAAAATAATAATTTCATACATCCGATTTCCCTTTTCCTCTTCTACCTTATTTGATTCCTGTCCTTTGTACTCTACTTCATTTGGTTCCACTTTAGTTAGCAAACCTAATGCCTGAATTAATTTAAGATTAGTAATGGTCCAAAGTGGGAGAATGAGACACAAAATACTCCATAACATTTCTGCATTTCATGTTCCCAAAGAATTACATAACTGAGTCAAGGTTTTATGGAGAAACAAAGAATGCAATGGACAGGAGGCTTTGAAGATTTTCACTCAACTATCTGTTTTCATAGGCAAAAATTCATGTCACGTGTAGATCAAACAATCAAATAGCAATTATTAAACACTTATTATATATCATACTTAATATGGTAAATGTTAGGAATACAGAGATGAAAATTTTAAAACTCTTTTCCCTCAAAGGACTAATCCCATATTCAAAGTCATGACTGAGATCAGTGATTATTTCCATTGGATTTGAGATAGTTATCCTTTTTAAATTAGTTAATTATTTTGAAAAATAACCTTCTGAAGCAATTTTTAGCTTACTTTACTTTAGTGCAGCTAATATTTAACAATCAGAAAGCTCCTATGCCAAATTAAATATTTTCTTTTGGGATGAAGCCTTTTATTTTGAAATCAGATTCACAAAGCAAGCATTAGCAGTTTGTTGATAAAGTATACATACACATACATTTGTGTGTCTGTGTAATAAAAATAGAAAACACTGAAAACAAGTACAGGAAATTTATGGAAAATGTTAAATCTCAGAAAAAATCATTCTATATGACTACTTTGACTACATCTAATCTTTATAAAAAAAATCACATAGACTGAATGAAGAGTTCCAGTTATACAATGTGAATACGTTTATTCTTTTTTCCCCTTTTTTCCTTCTTGTTGGTAAAACTATTCATTCTGAGTGTCAAAGAAAAAGCAACAAATGTAAGACTGGAAATTCTGAAATTAAATACTGAATTTGTGATATATTTACTGGGGAACTTTGAGCAAGTCACTTAACTTCTTTATATTTGCCATCTCTCATAAAACAAGGATGATAATGTTCAGCTACTTCACACAAATGTTGTAGGAAATAGCTAAAGTGCTATGTATGCTTATATTCGATGATAACAATGAGTAAATATTATAGTCCTACTAAAATATGTGAAAACAGACACAAATACATAATAAATGTACTTATAAATAGATACGTGCAAACATATCTATTATTTTCTATCATTTTTAATCCTTGAGATAGATTCTTCAAAATAGATCCTGTCATATGAGCATGTGAATTACAATTTACTTAGAGTTCATTGAATATTATGAATCCCTAAAACCATTTTCCTGCATATGTAACACAAATGTTTTTAACTTAAAGTAGCAGATGGAAGTTGGGGAACTATTCTTCCAACTTCTGGTAGAACTGGCAAAAGAGATAACCAGAACATAGAATTTTAGGGTTGATCCTGAGAAATTGAAATAGGATATGGTGTTGATTTCTAATAGTAGAGCTTAATAACCTTCACTGGCATGCTTCTTGACATGATTATCAACTGATGTAACTTAGTCAGATTCAATTCCCTTTTAAAAAGTGATGTTTACTAAGCATTAGAATAAGAACACTGGAAGTAAGACAAGCCCCAAAGTCTGTGACATTTCTTGTACAAGTGCAGACCCTTAGAACGTAAGCATGACAAAATGAAATGGCATGGCTCCTAGAAGTCAATTTCCTAGAGTACTCAAGATATTTACAATTGGCAAAGTGTAGCTTGTCTTCTGGGCTATTTGTAGTGTCTTGAAACTGCATCAAAGTGGTGCCAAGATGGCTGAATAAAGGCAGGAACTCTACTGATCTCTCCCTAATTTCCCTCCAAACAACTTTAAATGCCTCAAATGTAATTCTGGAGTGGCAGAACCAACAAGAGGTAAAACACCTTTCCATCTCAGGGAAACTTAAGACATGGGTGGGAAATTCTATCTCACCAGAGTGGTGATTGGGTCTGTAGCACAGTGAAAAACAGACTAAGCTCAGCAAGCTAGCAACAGGTCTTGGAAGTGACTGAATCAGTGGCAACAACAGCTTCAGGAACTCTCAGTCCAGAGGTGGAAAGGATCAATGAGTCAGAAGGTGATTATGGGAGACTTTTGCCTGGCACTGGGTAGAGGACCCTGTCGCATTGTCTATACACAGGTATAGGGCAAAGAAGAGCATTAGTATACTAATACTTGCTTCATTAGGGAGCAAGGGCCCTGTTCATAGTTCTAGGGGTGAAAAGAGTGTCTGTGATTGCTCACAAGGCAACTGGAACTCTAGTTTTAGGTCCAAGGCATAAAGGAGCCTACAGTTGCAGAAGAGCATAGGCCTGAGTGACCTTTCCAAAGACATAAGGAAAGATAACACTTACAATCACAGGACAGAAGGAGCCCAGGTCACAATTCCAGGGTACATAAGAGTGCTTGTGGTAGATCACAGACCATTGTACAGGCCAGTAGAAGAGTGACCACACATTTCCTTAGATCATACCACCTTGGAAAAAGTGAAACTTATAGAATCCCAGAATTCTCTCTGAAAATAGAAGTATAAAGAACTTGAAAGTTGGGACAATTTGATCTCCACCCCAGAAAGAGAGCCCAACTTTAACATAAAATTGAAAGTAAAAAAAACATAGGCTGAAAAAATCAACAAATTAATTAAAAAAAGGATCTTGACTATAAAAAGTTACTATGGTGATAAAAGAAGATCAAGACACAAATTAGGAGAAGACAATGAAGTCAAAACAATAACATGCAAAGCCTCAAAAAACAATTGAATTGGCAAAGCACAAAAATAATTTCTAGAAGAGCTTAAAAAGAATTTAAAAAAATCAAATGAGAGATGTGCAGGAGACATTGGGAAAAGAAATGAGTGATTTAAGAAAATTATGAAAAGGGAGTTAATAGCTTGATAAAAGTAGCATGAAAAATAATGAAGAAAATAGCTTAGAAAACACACTTGCGGGGGGCAGTTAAATGGCTCCGTAGATTGAGAGACAGGGCTAGAAAGAGGAGGTCACGGGTTCATATTTGGTCTCAGACACTTCTGAGCTATGTGACCTTTCCAAGTCACTTAATTCTCATTCCCTAGCCCTTTATACTGGACCTATAATCAATATTGATTCTAAGATGGAAGGTAAGAGTTGTTGTTGTTTTTTATAAGGAGATTTGACCAAAAGTTAAAAGAGGTACAAAAAGTGAATTGAAACAAAGGAGTCTTTAAAAATTAGAATTAAATGAATTAAAAATGGGGCACAAAAATGAGTGAAAAATATTACTTAAAAATTAGAATGGGTGTGTATGTGGGGCAGCTAGGTTGCTCAGTGGATTGAAAACCAGGCCTAGAGACAGGAGGTCCCTAGATTCAAATCTGGTTTCAGATACTTCCTACATGTGTGACCCTGGGCAAGTCACTTAACCCCCACTGACTAGCCATAAATTCTCTTCTGCCTTGGAACCAATACCTAATATTGATTCTAAGACAGAATGTAAGAGTTTAAAAAAATTTTAATTTGGAAAGTGGAAGCTAAATACTCCACAAGACAACAAGAAGCAATAAAATCAAATCAAAAGAATTAAAAAAAAACAGAAGAAACTGTGAAGTATTTCATTGGAATACAATTTACCTAGAAAATAGATTGAGGAAAAATAATATAAGAATTATTGGACTACCTGAAAACCATGTTTTTAAAAAAGAACTCCTTCTTGATTTCATATAAAGAAGATTCTCTGTAGATTTACCTTATTTCCCAGTTAGCTGCTTTCTTGAACTTTAGGACCTACAAAATTATTTCCATCTCTAACCTCCTTCACCTAAAAACATAAAGAATAGATACCAAAAGCAAATGAATCGAGAGTGCGGCTATGTACTTATGGGCCATACCATGGAGAGCCTGAATGAGACAAAGTCCATTTTTTTATGAAGGGCTTAGTTTTTGCCTCTCACCTTGAATATAGGAGGCAAGAAAAATCCAGACCAACTTATAGGCTTGAGCCTTTTGAAAACATCCCATTTCTAGCTTCATTGCCAAAGAAGTTTCTCTTGATCATATGGATATAGAGATAGAATGTCTATGTGTGCTCTAAAGTCCATACAAGCAATTTCATCAGCAAGGCAATCTCTGCTCAGACAGGATGGGATCATTAGCCACTCCTCCATCATAGGAATAAGATTTATTGGAGTAAAATTCAAGAGTTATGAAAATATTCTCATTATACCACTGGGTCCTATGTCACATGGAACCAAAAATATTTTTTCTCAATTAATTAAAAATTTTTTGATAGGATCATAAATTTGTGACTAAAAAAATCATTATACAGAATCCTCAATATTACCATAGCCAGGAAGAAAATTAACTTTTTTTACTCTACTTTGAAACTTGGGAATCAGATATATTTAAACATATATATGTATATAAATATATGTATACATAGTATGTGTATATATAAACTGGATCAATAACTTCTTTATTCTTAAATAATTAAGAAATGAGTAGCTTAAAAAGAAAGAGATCCAACATTCTCAATGTAGGAGAGGAAAAACCAGAAAAGAAGACAGTTTATTAATCTTGACTAGAATTAAAGTAATTTTAAAACTATTATGTTTGTCACCCACATAGTACTTTGTTTAGCTCAAATAGTCTCAAAATGGCCACTCTAAGGCATTTCTAGCTTCATGGGAAGAGAATTATTTGCCTTGGGCAAGCCATCAAGTAGTGATTTGCAAGGCTAATTTAACCCACTTGTTTCTGGCTCATTTAAGCTTAAATGGTGAGGACCTTGTTTGTGAAAGCTACTTGATGTCCAGACAATCTCTCTAGAGCTTTTCATAATCTTTAAAAATGTCAGTGATAGTGACACATTAGTGTATGGGCACCACATATTTGGTGGGATGTTACCAACTCTCCTTTTTGTGTAGCCCCCAGTAAATTTAACTGTTTGTTCTTGCTTGTGGTAAGCTACAACTGTTATGGCTACAACATTTAGTCAATCAACCATTCCACTGAAAATACTTAGTTGACCTTCATGTTTCTGGTTAACTGGGTGCTTTGGGCCTGCTTCTGACTATTTGGTAGTCAAGAAGTGAGAGAACTGAGATGTGGAAATATGTAACAAGTCCTGTACAGTCCCCAGACCTCCCTTACACATTGACAGTGACAAGAAAGTGAGATGCTTCATCAACTAAAAGAAGAAACAATTTCAATATCAATGTCTTTTCTTTGTTCAGGCAGCATCCTATAATTTGGAGCCTTCCAGTGAATGGTGAGGTAGGGCTGGTCTTTCTATATCCCAGTGTAATGACATTTTTTGTCATTATGTCATATGGCATGTACTGCAAGAGTAAGCAGAGCTTAGTAACATTGAATATTTTTAAATTTTATTGATTTAGAATATTTTCCCATGGTTACATGATTCACGATTTTTCCACCCCTTTCCCCCCCCCCCCAGAACTGACAAGCAATTCCACTGGGTTATACATGTATCATTGTTTAAAACCTATTTCCACATAACAATGAATATTGCAAATATTGGTGACTGGGAAAATAGAGGCTGGTGATCTCAAATGACAAATATTTCATTGTTTTTGGAATTGATGTCTACAAATGCCCAAGCTTGGCTATTTTAGCAGTAGACACGTAACAGGAATTTTTTAGACACTGTAGCTCTAAGGTGGAATACAAATATCTAAAAAGGAGTATTGTCTATTGCTGTATTTTCTGATAAGTTTAGATATTAGCCTAATAGGAGGCATAAACCTAAATTAATTTAAATAATACTACTAATGCACTAATGTTTAATATGTTTTTATGTGTAAAAATAAATTGCCAGCTTGATATCTGATTCATATTATACCGGCCTCTCATTTCAGGAAAAAACCTGAATTCAGGAAGAAAACATAAATGGAAGCTTTAAATAATTTGTCCCTGAGATACTGGGTTGGAAGTTGAACACCATGCACAAAAGGACATTAGCCCCTTTCATTAGAATCAGACTTTCTTAGGATCAAATTCTCTTCAATATCATGCTGTGGTCTTGAGTAGAAAGACCAACTAGGTGGAGAAGGCAGTACTATAATATCCAGCCCTTGCAAGACAGCAGGTTCTTTAATATTAGACATATTTGATCGAGTAAAAAATTATTTTAGCCAAAAGTATTTTTATCAGTCCTTCCTTGTTAGATATAGTCCATCATTGGCCCAGAGTCCACCTCTGATTGCTTGATAAACAAGAATACAGGAATTCATTGTGTCTGAATAATACCAGTCACTGTGTAAAATGCTGAGAATGCAAAGAAAGGAATCATTCCTGCCCAAACAACCCAAACAAAAGTTTCTGTTATTAAGGAGGTCACAGGCTAATGGAGGAAATAACATTAAAAAAAAACCTTTATACAAACAAGGTATATAAAGGATAAATTTGGGATAATAAAAAAATAAGCCTCTAGCATTAAAACAAACTGGGAGAGGCTACTTGTAGAAAGTAGAGTTTTATCTGGGTCTCCAAGGAAAACAAGAAAGCAAGGAAACAGATGAGAAAGAAGAGAATTCTAGGTATGAATGGGGGAGAGCTGTTGAAAAATCTGTGGAGTCAGAGGATGAAGTGTCTCCTGTGAGAAAGAGCAAATAGGCCAGGGCCACTGGATTAAAGAGCATATGAGGTGAAGGAGGAAGGTATAAGAATGCAAAGATAGGAAGGGGATGAAAATCAAAGAAAGGATTTTATATTTGATCTTGGAAGTGAATGGGAGACATTGGAGTTTATTGAATGGTGGGTGGTGGTGTTGGTGTTGGTGGGGATGACAACACAGTCTGACTTCTGATTTATGGAAATCTATTTGACAATGGAGTGAAGGATGAACTGGAGTTATTAGAAAACTGAGGCAGAGCTATTATCTAATAGATTATTATAATAGTTCAGGTGTGAGATGGTAAGATCCTGCAGCAGGAGTGTGGCAGTACCAGAGAAGAAAAGCAGAAATGCTCTGAAAGTAGAAACAAAAGAACTTGGCAACATAATGAATATTATAAACCTAGGTGACTTGGAGGATGGGAAGTAGTACTCTCAATGGTAATAGGAAAATTAGGAAGGGGAGAGGGCTGAGTGAGATCAGTACTGGATTTCTTGTAGACAGCAGAAGCAGCTAGATGGCTTAGTGGATGGAGCAGCTGTGCTTAGAGTTAGGAAGACTTGAATAAAAAACACCCTCAGACACTGACTAGCTGTGGGACCCTCAGCAAGTCACTTAACCTCTGTTTGCCTCAATATACTATAGGAGGAAGTGACAAACCTCTCCAGTTTCTTTGCCAAGAAAATCTCATTTGGGGGTCACAAAGAGTTGGATAAAACTGAGTGACTGAACAAATAGACATCTTGCTCTCACGGGATAGTGGATAGACATCTCACTGTTTAAATAGACACTGAAATATCCAGTAGGAGATTGAAGACATGAAACTGGAGGTTAGGAGAAATGTTTAGGATGGATAAGTAGATCTGAGAATCACTTGAATAAAGATGATAATTGAAACCATAGGATCTGGTGAGACATTAAGCTTTAATTCAGAAATCCAAATCCTATTCTCAGATAGTATTATCTTAATCAGTTATTCGTTTCCCAGTTCTTCTGCTAGAGAGATTGAGCTATAATTTTATGGTTGACCTGACTCTTCAAAACATATTTTGCTGCATGAGGGTATAGGTTTGTCAGCTCCTGCTGCTTCCCAGATATCCACATAGACCTCCTTTATTTATTATTTAGTTTTTATAGTTTTTTGTTACTAGAAAAGTCAAAATAGGATAGTGGATCAATGACGTGCCTTAGATTCAGAACAACCTGGATTCAAGGCCTGCTTCTGATGCCTAGGTTCTATGACTGTGGACAAATCACTTAATCTCTCAGTATTCCCAGGAGCTCTCTGAGGCTACAAATGATGGAATATTTTCTGATTCATATTAGTAAAGATAGTTTCCATAGTACAGAAATCCAGTGGTGTGCTAGTAAATATTTTACACCTGAATTTCTAAAAAAAATAGTGTTTATGACATATTTTAAAGTTTAATCTGAATTATTAATGTTTTCTGCATCACTATTTTTAGACATTCAACAAAACAATATATAGATTTTTAGCATTTGTTGATTTCTTAAGTGTAAATGCTTATACAGAGATCTCAGGAACAAGTCCAAGCTGCCTTGAGCATACTACTGAATTCCCCTACCAGCAAGTAGTAGGTTGATTCAAACAATATATTTCTTTTCTCTCTAGCTTTATTTCCAACATGGCACCAACATTTTATTGAATCATTGGTTGTTTCATTGAATTTAATCACTCAGGAAGTCAAAATATTTGTGAATGGGGTTGTGGGTTTACTTTTTCCAACATATCTTCCCAGTCTTATTTCTATCCTGTTGATTCAAAGGACTTTTAGATTAGTTCTTATAAGTCATAGAGCATGGACTTCTGAGTTGGACATTTAGCATTTGGAACCTCTCACTTATTTTTTCCTCCAAGATTTTCATATAGACAGGAAATTAACATTTGAAAAACTCTGATGAGGGAACTAGATTGATTTTCAGAAATTACACAAAAAAGTTATTATGAATCAAAACTGTATTCTGATTCTAAAACTAAAACTGATTCTTATACCTTGTTCATGTGTCAAGTGCCAAATAGAAAGGGATATATTAAAAATAAAACTGGAAAGAAATGGAAAATATCACAATTCAAATAGAAAATAAACTGATTGATCACATATTATGTGATCCGCCATGATTTGTACACTATAAGGACCAAATAAAAGAAAGGAAAACTTTAAATACTTCATATATACTTTTTTCCCCTTGTAAGTTGAAGGGTATAGTGTTACCATGATATAGCATTTAATATATTTTGCCAATGACATAACAGAAATACTTCAATCTATTTGTTTTGATAACATACTTTGGCTTTGTTCAGTCATACTCAACTATAAATTAATCAAGATCAGGTCAAGGATCATTTAAATAAATCAACTAAAAAAAATTTTAAAGGACTTAAATAGAACTTCAGAGATTTGATTTCTTCTTTTTCAGTGTTCTAGAATGTAGACTGTAAAAACTCTTGAACATTGTGCCTCAATATTTTAAACTTTCAACTATAGTCAGGTAGCAGAAAATACTTATTAATATGCTAATAGAAAAACAATGTGATCTATGGTGATTAATGGAAATAATAGAATGGATGAAAGAACCTAGATCTGCTTCCTAATGCCACAATGACAATTCACAGGCTTCTAGAGTTATACCAACACAAGCTCAAAATAGTCTAGTTGTTATATAATTGCATATCAATTTTAATGGATTGTTACCAGAAAATGACTTGTGCAATATCTTATTTGATATATTTAGATTGTGAAACCGCTATTTTGTAGCAGAAAAATAGCAAAGAGAGTTTGAGCACAAGATACTGATCATTTATTTTATTATCCTAGTGATAATACTTAAAAAAAAAAAAGCAAGGAAAAATCCCAGGGTTCATAACTAAGGGATATTGACAGGAAAGAAGCAATCTTTCTCACTCGTTCTCTCTGTCACCTTAACTTTCCTTTCTTTTATGATCTTGTTAAGACAGATTCTTTTATTATACTTAACACTGGGCAATGTGACATTCAATTAAGGTAAGAACATCTCAACCTGAGAGTCCTCAAAACGTTCAAATGAAAGATTTGGAAATAAAAGCAATTTATTTCCTCTTCCATCTGTCATCTTCCTTTTCCAGTTGTTCTTTTCTCATCTCTTTTTTTTAACTTTATTATACTTTTTTGTTTTCTTTTGCCCTCCATTTTTTTGTTAGAGAAGGAATATTGAAAAGATATAATAAGTATATGATAGTGTCTACATGCCAATATACAAATAGAAATCTAGAATAGAATAAGAACTTAAAGGTTTGCAGTTCAGCTCCTGCCAGAAACATTAATCTCTTCTACAATACCACTGGAGAGTAGCCATATAACCTCTATCTAAATACCACCAGGAACAGGGAACACTATTCTTCATAATGGTCCATTGTATCTGCTTCCTTTTAAAATCCTAGTTCTACTCCTGTAACATTTAGGTATAATCTAAGAAAATAAATTCGATCATTGGTCATTTGCAAAAATGTGTGTCTCATGTTAACCAAAAAAAAAAAAAGAAATCCTAGTTTTGTTCTCTAAGGCTTTTTAGAAAAGTCTGAGCCTTTGACATATAAGTCATCACAGTATTTGAAAACAGAATTTATACTCCCTGAGCATTCTCTTCTTCAACCTCGATGTTCCTGGTACTAACAATCATTCACCATGTGCTTTGAAATTGAGAATTCTCATCAGCTTGATAGGTTTCTTTTATACACACTTCAGTTTTTTTCAGTCTCTTCACAATGCCCCACATGTGACCCGATTAGCATAAAATATAGTCCTTCTTGATCTTGATCCTACTCTTCAATTAATTCAATTGTTTATTTTCTGTAGATTGTAAATGAAGAAATTATGTTAGAAAGTTTAGCTGTTTTAGATTAAGTACCACAGTAGAAACTTTGCTGAAGTTAACAAATTTAAAAGTTTTGAGGGAATAATGTTCCAAGATACACAAAAGAAGGGAAGACACCAAAAAAAAAAAAAGACACCAAATATGCTCTTTAGCCCTGCCACTAATATACTTCTAACTACCACTGGAATTTGACCTATCTAAATTCATTAGTGTCAAGCCTTTATTGATGTTTCCTTTACCAGACCAAACCATGCTATGTCTAGTCAAAAGTATTTAGTGAAAGATGATATTTGAGCAATAACAAGGATTTGGAGCAGCTATGAAATACTCTTGGCATCCATTGAAAATTATTTCCACTGCCACATGTGTCTTAGGGAGTATTAGTCTTGGTTTCTGACTAACTACTCTATCTTACCAAGTAAGTAGGAGCTCTGTGATACCTCAGTTATTCATGGAGAGGTTCTAGAGGTAGATATAATAGCCATGTTAGCAAAACTGCAGCATGTGTGCCAGAGGGGGCTGCTCCCCTCCACCTCTCCATACATGCCTGAGGACATTCCTCACTTTACCTGCCCCTCTGCCCAGCAGCCCAGTGGGAGCACTTCCTCCCTCCCCTGTCTGGGGTAAGGTGGGGAGCAGGGCTCACATTTGGTATGAGGGTTGCAGTTTGGGCACCTGGTCTCTAAAAGGTTCATCATCACTGCTGTAGGGGATTCTTGGTTTCTCAACACTAAACCCATTGCCTATTATGGAACACTGAGTTTCTCAGCATGGTAAAAACATGTTGGAGGGTACAGGATCTCTTTAAAAAGGCTTAGGACATCCACAAAAATCTCTGGGCAGTGTAAAATATATCTTCTCTGCACAAGGAACAAATCACTTGCTTGTGATTTTTCCTTTATCATCAATGTCTAGAATTTAGTTAGTTAATTTAGTTAGAATTTAGGAAGTAGCTCTTATTTCCTACATATCTTTATTTGAGTAATCCTATTGTTCTCTGACCTAACACCTACTTCATGAGACTTCTCTAAATGCTTTTCAAATTTCCTATGTTTGGAGAGTCCTCACACTACTGAGAACTTAGTCTTGAACTTAATTTAAAAAATTGAAGCCATTTGCTGAGAATTCTTTACTGTTTTCATATCTTATAATCTCCTCTTCCTTCTCTATATCCTTCTTTATAATAGATGATGAAGTGATCTTTCTGTTTGCCAAAGCCAAACTCTACAATCACAGTTAATCCTGTCTTCTCCTGCCTTCTTTAGTAGATTGCTCCTACTATCATCTTCACTACATCTTTAATCACTCCTTGTGGACTTGCTCCTCTCCTGCTTATAAACATACTTCTGATGATTCCTATTCTATACAAAAAAGCTTTTTATTGAGCTGAACTTCCTCATTAGCTGTTATCCTATCTCTCTTCCAACCTTTTCAGCCGAATTCTTTGAGAAAGTCATATATAATAGGTGCCTGCACTTCTCTTCTCCCTTTCTTTTCATTCCTCAAAAATATGTCTTCTGACTAGATTTATTGACTAAAAATCTTATTTTTAAAGTATTTAATGATCTTGTAATTACCAAAACTCATGGACTTTTCTCAGTTCTCAATCGTCTCTGTATAATTTGATACTTTTATTCCTCTTTTCCTAGACATAATCTACTCTAGGTATTTGTGACTTCTGATCTCTTTTGCTAGTTCCTTATCAGGTCATGTCTATTAATTATTGGTGCCCCTTCAAACCGTCATCCTATCATCTCTTCTCCTTTCCCTCTATATTCTCTAATTTGGCAGAATGTTAAGCTTCCATGTGTTATCTTTATATAAAATATCACCAAATCCATATATTTAGTTCTAGTTTTTCTCCTGAGCTATAATCTCACATCTCCAACTGTCTCTTTTATGTCTTGCAATGGATGACTAGGTATTTCAAACCCCAGATGCCCAAAACATAGCCAATTTTTCTTCTCAATTCTCCCCTACTATTTTAAAGGACATTACCATTCACACAGCCAATCAATCAGTCAATCTACATATATTAATTAAGTTCTAACTAGTTACTGTGCTAGAAACTGAGGGTAAAGATATAAAACAAAGAAAAAAACAATATTTTACTCAAGGAGCTGTAAATCTAGTGTGGGAGATAAATATATATATATATGTATATGAAGAGATATTGAATAGAAATAAATAGAATAAATAAATATATATTTAACAAACAGTTAAGTTCAAGGTAGTCACCAATTTTATCCTTCTCTCCAAACTCTTTCCAATTTTTATATTTACTGTCAGTCACACTACCATTCTTGCAGTTACCTAAGGCTTCCAAGCTTGGTGTCATCCTAAACTCAAACCGACCCTATTTGTCTAATCTGTTTGAATGATATTGGTCCACACTTCTCCACTTATGATTTTATATAATTTCTCCATTGTGTAAAATTGTTCACATAACATGACAGTCACTTGATCTTTGGGAATTTGTCCTTCTGATGACTTTTTGCTCTGTTTCCACATTAATGAGGTATTTCATCATTTCTTTAAGAATGTTCTATTTTATTATCTGTTTCTTATCTTGGCAATGTGGTTTCTTTGGTATCATTTCTGGCTTCATATTCTGTTACATCATATATTCAGTTTTTTTTGCTAAATTTTGTTTCTTTCTTCACACATGCTTGTATTTGCCCCCATTTCTCACTCACCCAGTAGTAATTCTGTTTCTCATCACCTCCGACTTCCACAATTGCAATAGCCTTCTAATTTATGTACCTACCACATATTTATATCCATCTTAACCTGTCACTCTGTTGCCAAAGTGTTATTTCAGAAGCATAGTCTGATTATATGAATTCATTCAACTTCATTAACTCCAGTGGTTCTCCATTAGTTCCAGAAATCAATATAAAATCCTTGATTTGTAATTTAAACTCATTTACAAACTGACCTCTTTATTCCTTTCCAATATTTTTATATTTTACTCTTCTTCATATAGTGTAGGATTAAGATTCCTTTCCTTCCCCTTTAATACTCTATTTCTCCTGTTTCATCATTTTCCCTGGATATCCTCCATGGATAGAATGCTTTCCCCCTCATGTTGGTCTCTAATTTTCCCTTCTTATATTAAAACTGAGCTCAGATTTCACCTTCTGAAGGAAGTTTGGAGTTACATTTCATTTATTTTGCATCTATCTTAATATATACATACCTATTTTTTATGTTTCCCTCTCTAATTAGAATGTGAGCCTTAAAAGCTAGAACTATTTTTTCTTTTCTTTGTATGCTTAGTTCTTAGCAGAGTTCCTTGAAAATGGTAAGAGTTTAATAAATGCTTTTTGAACAACTTACAGACTGATATTACATATTCATATCCTTCCAAGGGATACAGTTCCAAAGAATATGCCCATATTTAAAAATTTTCAATTTATATGTATTCTTCCTTCCTCTAATGTAGTCCCCTAAAATAATTAATATTAGTAATGGTTATTGCTATAAAATGTTTTGATAAAATATTGGCAAAGAATTCATAGCAAAACACTAAAATTTCACTTAGTTAATAATAGGTAATATTAATGTTAATTAATTTAATTAAATTAATGTTATAAACAAACAAGGACACTTGGTTCAATCAATAAATGCTAAAATCATTTAAATATAGGAATGGCTCATTTAAATTTAACAAAAATTATAAGAAAGAGTGATTTTTCCATTATATAAAAATATTTTCTCAATCTCTAAGCTAACTTTTTTGGGTGATGGTAATAGAAAAATACTAGATGCCCTTCTGAAAGCATGTGACAAGGAAATCACTTTAAAAGACTGATATATATTAATTTAAGGTCACCAAGGAATTCAGCTATGTAATTCCTAAATGAAAACTCAAGTCAGCAGTCAACCTTTTATGGAGTTTAATTACAAACAGGAGGAAGAAAGGTATTAGAGAGAGAGAGAGAGAGAGAGAGAGAGAGAGAGAGAGAGAGAGAGAGGGAGAGAGGGAGAGAGAAAGGGGAGAGAAGGGAATAGGGCTTAAATACCCCTTCTGTTTAGGCTGGGCCAAAAGGCCCAAGCCCTTAGATAGCTGAGGCAAAGAAAAAGAGATCAGTCCCTATCACTCACGTGACCAAAATGGAGAAACAGTCTCAGGGGCCTCCACCTCCAGCTTCCTTCAGAGCAAGCTTCTCAGAGCAAAACCTCTCCAACCACCTCTCGTCCTCAGACCCCGCTATCTTTAAGGAAACCATCCAAGTTCCCTCCCCTCAGTTCTCACATCTACCAATCACTGTCCATGTCTTCCCTGTGCCAATGGTGGCTCTAGCTTAGCCCAGGACCGCTCAGAGGTTTGTGGCTGTTGAAGGTCATATTTTCAAATAATTAAATCTTGATCCTTTGCTGCAGCCCTTCCTAAATCCTGTTACCCTGAGCAGGGTGGAGATTGGAAGTTCCAAGACCTGGTTCTGTCATTCCAAGTATCTCTATTGTATCGATTCTAAAATCAATCATGACTCAAAGAACTTCCTATTCTATGCTTAAGCATAGGTCAAGGCCCTTTCCATTGTTCAGCAAAAGGTTTCTGTCCTAAAGAAATCTTAAGTAGGGAGGAGAATGACCCTCCCATGCCAATGGGGTTCACATTCCAATAGACTATCAGTAGGAAAATTTTCAAGTATGAAACTTCCCAATGGTGAAATTTCCAACATTTATAAGTCTAAGAAATTTTAAGGTTTACAAGCATAAAGGTAGAAGTAAGAATATCAGTTGTTGACATTATTATTTGATATAGTTTTAGAAATAAGTATATACATGAGATGAGAAAAAGTAATTAAAAGCATAAGAATAGTCAGAAAGGTGGTCAAATTTACTTCTGTTTGAAGATGATATAATGGTTAAATTAGATACTCCTAGAGATTCAGCTAGAATATATTCAAAGCAGTATCTTTAGAAAAGTGGAAAGTTAAATATTGTTTTTAATTTAAACACTTTCTTTTCATTTTGGAATTAATGCTTTGTATTGATTCATGACTTATACAACTACCAAGTTCTTCTTAAGCATAAATGAGAAAATATATATATATATATGTATATATATATATATTTATAAAGCACTTTGAAAATCATCAAACTGTCATATGTCAGTTATTATTGTTGTTAATTGGCTTTTATAGAAATAAAAAAGAATAACAAGTTGGGGAGATATTCACTGTTATTATTTGGGTTATGGCAATGATTTAAAAATGCCAGTCCTGAGTAAAAGGAGAGAAGAATCATAGTTGGGGAGGACAGAAATGTAGCATTCATTCTGTGGTACAGTCACTTTTTAAATAACAAATTATAAGTGAAGAAAATTTCTTTTGATGAGATGAGTGATTATTCAGATAAAGTCCAGAATAGTATTCATGATAATTTTGTAATTCTTAACTTTCTTTCATAATGACTGATGAAAAATTATTCATGCTATAGTAATAATTTTGAATGACAAAGTGGAGGGTTTAACAATAGCATGCTACTCTTCAACTAGTTACAATTTCTTTTGCCTTCCAAATGTCTTTAGCATTTTTCTCTAGTCTATACTTATAATAATGTAGAAAATAACAATATTTTGGCTATTTGTAGAACTTTCTACTTTATGTTTGACAGAGCTTTACATACACTATGATTATAGGATCTCCCTAAAAAAATATAATTGTAAATAAAATGACAACATTATCAGGCAATTTAATGCAGAATAATGTGAAAATCAGTGATCTGTACAAAGAATTCCTTTACATACATAATGATTCAGAGCTTCTCTGTACAGTTGATCTCAGCTAAAATGCTATCACTCATAATTTTTCCATTTTCTGAACTTCTAACGCCTAGTAGAATAGTAGTATGCTATCTATAACTTTAAGTTTCACCTCAGGCAGGTGAGAGAGACTTAAAATGAGGCTAGAAATGTGACACAGTAGATAGAGCTTTCAGGAAAAAAAAGAGTTCAAATCCAGCCTCAGAGATTTACAAGCTGTATGGTATTCAGAAAGTAATTTAAACCTTTTTTTGCCTTACTTTCTTCATCTGTAAAATGGGGATAACAAAAACACCTAGCTTTTAGGGTTACTGTGAGGGTCAAAGGAGTTAATATTTATAAAAACGCTTAGCACAATTCCTGATAAATAATAAGTGTTATGACTATGTTTATTGTTATTAACTATAGGAGAGACTGGAACCATATTTTGAGGAGTGATAATAACGTAATGTAATTTAAATGGATAACTGAATGATAAGTGCCTGTATTCTTTATTAAATCTATTAAAATGAATTGTTTGTACATACTGGCATTAAAATGCAAATGTTGTTTTATGTGTTAACTTACCTTTCTGCTTCTGTCAGTCCTAAGTGGCATTCAGATAAATGGAGAGAAGGCATCTGATGTCAAGGATATTGACAATGAAAATGTCAGTTTTTGTACAAGAAATGATACTGCAGGTGTCTCATACTAGTTGAGGAAACACTTGGATTCTCCATGAGTCATTGTTAGCAAACATCCAGTGGAAGGTTTGGTTGGTTTAAAAGACATATTTCCTTTCCCTGTGTCTCTCTGTCTCCATTTACCTGACTGCCACTTTTTCCAGAATGTCTTTGCTGAGATTGGAGAAATTTATGTACTGGTGCCAGGGGAGACTATGATCATTAGCAATAAGAAATCTCAACAATCGAGGTGAATAAATCATTGTCAAGAAGCAAACTGCCTATTGTTGTTAGTTCAGAGATGCAGAGAAAGCATAAAGGATAAAGGGATTAGTTAAAGGTCTCTAAGACATTTATCTAAATGATGTAAGCATCATTCATTTCAAAGGGAAACTTCAGGACCCCTGAGATAAGTGGGATCAAACAGAGGCTTAGAATGTTCCCATTAATTAAGGAAGGATACCAATGTCATAGAGAAACACCTTGATTTTCAGTTGTGTCTCAGTAAGAACTATTTGATTCTTCTTGGATTTTACTAGGAGACAAATTTATAATTTAATTTCTTATAAAATACATTGATGAAACAGTTTGGCCACTCTAAATTTGTCCTTTTTATTTATGGCTATTACTACTAGCATTTACAAAGTCCTCCAAGGTTAGTAGAGGCAACATAGTTTTATTGGAGAGAGCTGGTGGCAAAGCCAAGGAGACTTCCATTTACATCCTGTCTTTGACCATTACTGAATCTGATCTTGGACAAATTACTTAATCTCTTAGTCCCAACTGGGTAGAAGTAATTTCTTCTCGCTAATGAAATCACTGGTCTCATCTCTACACCTTTTAAAATTAGAATGTCATCCATCAAACATCTTTAAAAATAAAGAATCTGTATCTTACACAAGGTGATATTTATAAGTGTCAGATTAGGGATTAAATAACTCTGTACCTCTTATTCTCTTTTTACTCAGAAAATATTTCTCTTTTAACTATATTGTGCTGATCTTATGTTAGTTGATTATGGAGCTTTCATATAAAATAATACTACTGATAATCTAGAAGGATTAAAGATGTGGAGAAGACAAAGGCAAAATATAGTTGAGTTCCATCTCATTCAGGACAAAATCCTGAAGTTAATATTAAAGAAATTCTCACAAATAGTCAAAATTAACCTTGAAAAGCCCATAAATTATCCATAAAATATAACATGAGCTCTTCAAAATGTTGTAGGTGGAAAAGGAGCTAAGGTCACCATGAAAGACTGTTCTGAATTAGAGAGGAGTTGGGTCTGATATGGTTTCTATGGAAATAAGTACATGTACATTTTATTTTTCACAATATTCAACATAAGCTATTGACTATCAGAGAGGCAGAAACCAAGACTTCAGCTCAAAAGAAAGAAGACAAAAGCTGAGTTAGATGCATAATTGAGTGTTGGGGGGTGGGAATCTTTGGAAAGACTTCATATTTTAAGGATGAATACAGAAAGTGCTTAGAATATTGCATAACTGTTTCTGTTTCCTGTTTTACCTTTGGTTAAAAAAAAACACAATGAAATTCAAGGGAATATGATAGAGGACTTCCAGATTGCCAAGAATACTAGAGAATAGAATTTAGAACTTGAAGAGAACTTGGAGAACGCATTATTCTATATTAGAACACTGAATCCAAAGTGATTAAAGAATCCTCCAAAGTTTATAAAATTAGCAATTAGCAAACCTAGGATTCAAACCTAATTTCTCTGAAAGTAGATAATTCAGTACCCTTGTAGTATCTGAAACAATTCTGTCTATAGATGAAGCTTCCTTTGGCAAAGCCTTTTCTATTAAGTTTCACTATTTCTTGATGTAGGTTATACTAAAACTTCTGCACATTTTATTGTGAAATGTCACTAGGTTCTAGCACATGTTCTCCTTTGCATATATTCTGAAACTTTGAGATCTAGTGAGATATAAGTTTTTGGAGTTCATAGTATAAACTTTTACAAAATAAATACTTCCATGAAAAAATATTTCATATAAAATCTTTGGAGATTTGTTAAGTAATAACAACTTATATTTATGTAACACTTTTTACACATGAACTCTCATTTAACTCTTAAAAACCCATCCAGGAAGGAACTTCTAGTGTTATTATGCATATTTTACAAATAAAAAAAAACACAGGTTCAGAGAGCTCAAGTGATTTTCCTTATGATTCCATAGTTAGCCAGTGTTGGCTAGATTAAAATACCAAATGAACATTAATTAATTAGGTTTCCATTTCCTCATCAAGAAAATAGGAGTACTGGAATATTTGTTTTCTAAGGTCCCTTCTAGCTCTCAATCTGTGAGGTTATAAACCCTTGTCTTCATAGCACTGAATTCATGTCTCTATGAACTATGCTTAATTCCTTTTATGATTGTATCTATAGAACCACAGATATATTAAGAAGATATATTAGACTGAGACAGCTATTGTCAAGTGCAAAACTTGAACAATGGCAGTACACACACATGCATACATAGCTGTGCATTGTATCTAATAATTGAAAGCATACATTTAATCTTTCCCTTCTCATTACTTATTTCTCCTTGAGTCAAGCTTCCTCTTGGCTCCAAATGAACACAACTTTCCAAAACCCAGTTAGACACTTGTCATTTTTAATGCACATTCTTCTCTTCTCTGACCTGTATTAGAGAGAATGTTTTAACATTTAATAATGAATAACTTAAAAACGGTTGCTTTCTGACAAAGAGAGTTTTCCTTGGAGTAAGCAGTATGGAATTTGCCTTATAACACTCATGTTTAAGTTTTAAAATATTTCTTTGTTCTCAGGTTTAGATAGGGACTTAATGCTATTCTGTCCTCGTTTTCCCAGCATGAAACGAACTCCCTTTCCCTATCAGAATTCTAGGGGTTATCTTGAGGAATTGGAGCTATCTTTCATTCTATTATCTTGAGTTCTCTTTTTAGGGTACCCCCAACCTTAGCCACATTGATTAGCACTCCACATCCATTTAACCAGTTAGCCTCAATTAGATTTTACAAAGGAATGTATCCTTCAAAGATATAGCCAGAACAGACATGCACATAGTTTCCCAAACACTTTCTTCTATAACACTTTTGTTCTAGGGAGAATAGTTTCAAAGTTATGGCAAGTTTAGATGGAGTATTGGTCCCACCAAGTTCAGTTTCAATTAAATAAGAGTTAATGGATGGGCCTTCAATGCAACTATTATGGCCTATTTCTTATACCTCATCACTACTTTTCTCCTTACCATGTGGCTTCTGGCAGTGCTAGAGTGGACCAAGCTGCCTGACCTGGTGACTCACTCTCCTGATTATTTGGAATTTACAAGATCACAAACATCTCCAATATTCTCTGAATAGTAGAAAAAATAGACCCAACAAAGGCAGAAACAACAATAATCTTCATTCAGCAGTGTAGTTGGAAGAAAGGAGTCTGAAGCCTAATTTGAACATCAGAAATTATTCTTTGACTTCTCCAGTGACTCCAATGACTCCCTCCATTTGGGGGAATTACAGTGCCAAAAAGAGAAGTCTTCAATTATAATTGCCTTTTATTTTTATTTTATTTTAAAAACCTTTACCTTCTGTCTTAGAATCTATACTGTGTATTGATTCCAATGCAGAAGAGTGGTAATGGCTAGGCAATGGGGATTAATTGACTTGCCCAGGGTCACACAGCTGGGAAGTGTCTGAGACCAGATTTGAAACTAGGACCTCCTGTCTCTAGGCCTGCCTCTCAAAACACTGGGCCACCTAGCTCCCCCTAACCCCCATTTTTATGATTTTAAATCACATTCACAAAATCATGATTCTCAAGGGGCAAGATATATATATTATTGACAACCTTGGAAAAATGAAAAATATGCAGATTTCCTTTTGGGTCAACTTTCAGTGCTATCTGACCTTGTGCTAAATTGAAATTAAAAAGAATCAGGCCTTCGTTATTTGGTATTCCTTAGGCTTTTGGCTAAATTTAAGAACACCTCTTTTTCCTCCTGCTTATCTGTTATCTGACTTCATTAGCAGTCTACCATAAGGTAGTCAGCAAAAGGGAAATGATATGCTAACATACTATAAAACCTGAGATATATGACAAAAATTTTAAAATATTTAGATTACTGGATTTAAGAATGTTAAAGTGCATGTAATTTGTATGGCACTTTAGTTTTAAATATTTTAAAAGTTAAACTTCCTGTATTTGCTTAATAAAATAATTAAAATTAGAATAGATGGAGCCAAAATAATTTACATATGACATAAACAAATGCAAAAATATTAGTAATTTTACCAGTCTTAAAGTATTAAATATTAAAATATCATATTCAATTTGTTAAACTTATTTTTTATTAGACCAGCAATGATTTTTCTTCATCAAAGAACATTATTAATTACTAGCTAATTAATTACTAATTAATACTAATTAATAACATTATTAATTATTAATTAATACATTTTCATTAAAAAACAACTTTGTGAAAAGAAAGATTGAAAAATTTCTTACCCACTAAAGTAAAGTCCATACTTTTGGACTGGATCTTAGATAAATGAATTGATAAGGATCTAGTTATTTTTATCTGTTTAATTCTGTGGTCATTCAAAATTGAAAAATTCATTTCCTGTTTTCATGAAAAGTGTAATTCTTCTTCTATCACTCTTCCCCTCACCGCTCCCCCTAGCAACTCTTGTCTGAAACTCACTGCACATACAGACTGTCAAAGATTTTTGAGAGCATCATTGTAAAATATTCAATTTGAACTCCAAAATAATTCAATAAAGATGGCCCAAACAGCAAATGAATTTCTGTCTGGCTTTAAACTTTGAATCCATGGTTTCCTAATTTCTGTTTATCTAGCTTCATCATAGGAAGTCATTTCAAGGTCAAGCTTATCCGAGCCCCATTTGTGCATCTCTATGCTGACATTTTAGTTCCCAGATTATGACTTCAGCTCATGGCCCACGCTATTTAATAGGAGGATTATTACTGCTAGTAGTTCAAGAGGGCAACTTTTCATCTCTGTAAAATTGTGTATTATCCATGAAAAAAAATCTGCCTGCTAGCTGGATAGCTGACAAATTCATACTTCAATGTCTATGGAACAGATAGAGTTGATCCATCTGCATCATATGCCATATGCCAAGTTCTCTATTTAGTGCATTCAAGGAAGGGGATTCATTAGAGATAAAGTGCCCAGGAAGCATTGCATCAGATAGCGTTCTCTATAGTGCAGTCTTGTTCATATTGCCTTGATATTTCTTAAATATGCTTTCTGACACAGTGCGAAGAGACTAGACTCTTTCTATAGAAAGACAATCGAGATCACTAGAAGACTGTATATTATAAAAAAGCAGCTACATATATCATTGTATCATCTACTTTCCTTTAAGGTTATAAGCAGTATGTTGTGTCTCTTGCTTTTAGAATTTCAGAAATCAAGGGAAGCTATTCTAAGTCTTCCTTTGGGACAGGGGGATCATTATCAATATAGTATATATCCAGTATTATTTTTTCTTTAAAAAGTACTTATCAGCATCAATAAAAACAAATGAGGAATGAATAAAAACATTTGTACTAAAAACTTTGAAATAATGTATTCTGTTCCAGGCTATTCTGATAACTCTAAACTTTTCTATAATCCCCCAGAAAACTTCTCCCTTAAGAAGCTTATGCTGCCCCTTGAACCTCACACAATAGAAATAACCTACTCTTCTGTTGCTATTATTGCTGATTGATTTGTCCCTCCCAGAACTTACAGTTTTTAAAAAATATATTTTAATAACAAATTTGCACATAAGTTTTCTGAACATTTCCCTCTTTTCTTCCTTCCCCCATCCCCAAACTGGAAAACAATTCAATTTGGATTTTACATGTATTATCACACAAAACATGCTTCCATAATATTCATTTTTAAGTGAATAATCTTGTAAAAACCCCAAACCCCAAACATATACCCAAATAAACAAATGATGAACCATACACTTTCATCTGCATTCCAATTCTCTAGTTCTTTCTCTGGAGGTAGATAGCATTCCTCATAAGTCTTTAAGAATTGTTCTGGATCATTTTATTGCTGTTAGTAGCAAAGTCTATCATATATGATGGTTCTATATTGCTCTTACTATGTATAATGTTCTTCTGGACTTGCTTATTTCATTCTCCATCAGTTCATGTAGGTCTTTCCAACTCTTTCTGAAATCATCCTGTTCATCATTTCTTACAGCACAATAGTATTCCATCATAATCATACATCACAATTTGTTCAGCCATTCCCCAATTAAGGGACATCCCTTTAGTTTCCATTTCTTTGCCACCACAAAAAGTGCAGCTATAAATATGTTTGTACAAACTAGGTCTGGGATACAGACCTAGTAGTGGTATTACTGGATCAAAGGGTATGAATCCAGAACTTCCATTTTAAAGAAGATGCCAAGGACAGCAATAACTTCTTTCCTCTTCAGGCTACATTCCTGAATCTATGGTCAGGGCATTGTAGAATATAATCTCCTCAAGAGCAAGAACTCTCTTTCTGCATGTATTTGTATTCCCAGTATTTAGAATAATGTCTAAGAAACATTTGTTATAATAATAATTTAATCAACTCGATGATTTATGTTGGAAATCAAATTGTTTTTTTCAAGCAAATCATTTCATAACTATGCTATGGGGGCATCTAGGTGATTCAGTGGATTGAGAGCCAGGCCTAGAGATGTGAAGTTCTTAAAGTTGGGCCTCAGACACTTGCTACATATATAACCAAGGACAAGCCACTTAATGCCCATTAATTAGCCTATACTGTTCTTCTGTTTTAGAATGAATACACATTATTGATTTTAAGATGAAAGGTAAGGGTTTAAAAAACCTGTCATAAAAGTTAGTGTGGGATAGGCAATACAGGTGCAGACTTTGAGTCGAGAAGTCCTGGGTTCAGGAGAATGTTGTACACAGTGACTGATATACTGTGGCACAATCAAACATAAAGGACTTCTCTGCTAGCAGCAGTGTAATGACCCAGAACTTTTTAAAGGAACTTATAAGAAAGAGTGCTATCCACATCCAGAGAAAGAACTGTGGGAGTAGAAACACAGAAGAAAAACATCTGCTTGATCACATGGTTCAATGGGGACATGACTGGGGATGTAGACTAAATGATCACTCTATTGCAAATGTTAATAATATGGAAATAGGTCTTGATAAATGATAGATGTAAAACCCAGTTAAATTGCTTGGTGATGGGGGGAGGTGAAGGGAAAGAATACAAATCATGTAACAATGGAAAAAGTCTAAGTTAATTAATTAATGAAATAGAATAAATAAAAAGAAATCCTGGCTTCAAATTCTGTCTCTGACCTATACTTCTAATTTGATTGAAGTCAGTTAATTTAGCTTCTCACTTGCCTCACACATTTATTTAAGATCAGAAATTACAAACAAATGTCTGGATTATGGAAGGAGTTTCTATACCAGAAATTCTCCACCCAGAGGAAATGGTGGGTCTAAGATAAAAGAATAATAATAATAATAATAATAATAAGCAAATGGCACTAGAGTGGGTAAAAACTGAAATCTTTCTTGCTGGATTTAACATATCTGGGTTGAAAGGGATCTTAGAGACGATCTAGTTCCACTTCTACTTGAAAATCTCTTCTATGGATATTCTTGACAAATGGGCCTTCAGCATCTACTTCAAGATCTTTAGTGAGGTTTGATCCTGGGGACATATTGCTTTCTCGAAGATCTGCCTTGACCAAACTGAACAATTTGACTAACCACACTAATTCTCTAACCTCCTCACTTTTAGGTGGCAGATTTCTCTTCTTTAGGAGAATGAATGAACAGATTTGCACCACAAGTGTCTCCATTCTGTCTAGAAGATTAGAGTGGTTGGACTGACCCCAAATTTCATAACTTAAAAAACCAAGGGATACTTCATTCAACTGAGAGGAACAAATTGCCACAGTTCTTGGACACAACTTTGGAAATTTAATATGCATTAGAAGGAAGAACTTCTTATTATGTTAGCCTGGCCTAAGAACAAGCTGAAAGAGCTCTTTGATGACAGCTTCAGGGAAATACGTAAGCCCTTCTATGAGATACAAGTTAGTCCAGAGAACATCATAAAGTAGAAAATGGTTCTGGAAAAAGCAGAATATACCAAAACTGAAATGAGCAGGACTAAACTAAACGAAGAGGAAGATCATCAGAAGATAAGACTCTGGAAAAAGATGGTATTACATAGTTTAGCTCAGAACTTGAGTTTATTGCAGGACCCATTAAAATAATTATTCCTTAAGAATTATAAATGGAAATGAGGAATATTCCTTGTGGGACACTGTGAACTTTAAGGCCTTTCTTTCACCTAATATATTCTTAGAATAACAAATTCTGAGCTGAAAAGAACCTCGGAGACCATGTTGTCCAGGCCATACTTGAATCTCTTCTATAGACATTCTTGACAAGTAATCATCCAGTATCGACTTCAAGACTCTAAGGATGATTTATCCTGGGGACATATTGCTTTCCCAAAGATCTGCCTTGTTCACCAGTCTGGACATTCTTACTAAACCCATGATTTTCAGGGAAAGAGTCCTAACTTTCTTAGCTCCTCAATTCTAGGTGGCAGATATTTGGCTTCCTGCTCATCCGCTGTACCCATTTTAAGGGTCTTTAGTTTACTTTGGAGCACATGTTCTATGGTCTTCTTTCTATTTACATATTACCTTCTCAGGATTCCTATACACTGGAGGAAAATTTATAACTTGCAGAATCCCATGGACCACTTCATCATTTTCTTGATGGTATGACAGAATGATCAAGAACCAAATGTTCTTCAGTCAATTCACTTGGCTCATCTAGTCCCCTGACCAGTTACCATTAAACTTATGTCACCTTAGATATGCAACACAGTGAGAATTGTTTGATAATTCAGGTCACTTGATAGTATGTAGCATTAATGGGATAGGTATGTGCACTGTGATTTCATTGGTATATGGAATCCCTAAATAGAAAAGAAAAAACTTCTACCAATGTAGATTTGTATCTTCTTTGCAATTTCTTATCCAGAGTTGTCCCAGGTACTGAAGCTAGCGTCACACAGAAAATAAGTGTAAGAAGCAGACCTTGAACCCTGATCTTCTCGTCTCTGACTTGTTTCTTTCCTTGCTGCATATTCTATATTCTTAGAACCCAACTTTCCCATCTTTATGCCTCAAGCCAGAGATACCACAAAGCAAGTATCAAATGGGCATATTTGATTAAATGTAAAAGGACTAAAGGCATGAGCTACAAACCATGTCCCAGAATTGGGGAGTGATTATATGAAATGTGGAATATGAATAGAATGGAAAATAATTGCTCTACAAGTTTAAGGATGGGGGTGGGGCAAGATTTTTGGAACTTTGGCATCAGGACTGAGAAGAAATTCAGTTAGAGAGCAAAGGATTCTGGGAAGGAAATGCACCTGAGGAAGATCTACAGGAAATTCTGGGGATTCCGATCTGGGGATTCTGATCTGGGTCTTGGACCAGACAAGACCAATTTGGGGGTATGAGTATTCACTGAAAGCCACCTGAGAGGATCATGTTCCTACTCTCAACCTTACAATTGATCTTTCTTCAATCTGATACTTTGAACCACCTCATAACAAAGAAGATATCTCAGACCCCAAAGGAGGGCTGTGGACTCTTAGGGGGAAAGAGCTCAGCTCCCTGTCCTGGCAATATCCTAGCACTTGGCTCCTTGTAATTGATTAGGCCATTTAGTTACATAAATAATACAGTGGTTAATTAGCTTGGGAAAGGGCCAAAGAAACTTGGGGTCGCAAAATCTTTGCTCCCCAAGTGAATGATCAGGTAGAGAAATATTAGAGAGACCTCTCTCCATCTTCCTACACCAAGCTTACCTAAGTTCCTTCATTAAACCTTATAAAGCAATCAGATTTAGCTGAGTGTTCTTTTTTTTTTTTTGAAATTTTTATTTAGTCAATTTAGAACATTATTCCTTGGTTATAAGAATCATATTCTTTCTCTCCCCACCCCTTCCCATATCCGAAGCACAATTCCACTGGATTTTACATGTGTCCTTGATCAGAACCTATTTCCATGTTTTTGATGTTTGCATTAGGATGTTCATTTAGAGCATACATCCCCAATCATATCCCCTTGACCCATGTAATCAAGCAGTTGTTTTCTTTGGTGTTTTTACTCCCACAGTTTTTCCTCTGAATGTGGATAGTGTTATTTCTCATAGATTCCTCTGAATTGTTCAGATCACTGCCTTGAACTAATGGAGAAGTCCATTACATTCAGTTGTACCACAGTGTATCAGCCTCTGTGTACATTGTTCTCCTGGTTCTGCTCCTTTCACTTCCTGGAGGTTGTTCTAGTTCACATGGAATTTCTCCAGTTTATTATTCCTTTGAGCACAATAGTATTCCATCACCAACATATACCACAATTTGTTCAGCCATTCCCCAATTGAAGGGCATCCCCTCATTTTCCAATTTTTTGCCACCACAAAGAGTGCATTAGCAGAGTCTTTTGACAAAGGTGTGAAAAGGGTACAAGATACAAGAACAACAGGGAATCACCAGAGCCTGTCTCTTCTGAGGCACAGCCACTGCTGGGGATTGCTCTTAGACCCTCTCTGTGCGAGAGGAACTGAGAACATCCTTAGGTTTAGTTGGAAAGGGGAAGCTGATTTTTCAATTCCCCTCCAGCCATTTCCTCTGGGAATTCAGTGCTGTAACTGACAATTATCTCCCACAGGGAAGAGAGAGGAAGATAGAAGTTAGATCCTCTCAAGCTATGACTCCCTCTCCCTCTCACACTGACCCTGTCCCAGAAACTCTCTGTATTCCACTGGTCAGCAACCTTAATCAGTGGAGAAAACCTTTATTTTTATTCAGGGTACCTCCATTTTTAGATAAGAAATGACAAATGTGGCTTCAAAGGCATTTGGAGAGATTTGTATCAATGAATGGAGAATGAAATGAACAGAGCCAGGAGAATAATTTATATGAAAATCACAATATTGTGAATGTTAAGAAATTTAAAATTTGAAAACTTCACAATGATGATCTAAACAATGACTAGTTAGGACTTTAAAAGATGAATAATGAATCATGCCCCCACTTGTTGTCAGAGAGGAGGTATATTCCAACTTTGCTAATGCGTTGAATTACTTTTGCTTGATTTTACTTATTTGTTAGAAGTCATAATTTTTGAGGGAAGCATGATTTAGTGGAATACAATTAAGCAGGATACAATTAAAAGGCATAGAAAGATAAAAAATAAGAAAATATTTAAAAATATACTGAAGACAAAAATAAATATTAGAAAGGAATGCAAGCAATTAAGGGCAATTTTGTTACTATACATGCAATCCTTTTTCTTCTTTGAATAATGAATGGTTTGTATTTTCATGATTGTTAAGATCATAATGGTAAAGAAAAAAGCAACAGCTAATTTTGTTGTAATTTTATATCTAATTACTGCTGGTATGCCTTTTCAAATAATATTTCTTCCATAAATCTATAACATAGTGCTTGAGTTTTAGGGTGCTCTAGCTAGCCCAACTGACTAGACCATAACAGATATTGTTCTTAGATGTGTAGGGAAGGAAACAATAGAATTATTAGCTCCTTTAGAAGAAATCTAGTCCCTTTGAGTTATGGTTAGTATCATAGAGATATATCATAGATCTTGGAGCTAGAATGAACCTTAAAGGATATCTAATCCAACCCCCTCCTTTTTATATGATGAAATTTAGTCTGAAGGAAGTTAAAGAGATTTCCTATAGTCAAAGCTAATATAAGAGGCAAAATCCAAGTCTCTGCATAAGCTAAAGCACACTGTCTCTAAGACATGATTTCTTCATCTTAAGTAAATGCATTTATAAAATTTCAGACCTTAAAACTAATAAAATAAATAGTTTATTCTACAGATATTAACACTTAATGTTTAATCTGGCAAACAACACTGTTTTACATATAGTTTGCAGATATTGCATAAGTATGAAATTGAACAGAAAAGGGCAAATACTCAGAGAAGTTAATGGGCAGCTAGAGGGCATAATGGATAAAATGTCAGGCTTGGAGTCAATAAGACATGCATTTTATGAGTTAGTATCTGGCCTCAGTTACTTACCAGTTCCAACACTCTGGGCAAGTCACTTAAAGCTATTTGCCTCAGTTTCCTTATCTGTAAAATGAAGTAGAGAAGGAAATAGCAATACATTCCAGTATCTTTGCCAAGAAAACATCAAATTGTGTCTCAAAGGATCAACTCTTGAAGGCACTTATATAACAATGACAACAGTCAGGGAAGTTGCAAAAAAAAAAAATCTAAGAGTAAAATGAACAACCACAATAACATATTTAAATGGTGTTGAATTTTCAAATTGCCAGACTTGAAATAAACTACATCCCACAATTCTGAAAGAATAAATCTCTGTGATGTTATGATATTGCTAATAACTATTGAAATAAATTATTATTGAGCATGGGAGAAGGGATCTGGGATGGGCAAATATTCTGATTTTCAAAAGAGCAATGAGTCTATAGGACTTAGACAGACAATCTTGATTTTGATTTCAGATAAAATTCTATAATTTATGACAAAAATGATTCTTTGAGAACCTTTAGAAAGGAATGTCATGATCATTAAAAATCTACATGGAACTAGGAGAGAATATTAAAATGCTAGGGAATTCACAAATGACAATCTTAACTTTGAATGTTAATGGGATGAACTCACCCATAAAACATAGACGAATAGGAGAGTGGATTAGAATCCAAAACCCTACCATATGTTGTCTACAAGAAACACACATGAGGTTGATAGATACTCACAAGGTCAGAACTAAAGGTTGAAGCAAGATCTATTCGGCCTCAGCTGATAGAAAGAAGTCAGGCCTTGCAATCATGATATTTGACAAAGCCAAAATAAAACTAGACCTGATTAAAAGAAATAGGGAAGGTAAATGCATCCTGATAAAAAGGAGTATAGACAATGAGGAAATATCACTAATCAATATGTATGCACCAAATGGTATATCACCCAAATTTCTAAAGGAAAAACTAGTAGAATTGAAGGAGGAAATAGATAGTACAACTATAATAGTGGGAGACCTGAACCTACCACTATATAATTTAGATAAATCAAATAAAAAAATAAATAAGAAAGAGGTAAAAGATGTGAATGAAATCTTAGAAAAATTAGAGTTAATAGATATATGGAGAAAAATAAATAGGGACAAAAAAAGAATACACCTTCTTTTCAGCAGCACACGGTACTTTCACAAAGATTGATCATATACTAGGTCATAAAAACATGGCATACAAATGCAGAAAAGCAGAAATAATAAATGCAGCCTTTTCAGATCATAAGGCAATAAAAATAATAATCAGTAAGAGTACATGGAGACCCAAATCAAAAATTAATTAGAAATTAAACAATATGCTACTCCAAAATTGGTTAGGTAGAGAACAAATCATAGAAACAATTAATAATTTCATTGAAGAAAATGACAATGATGAGAAATCCTTTCAAAATCCATGGGGTGCAGCCAAAGCAGTACTCAGGGGAAAATTTCTATTTGTGAGTTCATATATTAACAAATTTCAGAGGGCAGAGGTCAATGATTTGGACATGCAAATCCAAAAACTTGAAAGTGAACAAATTAAAAATACCCAGAAGTAAACCAAATTAGAGATCCTAAAAATTAAGGGAGAAATTAATAAAATTTAAAGTGATAGAACTATTGAACTAATAAATAAGACTATAAGCTGGTATTTTGAAACAAACAAACAAAATAGACAAAGTACTGGTCAATCTAATAAAAAAAGGAAAGAAGAAAATCAAATTAACAGTATCATAAATGAAAATGGAGAACTCACCTCCAATCAAGAGAAAACTAAAGCAATTATTAAAAACTATTTTGCCAATTATATGGCAATAATCATGCCAATTTGGTGATATGGATGAATATTTACAAAAATATAAATTTCCTACTTAACAGAAGAAGAAATAGAATTGTTAAATAATTCCATATCAGAAAAATAAATTGAACAGGCCAACAAAGAACTCCCTAAGAAAAAATCCCCAGGGCCTGATCGATTCACAAGTGAATTCTTTAAAACAATCAAAGATCAGCTAATCCCAATACTATACAAAGTATTCGATATAATAAGCAAAGAGGAAGTTCTACCAAATTCCTTTTATGACCCAAATATGGTACTGATTCCAAAACCCGGCAGGTCAAAAACAAAAAAAGAAAACTACAGACCAGTCTCCTTAATAAACATAGATGCAAAAATCTTAAATATTGAATCTCCAGAAAGTGATCAAGAGGGTTATTCACTATGATCATGTGGGATTTATACCAGGAATGCATGGATGGTTCAATATCAGGAAAACCATCCACATAATTGACCATATCAATAAGCAAGCCAACAAAAATTACATGATTATCTCAATAGACACAGGAAAAGCCTTTGACAAAATACAACACTCATTCCTATTAAAAACACTAGAGAGGGCAGCTGGGTAGCCCAGTAGATTGAGAGCCATCCCTAGAGACTTGAGGTCCTAGGTTCAAATCTGACCTCAGACACTTCCCAGCTGTGTGACCCTGGGCAAGTCACTTGACCCCCATTGCCTAGCCCTTACCACTCTTCTGCCTTGGAGCCAATACACAGTAATGACTCCAAGATGGAAGGTAAGGGTTTAAAAAATAAAATAAAATAAAAACACTAGAAAGTATAGGAATAGAAGGGTCTTTCCTAAAAATAATGAATAGTATATATGTAAAACCATCAGCCAACATCATCTGCAATGGGGATAAACTAGATGCATTCCCAAAAAGATCAGGAGTGAAACAAGGATGCCCATTATCAACTTTATTATTTAACATTGTACTAGAAACACTAGTAGTAGCAATTAGAGAAGAAAAAGAAGTTGAAGGTATTAAAATTGGCAATGAAGAGACCAAGCTATTACTCTTTGCAGATAATATGATGGTCTACTTAAAGAATCCTAGAGAATCAACTAAAAAACTAGTGGAAATAATCAACAACTTTAGCAAAGTTGCAGGATACAAAATAAACCCACATAAATCATCAACATTTCTATTTATCTCCAAAACATCTCAGCAGCAGGAATTAGAAAGATAAATTCCATTCAAAATCTCCCTAGACAATATAAAATACTTAGGAATCTATCTGCCAAGAGAAACACAGGAACTATATGAACACACTACAAAACACTTTCCACACAATTAAAACTAGATCTGAGAAATTGGAAAACATTAACTGCTCATGGGTAGGATGAGCTAACATAATAAATGTGACAAAACTTACCTATTTATTTAGTGCCATACCCATTGAATTACCAAAAAACTTTTTACTGAATTAGAAAAAAGTCATAACAAAGTTCATTTGGAAGAACAAAAGATTAAGGATATCCAGGGAAACAATGAAAAAAAAAATACAAAGGAAGGTGGCCTTGTAGTACCAGATCTCAAACTGTACTATAAACCTGTGGTCATCAGAACAATTTAGTACTGGTTAAGAGACAGAAAGGAGGATCAGTGGAATAGACTTGGGGGTAAGTGACCTCAGCAAGACATTCTATGACAAACCAAAAGATCCCAGCTTTTCGGACAAAAATCCACTATTTGATAAAAATTGCTGGGAAAATAGGAAGACAGTGTGGGAGAGATTAGGTTTGGATCAATACCTCACACCCTACAGCAAGATAAACTCAGAATGAGTGAATGACGTCTATAAAGAAGGAAACTATAAGTAAATTAGGTGAACACCAAATTGGATACATGCCAGACTTTTGGGAAGGGAAAAAATTTAAAACCAAGTAAGACTTAGAGTCATGAAATTCAAAAGAAATAATTTTGACTACATCAAATGAAAAAGTTTTTGTACAAACAAAACCAATGTAACCAAAGTTAGAAGGGAAATAAAAAAACTGGGAAACAATCTTCATAACATACACCTCTGACAAAGGTCTAATTACTCAAATTTATAAGGAACTAAATCAATTGTACAAAAAAAATCAAGCAATTTTCCAATTGATAAGTGGGCAAGGGGCATGAATAGGCAACTTTCAGTCAAAGAAATCAAAACCATTAATAAGCACATGAAAAAGTGCTCTAAATCTCTTACAATCAGAGAGATGCAAATCAAAATAATTCTGAGGTATCACTTCACACCTAGATGATTGGCTACCATGACAGTAGATGAAAGTAATGAATTCTGGAGGGGGTGTGGCAAAGTTGGGACATTAATGCATTGCTGGTGGAGTTGTGAATTGATCCATCTATTCTGGAGTGCAATTTGGAACTATGCCCAAATTGTGCTAAAAGACTGTCTACCTTTTGATCCAGCACTGCTGGGTTTGTACCCCAAAGAGGTTATAAGGAAAAAGACATGTACAAGAATATTCATAGCTGCGCTTCTTGTGGTGGCAAAAAAAAAAAAATTGGAAAATGAGGGGATTCCCTTCAATTGGGGAATGGCTGAACAAATTGTGGTATATTTTGGTGATGGAATGGTATTGTGCTCAAAGGAATAATAAACTGGAGGAATTCCATATATGGGACTGCTATAACCTCCAGGAAGTGATGCAGAGAGAAAGGAGCAGAATCAGGAGAACATTGTACACAGAGACTGATACACTGTGGTACAATCGAATGTAATGGACTTCTCCATTAGAGGCAATGCATTGATCCTGAACAACCCAGAGGGATGTATGAGAAAGAGCACTATCCACATTCAGAGGAAAAACTGTTGGAGTAAAAACACCAATGAAAAAACAACTACTTGATTACATGGGTTGATGGGGATACGATTGGGGATGTAGACTCTGAATGAACATCCTAGTGCAAATACCAACAATATGGAAATAGATTCTGGTCAAGGACACATGTAATACCCAGTGGAATTGTGTGTAGGCTATAGGAGGGAAGGGGAGGGGGGAATGATGGAGGAATAGAAAATGGTTTTTGTAACCAGGGAATAATGTTTGAAATTGACCAAATTTAAAAAAGAAATAAATTTAAAAAAAAAGAAATAACTGATCAATGAAAAAAAAAGAATCCTTATGAGCAGGTAGGTGGGTGTGTGGGTGGCTAGGAGGAATTTAGAGAAGTAGATTCAGGTCCAGGGCTCTATTGACCCCAGGGGTCATACTTCCTTACATCTCTTTCCCTTTCCTTCAATGGGCTCTGTGGGAGCAGAGCCCGAGTGTTGGGCACAGAGTTGGCGGATGACCTTGAAGTGATGGGCAAGGTCTCCTCCTCCTTATTCCTTACCTTTCTCTCCCTCCATCCTGTGGAAGAACCCAGGAATTCTGACTGAATGAGAAAAGTTGATACCCTCCTCCTTTCTCTCTCTCTATCACCATTAATGATGACACATTCCCCTTATCCTCTATGTCTATCTACTTCCAAGGAGCTGTTGTCTGAACTCAGTGAATTTCTTGTGATAATCAATCCTTATGAAAAGATTATGGAAATGAGATAATCCAATAAAGTAGCAATTCTCAAAGTATAGTCTATATTTTCCTATGGTTCTTGAAACCCTTTCAGGGATGTCAGCAAGGTATTATTTTCATAATAATAAGATGATTTAATTTGTAATATAAATATTAATAACTGCAAATGTTATAAACAAAAACTCTTTGGCTTTCTCGATAATATTTTACAAAGGGGTTCTTGGGATCTAAGAACTACTGAAATCAAGTATTTCTCTCTTAAAAGATCTGGCTTGGCTACATTAAAAATATATTACTCCAGGATGTCTCATTCCTATTTCCATGGGGTCCATAGATTGGAAGATTCTACCTGGATTTTATCAAGGCATTTTAGATGATTTTTCATATGATCTTTATATTACAGAAAATATGGACAAATGCAGGCAAGATGATAATGCAGATGGATTTGGACCTGGCTGAATGATTGAATACAAGGGATAATCATCGTGCCACCTATTTCTTTGGAGGGATGTCTATAGTGAAGTGCCACAGAGAACTGTCCTGGGATCTCTTTTGTTCAATATTTTTATCACTGGTTCAGGATAACATGCAGATGGTATATATTGTCAAACTTTCAAATGACCCCTAGCACATTAAATAATGGAGGCAGGATCTGAAGAGATCTTGATCAGGCAGATCATAGGATCAAATATATACAGATTAAATATAAAATAGATGAATGCATTATTACACTTGTATCCAAGGAATAAACATGTCAAGATGATGAGATATTAATTTGTATAACAATACTCTGAGGATTTTAGTTGTCAGATAAACATGCCAAGGATATAACTGTAATAAGAAAATTTGTATTTAGTAGAAAGGAGGTAGTAAATTGTTGTATCCTTGCCTGTATAGATCACATCTGGCTAGTCCAATTCTGAGGATTTCAATGAAGGAAGAATATTGATAAAGAATTCATCTAGAAAATAGGTATCAGTATACTATGAGAACATTTATAATAATGCCATAGGTGAATCAATTGAAAGAAAAGAGGCTTTTAAGTTTGTAAAAGACCATACTTGTGAAAGGAAGCATTATGATAATTGTCTCAACATATATGAAGGATTATCATTTGGAAGACTTAGGCTTATTCTGCTTTGGCAGGGAAGATAGATTTAAGAGTAAGTTGGAAATGTCTAGCAAGTAGATATAGGATCAATATAAGGGAACACAATTTTTAAGAATTAGAACTAATAGAAAAGTGGAATGGATTGCTCTTGAGGTCAAGAGGTCTTTGAGGTCCTTCAAAGTCTGAATAATGAACTTTTTAAAGAAAATATTCTTCTTAAGGCATGGTTTGGATTAGATGACCTTCAAAGTCATGTCCAACTACAAGTTTCTTTCATTGGGTTTATTAAACACTATCCTCACATCCTCACAATAACATTTCCATGTTGATAATGCAATCATTACCTTTATTTTATACATGACAAAACTAAGATCCAGAGAAGTTAAATGATTGTATAGTGTCATACAATTAAAAAACACTAAAGCCAACCATCAACCTAGAGTCCTCATTCCAAATCCAATGCCTATGAGAAGTCATCTCCTTACAAAATAGTGCCTGCTTTACAGAAAACATCAATCCTTCAATCAATCAATCAACAAGTTTGATTTTTTTAAACTAAGCATCTACTATTGCCAGTCAGCATTCTGGGGAAACAATTTAATGCAATGAAACTACCTCTAGTCCCTAATCTGAGAGAAAATTAGTACTTATTAAATATATATGTAAATATATATTTGTATGTATATACACATATTTACTATGAACATAAAATTAATGCTTTTTTCTTCCTTTGATTTTGGATCAATTTGAATTTTTGTATCATAAGTCTTGGTAAGGTGATTTTTAATGACAATTTCATCAATTTATGTGATTGAATCTGAAGGCTTGCTTTGTTTCTCCTCTAGATCTTTTGATGATTTACTCTCCATTATTTTGTACCTAAATTAAATATTCATCATCATTTTCTTATCATAAACAACAAATCATTAATTGTTCATCTTCAGTCTTAGCTAGACATCTTCATCTAAAATAATATTGAACATTTAGGTATAGTTATATTAACCAAGGTTTTGTCATGCTTTCCTCTTCCTTGATTTTTCCTTTTTTTGTGTCAAAAAAGTAAGCCTGAGAAAAGTACTAGAGGTCTTCTTCCCTTTTAGTCTAACCCCATAATGTCTGTCTCTCTGGGAATATGATAACTTGAATGATTAAGTTACTATGCTGGCCAAATATAATTCTCTCTAAATTTCTTTTCTTCTAGACTTTCTTCCTCCCCTCCATGCTTTTGGGAATAGTTTAATTAAGAGTAATTTTGATTTATTTTTGAACAGGATTCTTAGAAGTTTCATTTAATTTTTCCATTATTAAATGTAAAAACAATTTTTAAATTTTATAAAGAATTTTGAGTCTTAAATTCTCTCTCCCTCTTCCCACTCCATTAAATGGTAAGCAGTCTCATATGAAACATTTTTCCATATAAATCCTTTTGTGGAAGGAAATTTGAACAAAAATATAAGAAATAAGTGAAAAAGGTTTGCTTTATTCTGCATTCAGACTCCATCAGTTCCTTCTTGGGAAATAGATGACATTTTTTTATCATTAGTCCTTTGGGATTCTTTTATATTTCTGAGAATAGATGAGTCATTCACAGTTGTTCATTATCTAGTATTGCTCTCGTTGTGTACAATGTTCTCTTGGTTCTGTTCATTTCACATTGTTTTATTTTGAATAAGTCTTTCCAGGTTTTTCCAATTGCCTTCTGCTCATCATATTTTTTACTATGCAATATTTTTTCATTATAATCACATACTATAATTTACTCAGCTCCAACTGATAGAAATCCCTTCACTTTAAAATTCTTTGCTTACACAAGAAGAGATGTTTTAAATATTTTTGTACATATAGATACTCTCCCTTTATTTTTAAAAATATTTCATTGAGATACAAACCTAATAATGGTGTTGCTGGGTCAAAAGGTATTGTTTTTATACTGTACTGTTAAACAGACACACACACACACATATACTGTTTTATATCTAGGCATAGGTCCAAATTGCTCTTCAGAATGGTTGAATCAGTTCACAATTCCCCCCAAAGGCATTAGTGTCTCAATTTTCCTACATCCCCTCCAAGTTTTGCCATTTTTCTTTTCTATCATAATAGCCAATCTTATGGGTGTGGCTTAGTACCTCAGAATGGTTTTAATTTTTTTAATAGTGGTTTGGAGAATTTTTGCATGGCTAAAAAGAATTTTAATTACTTTGATAACTGACTGTTCATATCTTTTAACCATTTATCAATTGGAGAATGACTTGTATTCTTATACATTTAAGTAGTTTCTCTATTTTGGAAATGGGGTCTTTATTAGAAAGGTTTGTAAGGAACCTTTTTCACCATTATGATTATTATGCATTATTTTCCATCCTATTTCCCCCAGTTTTGTTTCTGACCATGATATCCCCTAATTTGTTTGTTATTCTATCAGCCCCTTATCCTACTTTCCTATAAGGTAAGATAGATTTGTTTATTAAATTGATTATGTATGTTCTACTATCACTTAAACCAATTCTTATGATAGTAAGATTCACATGGACTTTTCTATTTTCCCACCATTTCTTTCAATGTATTATTCTTTGTCATGCCTTAATTTTATTTTATTTTTATATCATCCCTTCACATTCATGTAAACAGTTTAACCTTATTGAATATATTTTGATATTTCTTTACTATTTACTTTTTTATGCTTTTCTTGAATCTTGTATTTGAGCATCATATTTTCCATTCACCTTTGGTCTTTTCATCAGGAATGTTGGAAAGTCCTCTATTTCACTGAATACCCATTTTCCCCCTGAATGATTATGTTCAGTTTTAATGTATGATTCTTGGTTGAAGTCCTATCTTCTTTGCCCTATGAAATATCATATTCCAGTCTCTTTGATCTGCTAAATCTTATGTTATCCTGACTATGGCTCCATGATATTTTAAATGTTTCTTTTTGGCTGCTTGCAATATTGTTTCCTTGATCTAGGAGGTCTGAAACTTGATTAGAATGTTCCTTGGAATTATTCTTTGGAATCTCTTTTGGGAGTAGATTGTTAGATTCTCTCTATTTCCATTTTACCCTTTGATCTAGAATATTGGGTAGTTTTCCTTGATAAAGAATTTGATTTCTTTCTTGAAGCTGGCCTTCCCTAAAGTACATATTTTAATATTTATATAAGCTGCTACTATCTTTTAATTTTTTCTTTTTATGAGTTATCTTTAAATATTTTTAAATGTACAGGAAAATCTGTTAGTAAACATAAATTTGATCATTACTGTTCTTGATTTTAAAAGTTTCTCCACATTCTCTATAAATTTAGACCATTAAACTTTCTTCCTGAATTTTACCTTACATGCTTCTTCAGTTTAGAGGCATCAAGGTGTATTGAACTGTACAAAGTACTGAGATTTAGGAAGATCAGAGCTTGAATTCTGCCTCTGAACCAAAATAGATTTGTGATTATGGACAAGTTCTTTAACTTCTGTGAGTATCAGTTTTTACATTTATAAAATGGGACTAGTAATGACTGTACTGTCTACTTTGTTGAGTAACTATGAGCTTCAATTCAAATAATGCATATAAGGGACTTTGCTAACTTAAAAAGCACAATTTACTGCTGGCTGCTATTTTTCACTTGATCTTACTGTGCAATTTATTTAGAATATGTTTACATTTTTGTTTTCATTCTGCCTTTTCATATATTTCAGTGCTTGACTAATCTCTTGGTCTAGAAGTATGATAGAAAATAGAATTGGAAAAATTGATAATATGAAGATGTAATGTTTTTCATGGTGTTGGCCTGAGTTTGGGGAGGAAAAAAACTCCAGAGTTTCAAGTTCAATCTAGCTGTTTCCTCACTTTTGTAGTATCCCAGAAGATCACAATAAAACACATTCCAATCTCTTTTTATTTCTGTAGCAGGTAAAAATTATAATCGTATATAATATAGTACTACCAGGGACTTTTAGACACCTTCTATATAACTCATAGTCTCAGGGAGTTACCATGAACATTAAGAGATTAAATGCTTTGCACAGGGTCACATAATTATTATGTTTCAAATGCAGGACTCATAACTAGGTCCTGTGTCTGAGGCCAGATCTCTATTCTCTGTTTTACTTTCCTTTTCTGTTTCTGCCTTTTGTCTCTATCTCTTTCTGACTTTCAACCTCTGTCTGTCTGTCTGTCTCTCTCCCTCCTTATAACTTTTTGATATATACAAAGCCTCTTGTATCTTCTTCTCTTCCATTACACATGTTCTTAACTTCTTTTCCTTAATTTCTCTTTCACCTTCTCAAAATCTTTAAAAATTTTAAAATGTACCCCCCAAATTTTTCAAACACATCAGCTTGTTAATGAATATTCTGAATGATGATTCATGAAGTTACTTCTGTTTTTATATAGCCTCCTTTCTTAGTATATCATTATCAGCCATTTGAATGATGCTTTTGGTGTTTCTATGTAATCTGTTATTTTCTTTTCCTTTGTTAGCATATACCTTGCCAGTACAAGCTTTGAGGATCATTTTCCCACTCCATCCTCACCACCACCCTCATACTCTGCTCCCACACTCTGAAAGTAAAGCATTGCTGAAAATAGTCCTAAAATTCTGCAGATTAAAGTCAATGAAAAATCTTTGCTTCATACCCTCACCAGGACCTTTGATAGTGCTGGAAATTCCTTTTATTCTTCATTTGTGAATACCTTATGACATTCTGGTTAGTGACTATTCTGAAACCTCACTTTCCTGAGTCTCTCAATGCAATCCCCATCTTTTATTAACCATAGATGATTTTTTTCAACTATCAACATTTTAGTCAAGTACCAAGCAGAACCAACCACTGTGCTAAGTTCTGGAGGAGTAAAGAAAAAGAAAAAAAGAGCCTTAAATCTTTATCTTTTCTTCCATTTCTTCTTAAATCTCAAGTCTTTCTCCTTAATCATCTTCCTTTATCCTATCCCATTTTCTCCTGCCTTGTCTGAGACTTTGTTCCATTAATAAACTCTCTAGTTCTTGCATCTCTATTCACTCTCAATTACTTTTCCCTTTCCATCCTATGCAATGTTCCCCTGTGATAGGCATCTTACCTCAACTCTGATATTCACTTTACAAAATTTCCTATCTCATTCCTTTCTTTTATTTGAGAAATCATATTTTACATTTGTTACCTTCATTTTTACCATACAGTTGTAAAGTAGTGTGCCTTCAATATATGAACTGACAGTGTCAAAAATGTACTTTAGCAGAAATAATAAAGTTTAACTTCAGAAGGATGCAAAGAAATTTCCTTTTCATAGGTGAATAATTTGTTGGCTGAAAGGGGCAGAAAAAGAAGTATTGTTTAATAAAACTACTGAAATTTATGTGTAAATAAACCTTTAAGAATGCATTTTATTTTGCCAAGTAAAATTATTTTGGGAGTAATAAACAATAAAATGGCAGTATCTTATTTATATTTTATACCTTTTTGTATAATCATAAAGATAGGATCTGTTATAGAGAGTCATTTGTGGAATTCTGCCTTTTCCCTTCTAATATTGCCTTTGAAGAGATCTTCAGCATGCATGATGATCAATCTCATATAAATTTTTTAAAGATGAAAATTAATCATGTACATCAGTAGTTATTTATGTTTACTTTACTTCAATTACCTTTTATGGCTATTCCTCCCTTTTAGTTAATTTCCTTTATTGAGATATCATTTAAAATTATTTTACAACATTTTAATAATGTATCTTATCCAGAATAGGTTTTTCTCTAGCTATAGAACACTTGGTGTCATTCAGTCATGGTCCCCAATTTTATTCCTAATTTTCACTCCAACTTCCATTTAATATACCACTGAGGTGTTCGCAAGAGCCTAAATGGCACTGAAGATGAAAGTTGGTTCTTACCAAATGGTGACACATGTGTTTCATTTTGTGTCTATTTGTAGTTGCTGTGCTAGGTTTATCTGGATACCCTTGTGATGATATGGCTCATTTGAATAGCATAGTATGATTTCAATAGACCTCTTCCACTTATTTTTTTTTAGCTTCATTAAATGGTACTATGTTTTGTGTGAAGGCACTTCTAAACTTTCCCAATCCTCTTCTGTAGAATTTTATACTTTTTATTCCAAAAATAAAACACATAGCAGAAGCCCCAAAGATGATTCCCTAAGGAATTCTGAATCTCCATTTCATTCTACTTTCATATATCTATGTAGACATCTAGATATAATACATGTAAGCATAAATACACACATATGTATAAACATGTGCTACTTATGTATATGTTCATAATTCACATATATATTTATACATGTGCAGATTTGCATAAATGGTACACTTTATATATTGCTTTAAAATTTCCTTTTATGAATTTAAAACTATTTCAATGACTCTATTTTTCAATTTCTTTCCCTCCGCACCCCATTAAATACAAAACCTAGAGAAAGAAAAAGGAAAAGAACACTGACAAAGTATCTATTGTCAGGCAAAATGGATTCACAGATTGTCCATGTTCAGAAATTCATGCCTCTGTACCTTTTTTCCATCACCTCTCTATCAGTTAGAAACTAATATTATGCTTCATTATAAGGTGTGTCTGACTTGTTGATCCCTGTTTTGATCAGAGCTTTACTTTATCCTTACAATATTGATTTCCATGGATAAATAATTCTCCTGTTTTTGCTCACTTCATTTTGTGTTGGTTCATACTAAGAAGAAATCTCTGAAATTATCTTTTATCATTTCTTACAGTGTAATAATACTCCATTACATTAATGTATTACAATTTATTCTTCCATTTCATAGTTATTTAAGATTCAATCCATAACATCCCTTTAATTTCTAGTTCTTTTATTTTTCTCTTTGTTTCTCCACTTTTAATTTCCTCTTCAGGATTAGGAAGTTTGTTTTGCTTGCAGCCATACCTTCCCAATATTATCCTCCATTTTACTCTGTAATCATTTTCCCCCAATTGTTTCTCTGTTAAATGGAACATATTTTTATATCAATCTCTTTTTGTGAGTGTATTTTACATGTATGTTTACACTCATCTGTCCATTTTGGATAAGAATGAGGAACATTTGATGCCTACTCCCTGAGCCCCTTTCTTCCTGTTAGTACAATCTCAGGCTCTCCTAATAGGAGAAAAAGGAAATTGTACATTCTTCTTCCTTTTCCCTAAAAGGCTATTGCTTTTACCCTAGTTTCTTCCTCCTCTTCAAATCCTCAAAATTAAAAAAAAAACAAACTAATCTGCCACCTGTGCCTGTTTTTGTTATTTAAAACCTTCTTCCAATACATTTTGTGAACATTAGTGTTCTGAGATACTTGCTTCTTCTCCCACTCTTAAACATAATTCTCCATCATCATTTACATCCCTCTAATTGTTCAATTACTTTTCCATTTCTGAGTTTCTGTTGATCCCTATGTTTATTTTACAAAGTTCCCATTCAGTTGTGGTTTTTCACTAGAAATCCATTAAATTCCCTTAGCTCTGTCTCTCTCTCTCATCCAGATCCATCATTTGATCACTTTGGGGATTTCTAATTCCAATGATTAGCAGTGTATGTACTTTGTTATTATTGAAAATATGCAATTTTCCAAAAGCAATTCATCTCTCTACCTTCTTCCTTTTCAATCTGGAGTCCAAATTACAGTTAATCTACAGTTTCTGTCCAAGACACTACATCTGTATTGATGCATTAACTCAAACACACATTCTTCCTTCCTTCCCTTGTTCTTTTCTTGCATAGATTTTAAAACCCACTTTTTTCATTTTTTGAAGTCTATTAATCTCATTTTGAAAATACTGTAAAATTCTGGATATTGACAATTAGCTCACAGGCAGGAACATCTGGTAGCTCTCACTAACTATAAAGAAGCCTTTGTCTATCCCTCTGCTCAAATCTTACATCTTCCATGAAAATTGTGAATAATTTCAGAGATCATACATTTTCCTATGTTCATTTTGTAACTAATAATAAAAAGGTCATTTGACATTAATCTCTGTGGTTGAATAAACTAAAGAATATTGTATAATATTTTTCTCTTTTTATTTCTAATTATATTACATGTTAGTATAATTTTTATTGTAATAAAATTTATTTTTCCAGATTACATGCCAAAACAATAGTTTAATATTCACTTTCTGATATTTTTAAATCTATTTTCTCTTTTTCTCTCTAATACCTCTTGTCCCCCAAGAATGCAGGTGATTTAATATGTTAGACATATATGATCATATAATACATGTATTTCCATGTTTGTCATGTTGTGAAACAAGGCACATATTTTGTACAATAGAAAAAATTCATGGAGAAAAAGAATAAAAAATAGTATGTTTCAATTCACATTCAGACTGTTTTCCTTCTATGGCCATAAATTCTTTCCTTACCCATAGGTCCTAGAGATAAACTCTTGTGCTCCTTTAATTTGTTTATGGAACCACCTTTTATTTTTAAATCATGTATCCATTTTGACTTTATCTTGGTATATGGTATGAAGTATTGGTCTATACCTAGTTTCTGCCATACCGTTTTCTAGTTTTTCAAGCATATTTTGTCAAATAGTGAATGTTTCTTCCAAGACTTTGGATCTTTGGATTGGTTAAACACTTGGTTGTTGTGGTCATTTACCACTGTAAGTTTAGTTGCTAACCTATTATTTTTTCTATTCTTTGTGTATTAACCAATACAAGATTGCTTTTATGATTGCTAATTAATTATATAATTTGAGGATTGGTATAGCTATGCTACCTTCCTTCATATTTTTCCATTAATTTCTTTGATAGTATTGGCTTTTTGTTCTTTCAAATGAATTTTATTATTTTTATAGTTCTATGAAATAATTTTTGGTTAATTTGTTTGGTATGGCACTGAATATGTAAATTAATTTAGGCAGAACAGTCATTTTTATTTTATTGTCTTGGCCTATTCATGAGTAATGAATGTTTTTGCGAATGTTTAGATCTGACTTTATTTGTGTCAAAAATGTTTTCTAGTGGTGTTTATATAGTTTATGGGTTTATTTTGGCCAGTAGTAGAGTCCTGAGTATTTTATAGTGTCTACACTTATTTTAAATGGGATTTGTGATTGGCCTTTATTGGTAGTATAGAGAAATACTGATGATTTATATGGGTTTATATTATAACTTGAATTATTCACAGAAAACACCTTTCATTTTTAAAAGAAGTTTCCAGATCCTCTTATTCTACTGACTCAGACACATTTTTTTGTCATCAACAAACAATAAGCCTAATAATATTTTGTATTTTTTATACATTTGGGACAGAAGCAGCACAACATAGTGGGTTTGGCCTCAGAGTTATCTTGTCAACAAGTATTCATCAAATAATATCTATGTGCCAGGCAGTGTGCTAAGTATGTGGGATACACATACAAGCAAACAGAATGGTATTTCATTAAGAAAGCAGAAAAATAGAGATAAGAAGAATTAAGAAGTATCATGCAAGGACATGGGGTCAGAGAATGAAAAGTTGCTGATCTGGAACTTTCCTCAAAGTGAAGTTTGTCAGAGGATTGATCAATGGAGAAAAATTCCTTTGAGGTAGAGGGAAAAGAGAGCTGGACCTGAAGACGTGTATTTAAATTTCAACTATGACTCGTTTCATCTAGTTCAAGTTATGTAATCTCACTCAGCTTCAGTTTCCTTATTTGTAAAATGTATGATCCTGTGATCCTACAAATATTTTGAATATACTTTAGTTTGTCTTGCACAGAAAGTTGCTTAAAGTCACCATGTTTCTTTTTCATGCCTTCATCATGATTATTCCCTAGATGCTTACATAATCCATTCTTATAAAATGTTTAGATGAAAAAAAATATGGATCAATAGTTGATATCTTTTAAAAATATTTTTAAGGTAGGTAATAATAGTGTTTGTGGATATTTCCTAATCCTATGAGTTCTTTCCTTTTTTGGAATGTCTCAAATATTGATGCTTCATTGTCTTCAGATTGTGTGATCTTTGGTATGGATTACTTTTATATAGGTACTTGGTGAGTGCCAGCTACTGTTCCTGGCTTCACCTTCATGAGGGTAATTTCTCTTTCTTTATTCTTCACTAGGTGGTGAGCTGTTCAGAAACACAGCCTGAACTAGATAAAAATATAAATAAGAAATATTAAATTAAATAAAAAACAAATAACCTAGATAATATTAATTGTGGTTTTTAAAGTCAATATATGACCCTGCAGGGATCTTTTTCCTTTTACTATTTGCTTTGACAACAATGGGATTTATTTTTGTTAATTATGTCAATAGTTCAGTAGATACACTGGGAAATTTTTATTTTATTTTATATTAATTTAATATCCTCTTTGTAATTCCATGTATAAATAATCTTGCAATATTTCAGTGTTATGCTATGCTTTCTACAACATTAACTTCTGATCTCTTTTTTTCATTGTTTCTTGTGGGGCAGGACTGTTCTATTTTTCTTCCATCTTTTGGAAAGGTTTTTAAAATAAATTTTGAATATTGAACTAGGACAACCTTTGTCTTCCATGTCTTTTCCCTGTGTAAGAGGATTAATATGTTCATTTATTTTTAATCCTTTACTACTCTTTCTTGTATGTATGTTTTGTCCTATAGATTTAGTTTCTATTTGTTAGCCAGTACTAGGAAAAATGAAAATTATTGCTTTATAATAAAATTTAAAACCTGGTAATGCTAAGCCTCCTTCCTTGAAATTAAAAAAAAATTCTTTTGATATTTTTTACCTTTTATTGTTCTAAACGAATTCTGTTATTATTTTTCAAGCTTAATAAGGTATTTTTTTGGTAATTTAATTGAGATGGCATTGAATAAGTAGATTAGTTTGAGTAGAATATCATTTAAATTATATTGTCTCTTTCTATCCATGAACAATTCATATTTCTCCAATTATTTATATACTTTATTTGTGTAAAAAGTGTTTTATAATTGATTCTATATACTTCACAGGTTTGTTTTGGTAGGTAGATTCTCAGGTATTTTATTCTATCTGTGGTTATTTTAGGTGGAGTATTATTTTCTTTCTCTTTCAAAACTTTGTTAGTAATATATAAAAATGCTGAAGGTTTTTGTACATTTATTTCATATCTTCCTACTTTGCTGAAATTATAGACAGTTGAATCTTTAGTATTTTCCACATATATCATCATACTGTGGGGAAAAAAGATAATTTTATTGCTTCTGTCAATTCTGATTACTTCAATTCTTTTTTTCCCCTTATTGCTATTACTAATTTTTCTTTTTTTTTCTTTTTTTTTCTTTTTTAAATTTTATAGTATTTTATTTGATCATTTCCATGCATTTTTCATTAAAGACAAAGATCATTTTCTTTTCCTCCCTCCCACCCCCCGTGGCCGATGTGTGATTCCACTGGTATCATATGTGTTCTTGACTTGAACCCATTGCCATGTTGTTAGTATTTGCATCAGAGTGTTCGCTCCGAGTCTTTCCTCTGTCATGTCCCCTCAGCCATTGTAGTCAGGCAGTTGCTTTTCCTTGGTGTTTCTATTCCCTCAGTTTGTCCTCTGCTTTGGGATAGTGTTTTTTTTTCTCCTTGATCCCTGCAGATTGTGCAGGGACATTACACCACCACTAATGGAGAAGTCCATTACGTTCGATGATACCACAGTGTGTTTGTCTCTGTGTACAATGTTCTCCTGGTTCTGCTCCTCTCGCTCTGCATCAGTTCCTGGAGGTTGTTCCAGTTCACATGGAAATCCTCCACTTTATTATTCCTTTGAGCACAATAGTATTCCATCACCAACATATACCACAATTTGTTCAGCCATTCCCCAATTGATGGGCATCCCCTCGTTTTCCAATTTTTGGCCACCACAAAGAGCGCAGCTATGAATATTTTTGTACAAGTCTTTTTGTCCATTATCTCTTTGGGGTACAAACCCAGCAGTGCTATGGCTGGATCAAAGGGTAGACATTCTTTTATCGCCCTTTGTGCATAGTTCCAAATTGCCCTCCAGAATGGCTGGATCAGTTCACAACTCCACCAGCAATGAATTAATGTCCCTACTTTGCCACATCCCCTCCAGCATTCATTACTTTCCATAACTGTCATGTTAGCCAATCTGCTAGGTGTGAGGTGATACCTCAGAGTTGTTTTGATTTGCATCTCTCTGATTATAAGAGATGTAGAGCACTTCTTCATGTGCTTATTAATAGTTTTGATTTCTTTATCTGAAAACTGTCTATCCATGTCCCTTGCCCATTTATCAATTGGGGAATGGCTTGATTTTTTGTACAATTGATTTAGCTCTTTATAAATTTGAGTAATTAAACCTTTGTCAGAGGTTTTTATGAAGATTTTTTCCCAACTTGTTGTTTTCCTTCTGATTTTAGTTACATTGCTTTTGTTTGTACAAAAGCCTTTTAATTTGATGTAGTCGAAATTATTTATTTTACATTTTGTGATTCTCTCTATGTCTTGCTTGATTTTAAAGTCTTTCCCTTCCCAAAGGTCTGACATGTATACTATTCTGTGTTTACCCAATTTACTTATGGTTTCCTTCTTTATGTTTAAGTCTTTCACCCATTTTGAATTTATCTTGGTGTAGGGTGTGAGGTGTTGATCAATTCCTAATCTCTCCCACACTGTCTTCCAATTTTCCCAGCAGTTCTTATCAAATAGTGAATTTTTGTCCCAAGACCTGGGATCTTTGGGTTTATCGTATACTATCTGGCTGAGGTCGCTTTCCCCCAGTCTATTCCACTGATCCTCCTTTCTGTCTCTTAGCCAGTACCAAATTGTTTTGATGACTGCTGCTTTGTAATATAGTTTGAGGTCTGGGACTGCTAGGCCCCCCTCATTAGTGTTTTTTTTCATTATTTCCCTGGATATCCTTGATCTTTTGTTATTCCAAATGAACTTTGTTATGCTTTTTTCCAAATCAGTAAAGAAATTTTTTGGGAGTTCCATGGGCACAGCACTAAATAGATAAATAAGTTTGGGCAGGATAGTCATTTTTATTATGTTGGCTCGTCCTACCCATGAGCAGTTAATGTTTTTCCAATTGCTCAAGTCTATTTTTAGTTGTGTGGCGAGTGTTTTGTAGTTGTGTTCATATAGTTCCTGTGTTTGTCTTGGGAGGTAGATTCCTAGGTATTTTATTTTGTCTAAGGTGATTTTGAATGGGATTTCTCTTTCTAGTTTTTGCTGCTGAGCTGTGTTGGAGATATATAGAAAAGCTGATGACTTATGTGGGTTTATTTTGTATCCTGCAACTTTGCTAAAGTTGTTGATTATTTCAATTAGCTTTTTGGTTGAATCTCTAGGATTCTTTAAGTAGACCATCATGTCATCTGCAAAAAGTGATAACTTGGTCTCCTCCTTGCCTATTTTGATGCCTTCAATTTCTTTTTCTTCTCTAATTGCTACTGCTAGTGTTTCTAGTACGATGTCAAATAATAGAGGTGATAATGGGCATCCTTGTTTCACTCCTGATCTTATTGGGAATGCATCTAGTTTATCCCCATTGCAGATGATATTAGCTGATGGTTTTAGATATATACTGTTTATTATTTTTAGGAATGACCCTTCTATTCCTATGCTTTCTAGTGTTTTTAATAGGAATGGGTGTTGTATTTTATCAAAGGCTTTTTCTGCATCTATTGAGATAATCATGTGGTTCTTGTTGGTTTGCTTGTTAATGTGGTCAATTATGTGGATGGTTTTCCTAATATTGAACCAGCCCTGCATCCCTGGTATAAATCCTACTTGATCATGGTGGATGACCCTTCTGATCACTTGCTGAAGTCTTTTTGCTAGTATCCTATTTAAGATTTTTGCATCTATATTCATTAGGGAGATTGGTCTATAGTTTTCTTTCTCTGTTTTTGACCTGCCTGGTTTTGGAATCAGTACCATGTTTGTGTCATAAAAGGAGTTTGGTAGAACTCCCTCTTTGCTTATTATGTCAAATAGTTTGTATAGTATTGGGATTAACTGTTCTCTGAATGTTTGATAGAATTCACTGGTGAATCCATTAGGCCCTGGGGATTTTTTCTTAGGAAGTTCTTTGATGGCTTGGTGGATTTCATTTTCTGATATGGGATTATTTAAGAATTCTATTTCCTCTTCTGTTAGTCTAGGCAGTTTGTATTTTTGTATATATTCATCCATATCCCTTAAATTGGTATATTTATTGCCATATAATTGGGCAAAGTAATTTCTAATGATTGCCTTAATTTCCTCTTCCTCAGAGGTGATGTCCCCCTTTTCATCTTTGATGCTATTAATTTGCTTTTCTTCCTTCCTTTTTTTAATTAGATTGACCAGTACTTTGTCTATTTTGTTTGTTTTTTCAAAGTACCAGCTTCTTGTCTTATTTATTAAATCAATAGTTCTATCACTTTCAATTTTATTAATTTCTCCCTTAATTTTTAGGATTTCTAGTTTGGTTTTCTGCTGGGGGTTTTTAATTTGGTCACTTTCGAGTTTTTTTATTTGCATTTCCAATTGATTGATCTCTGCTCTCCCTAGTTTGTTAATATATGCACTCAGGGATATGAATTTACCTCTGATTACTGCTTTGGCTGCATCCCAGAAGGTTTGAAAGGATGTCTCGCCATTGTCATTTTCCTCGATGAAATTATTAATTGTTTCTATGATTTCTTCTCTAACTAAACGATTTTGGAGTATCATATTGTTTAGTTTCCAATTAGTTTTTTATTTGGTTTTCCATGTACCATTACTGATCGTTATTTTTATTGCCTTGTGGTCTGAAAAGGCTGCATTTATTATTTCTGCTTTTCTGCATTTGTGTGCCATGTTTCTGTGACCTAATGTATGGTCAATCTTTGTGAATGTGCCATGTGGTGCTGAGAAGAAGGTGTATTCCTTTTTATCCCTATTTATTTTTCTCCATATGTCTATTAATTCTAATTTTTCTAAGATTTCATTCACCTCTTTTACCTCTTTCTTGTTTATTTTTTTGGTTTGATTTATCTAAATTTGATAGTGGTTGGTTCAAGTCTCCCACTAATATGGTTTTACTGTCTATTTCTTCCTTCAATTCTCCTAGTTTCTCCATTAGAAATTTGGGTGCTATATTATTTGGTGCATATATGTTGATTAGTGATATTTCCTCATTATCTAAAGTCCCTTTTAACAAGATATAATAACCTTCCCTATCCCTTTTGATCAGGTATATTTTTGCTTTGGCTTTATCAGATATCATGATTGCCACTCCTGCCTTCTTTCTGTCACTTGAGGCCCAGAAGGTCTTACTCCATCCTTTAATTCTGACCTTGTGGGTGTCTACCCGCCTCATGTGTGTTTCTTGGAGACAACATATGGTAGGGTTTTGGATTCTAATCCATTCTTCTATTTGTTTACGTTTTATGGGTGAGTTCATCCCATTCACGTTCAATGTTATGACTGTCACTTGTGGACTCCCTGGCATTTTGATATCCTTCCCTAATTCTAACCTTTCTTCTTCAGCTCTACCTTTTAGTCCAGTGATTTACTTTAAATCAGTCCCCCTTGTATTTCCCTTTCTACCCCCCTCCCTTCTAATTCCCTCCCTTATTTTCCCCTGTAGTCTTTTTAAAAATTCCCCCCCCCACCCTCTCCCTCCCTTGTACTGCTTCCCTCCCCACCAGTCTGTTTTTTACCCTTCTACTCCTCTATAGGGCGCAAATCTATTCTCTTCCCCAATGGATTGGATTGTTCTTCCCTCTTTGGGTCAGTTTCAAAGTACGTAAGAGTTGAATATTTCCTATCTCCGACCTCTTTACCCTTCCAGTGTATCGATGTTCTCCCCCCTCCCGCCATGAGCTTCTTTGTGACATATAAATTTACCCCCATTTGTTTCTTTTCCCATTTCTTTTAGTCATAACCTCTTTTCTTTTTTAGCTTTAGTCATGTATATATATATATATATATATACACATGTATATGTATTTATGCATGCATATCTCTATATACCTATTTATGTCTTGTCCTTTCATCCTATACAGTTTGTCCCTTCCCTCTGAGTGTAGTTCTTCTAGCTGCTTAGGTGATAGCAACAGTTTTTAAGAGTTGCCAATGACCTCTTTTCTTATAGGGATACATATCATTTTAACTTATTGAGTCTCTTAAAAAAAACCTTTGTTGTTGTTGTTGTTTTTCCCCTCTTTTTTAATTACCTTTTGATGATTCTCTTGAATTCTGTGGTTGGACTTCAAATTTTCTGTTCAGGTCTGGTCTTTTATTTATGAATGCTTGGAATTCCTCTGTTGTGTTAAATGACCATACTTTCCCCTGTAAGAATATAGTCAGTTTTGATGGGTATTTTATTCTTGGCTGTAGGCCTAGTTCCCTTGCTTTCCAGAATATCATATTCCATGCCTTTCGGTCCTTCAGTGTGGATGCAGAAAGATCCTGTGTTATCCTCACCATGTTTCCATGGTATATGAATGGTTTCTTTTTGGCAGCTTGTAATACCTGTTCTTTTATCTGATTGTTTTTGAATTTGGCTATAACATTTCTTGGTGTTGTCAGTTGGGGATTAAAAACAGGGGGTGATCTGTGGATTCTTTCAATCTCCACTTTCCCCTCTTGTTCTAGGATTTCGGGACAGTTTTCCTGGATAATTTCCTCTAGTATTATGTCCAGGCTTTTTCTTTTGTCGTGGTCTTCTGGTAGTCCAATTATTCTTAAATTGTCTCTTCTTGAACGATTTTCTAAATCGTCTGTTTTGTGAATGAGATGCTTCACATTTTCCTCAATTTTTTCATTCTTTTTGTTTTGTCTTATAGTGTCCTGCTGCCTTGTGAGGTCACTTGATTCTAGTTGTTTTACTCGGGTTCTTAAAGATTGGATTTCATCTTTGGCTTTTTGGTCGTCTTTTTCCTTCTGGTCTGAGTTTCTTTGAAGATTGTCTTTCATCCTCTTTATCTCGTCTTTCATCTCCTTTGCTTCATCTTTCATCTCCTTTGCCTCATTTTCCAGCTGGATGATTTTGGCTTTCAGGACACTATTTTCTTGTTTTAGTTCAAGTGCCTCTGTTTCCAGATGACTTATCTTAATTTTTAAGTTCTTTTCCCAATTGTCTTCAGCCTCTCTTAGCTGTGTTTTGAGTTCTTCCACAGCCTGTATCCAATTCGCTGGGATTTCTGGTTTATCGTTTGCTGATCTCTCCCCCTCTGTTCCATTTGGTGAGTAGTAGCTGTCTATTGTAGTTTCTTTCTTCTGTTTCTGTTGTTTGTTCAAATTCACCCCTTCTTTCCTCCCTGTATTTGTCTGTGCTCTTGTTCCTCTCATTTTTTTGTTTTTTAGGGACTTCTATCAGTCTCCCCTCTTGGAGCTTTAACAGAGGATCTCTTGGTGTAATCTCTGAGGGAGGGTTGTTGGGGGTTTGAGCTTTCCTGTCCTCTGGAGGCTTTTGATTGGCTTAAAGTTCAGCAGTCAGTGAGGATGGATGGGGAGCCTGGGCTTCCCTGTGTTCTGGAGACTTTTGATGGGATTGAGTTCAGCTTATTTGGGATGGGTTTATTCTGAGTTTTAAACTTCCTGGACGGCTGGAGCAGATATGGAGGATCTCTAAAGCTCTAGCCAGGCTGCCAGGTCTATGCTCCTTTTAGGCTGCCATCTTGACTTCGCCTCTAGGTTTCTGTTTTTTCAGAAGACCCTGCTCTCTAAGGGGTGAGGGGTTGTGGCTTGCCTGGACTCTGAGGGCTCCTGATGAGATTAGGTTCAGGTGGTGTGGGCCGAAAGATCCCAGAGCCAAAAAAGGGAAGGGAAAAAAAAAAGCAGCCACCTCCTCTTCCACAGCCTGTGTTGAGTGCCCAGAGACTGGCCGAGTTACTTTCAAGGAAAGCTCTTTGGAGCAACCCCTTTGCCAGCCCTGAGTTTTCTGTCCTTTCAGTAGCTCTGAGGGCTCCTGATGGGATTAGGTTCAGCTGGTTCTTTCAGAAGACCCTGCTCTCTAAGGGGGGAGGGGTCGTGGCTTGCCTGGACTCTAATGGCTCCTGATGGGATTAGGTTCAGGTAGTGTGGGCCAAATGATCCCGGAGCCAAAAAAAAAGAAGAAAGAGAAAAGCAGCAACCTCCTCTTCCACAGTCTGTGTTGAATGCCCGGAAACTGGCCCGGGTTACTTTCAAGGCAAGCTCCCCGGAGCACCCCCCTTGCCAGCCCTGAATTCTCCGTCCTCTCAGCAGCTCTAAGGGCTCCTGATGGGATTAGGTTCAACTGGTTCTTTCAGAAGACCCTGCTCTCTAAGGGGGGAGGGGTAGTGGCTTGCCTGGACTCTGATGGCTCCTGATGGGATTAGGTTCAGGTAGTGTGGGCCGAATGATCCCGGAGACAAAAAAGAAGAAAGAGAAAAGCAGCAACCTCCTCTTCCTCAGTCTGTGTTGAGTGCCCAGAAACTGGCCCGGGTTACTTTCAAGGTAGGCTCTTCGGAGCCACCCCTTTGCCAGCCCTGAGCCCTCTGTCCTTTCAGTAGCTCTGAGGGCTCCCGATGGGATTGGGCTCAGCTGGTGCCCCGAAGCTGGGACCTCCCCCGAGACCCAGAGGGAAGAACCCAGCCAGGAGGCCACAGGCTTCCCCCTTCTCTCTATGCTTCCCTGCCTTCTGTGTTGGGCGCTCTGGAGACTGGCTCGGGTTGCTTTCAAGGTGAGTCCTCAGAGCCCTGAGGTTCCCGCTGCTGCCTTGGGCTCAGCACTCTGGGTTGGGGGGGATGGGTCCTGGGACCTTCTTTCTGTCTACCCCTTAGATCCGAGTGATCTAGGGTTCTGGCTTTTGGGGTGCGGTACCTTTTGATCCAGGTCCAGGAGGAGGTTTCCCCAGGTCTATCCTGTTGTTCAGCTTGAATTTCGGCGGCCTAGGAGCACTTTGTTTGCGATCGGTAGGGAAGGGTTTCGGAGGTCTGAACTTTCGCTGCTTCTACACCGCCATCTTGACCGGAAGTCCACTAATTTTTCTAATATTATAATAAATAATGTTGGTAACTGACATCCTTGTTTCACTCCTGATCTTTTAGCAAGAATTTTAGCTCAATTCCAGTATGAATAATACTTGCTGAGGGATTTAAGTAAATGTTTCATACTATTTTAGAAAAAAAAAACAATCATATGTAGGCTTTCCAGTGTGTTTTTTTTTTATTTTAATTTTTAATTTCAAACATTGTTCCTTGGTTACAAAAATCCTTCTATTTCCCTTCATCCCCTTCCCCACCCCTCCCATAGCAGATGTGCAGTATGACTGGGTATCGCCTGTATTCTTGGTCAGAACCTCTTTCCATGTTTTTGGTATTTGCAATAGGGTATTCATTTGGAGTCTATTTCCCCATTCATATCTCCGTCGAGTTGTAGTTTTTCTTTAGTGCTTTTACTCCCACAGTTTTTCCTCTGGATGTGGATAGTGGTTTTTCTACTGTACCCCTCTAGGTTGTTTAGGGACATTGCATTACCACAAATGGAGGAGTCTATTTCCTTTGATTGTACCACAATGTGTTAGTCTCTGTGTACAATGCTCTCCTGGTTATGCTCCGCTCGCTCCTCATCAGTTCCTGGAGGTTGTTTCAGTCTCCAAGAAATTCCTCCACTTTATTATTCCTTTTAGCACAATAGTATTCCATCACCAACATATACCACACTTTGTTCAGCCATTCCCCAATTGAAGGGCATCCCTTAATTTTCCAATTTTTTGCCACCACATAGAGCGCAGCTATGAATATTCTTGTACATGTCTTTTTCCTTATAACCTCTTTGGGGTACAAACCCAGCAGTGCTGGATCAAAAGGTAGACAGTCTTTTAGCACAATTTGGGCATAGTTCCAGATTGCCTTCCAGAATGGTTGGATCAATTCACAATTCTACAAGCAATGAATTAATGTCCTGACTGCCACACCCCCTCCAGCATTCATTACTTTCCTTTGCTGTAATGTTAGCCAATCTGCTAGTTATGAGGTGATACCTCAGAGTTGTTTTGAATTGCATCTCTCTGATTATAAGAGATTTAGAACACATTTTCATGTGCTTATTAATCTTTTTGATTCCTTTAACTGAAAATTGCCTGTTCATGTCCCTTGCCCATTTATTAATTGGGGATTGGCTTGATTTTTTTGTACAACTGGTGTAGCTCTTTATAAATTTGAGTAATTAGACCTTTATCAGAGGTTTTTGTTATGAAGATTTTTTCCCAGTTTGTTATTTCCCTTCTGATTTTGGTTACATTGGTTTTGTTTGTACAGAAACTTTTTAATTTGATGTAGTCAAAATTATTTATTTTACATTTTGTGACTCTTTATAAGTTTTGTTTGGTTTTAAAATTATTCCCTTCCCAAAGGTCTGACAAGTATACTATTCAGCTAATTTACGTATAGTTTCCTTTTTTATGTTCAGGTCATTCACCCATTCTGAGTTTATCTTGGGGTAGGGTGTGAGATGTTGGTCCAAGCCTAATCTCTCCCACACTATCTTTCAATTTTCCCAGCAATTTATATCAAATAGTGGATTTTTGTCCCAAAAGCTTTAGATTTGTCATTGACTGTTTTGCTGAGGTCCCTTACCCTAAGTCTATTCCACTGATCCTCCTTTCTATCTCTTAGCCAGTACCAAATTGTTTTGATGACCACTGCTTTATAGTATAGTTTGAAATCTGGGATTGCAAGGCGAGCCTTCCTTTGTATTTTTTTCATGATTTCCCTGGCTATCCTTGATCTTTTGTTCTCCTAAATGAACTTTGTTATTGTTTTTTCTAATTCTGTAAAGAAGTTTTTTTGGAAATGTGATGGGTATGGCACTAAATGAATAGATAAGTTTGGGTAGTATGTTCATTTTTATTATGTTAGCTCGTACCACCCATGAGCAGTTAATGTTTTTCCAATTGCTCAGATCTAGGTTTAGTTGTGTGGAGAGTGTTTTGTAGTTGTGGTCATATAGTTCCTGTGTTTGTCTCGGCAGAGAGATTCCTAAGGATTTTATATTGTCTAAGGTGATTTTGAATGGGATTTATCTTTCTGTTTCCTGCTACTGTGATGTGTTGGAGATATATAGAATTGCTGATAACTTATGTGGGTTTATTTTGTATCCTGATACTTTGCTAAAGTTGTTGATTATTTCTGTTGATTCTCTAGGACAAAGGTGTTCGACACAGTGAACAGGGATACATTGTGTGTGATCCTCAGCAAGCTTGGTTGCCCAGCAAAATTGATCAAACTGATCCAGCTCTTTCATGTCGACATGACAGGGGAAGTCCTATCTTGTGGAGAGACTTCTGATCACTTCAACATCTCCAATGGCATGAAACAAGGCAGTGTCCTCCCTCCAGTGCTATTCAACCTATACTTTACCCATGTATTACAACATGCTGTGATGGATCTAGACCTGGGCGTCTACATCAAATATCGGCTGAATGGCTCATTATTCGACCTTCGCAGCCTGACTGCAAAAACAAAGACAACAGAGAGACTCATCCTGGAAGCTCTCTTTGCAGATGACTGTGCTCTCATGGCCCACCAAGAAAATCATCTTCAAACCATTGTGGACAGGTTCTCAACTGCAACAAAACATTTTGGCCTGACTATCAGCCTCAGCAAAACAGAGGTGCTGTTCCAACCTGCACCAGGGAGGCCAACTAACCAGCCGTGCATTACAATCAATGGCACACAGCTTTCTAACATCAACACTTTCAAGTAATTGGGCAGCACCATTGCCAACGATGGGTCCCTAGACCATGAGATCAATACCAGGATCCAAAAGGCCAGCCAAGCCCTCAGGCGGCTGTGCTCCAAAGTCCTCCAACACAGAAGTGTAAGCACTGTGATGAAGCTCAAAGTGTATAATGCAGTGGTCCTCAGCTCACTCCTGTACGGTTATGAGACATGGACACTGTACCGGAAGCACATGAAACAGCTGGAGCAATTCCACCAAAGCTCTCTCCGGTCATTCATGAGGATTCGGTGGAAGGACCATATCACAAACCAGGAAGTCCTCGACAGAGCCAACTCCACTAATTGAAGTCATGTCCTCAAAACCCAGCTACGATTGTCTGGACACGTCATCTGAATGGACCCACAGAGAATACCAAGACAGGTATTCTATGGTGAACTGTCAGCTGGACTCGGGAAACAAGGCCAACAAAAGAAAAGATTCAAGGATCAGCTAAAGTCAAACTTGAAGTGGTCTGGCATTACACCAAAGCAACTAGAACTTGCTGCCTCTGACAGAAGCAGCTTGTGAACCCACATTAACCATGCCACCACCACCTTTGAAGATGAATGACGTCGATGTCTTGCCCCTGCACATGAACGCCGACACCAGGCCACAACCATACCTCCCATAACAACTGGCATCCCATGCCCCATGTGCCACAAACTCTGCACCTCAGTCTTTGGACTTCAAAGCCACATGAGGGTACATCAATAAATGATAATGCACAAAGACAATAGTCATTCTCGGTCACCGAGAGACTACCACTACTACTAGGATAACATTTTTCTCCTTTTCACTTTCCTTCATATTTACATTTTCATGTTTCTCTTGCTCTTTTTGTTTGGATGTCAAACTTTCCACAGACTTCTGGTCTTTTCTTTACAAATACTTGGAAATCTTCTATTTTGTTGAATGCCCATACTTTCCCCTAGAAGTATATAGTCAGTTTTGATGGATAGGTGATTCTTAGTTAAAGACCCAGTTCTTTTGCCTTTCTGAATATTATGTTCCAGACCTTGCTATCATTCAGTGTGGAAGTTTCCAGGTCTTGTGTGATCCTGATTGGGACTCCTTTATATCTAAATTGTCTCTTTTTGGCTTCTTGTAGGTTTTTTCTTTTGCTTGAAAGCATTGGAATTTGGCAATTACATTCCAGGGAGTTGTCTTTTGGGGATTTATTTTAGAGGGTTTTCTATGAACTCTTTCAATTCCTATTTTGGCCCCTTGTTCTAGAACCTCAGGGCAATTTTCTTGAATGATATCTTGTATTATGATATCAAGATTTCTGTTTATTTCTGGCTTTTCAGGTAGACCAATGATTCTCAGATGGTCTCTCCTTCCTCTGTTTTCCATGTCTGTCACCTTGTCAGTGAAATATTTTATATTATCTTCTAATTTCTTAGTCTTTTGTCTTTGCTTTATTAATTCCTGCTCTTTTGCAAGATCATTGTCTCTCAGTTGCCTGATTCTGACCTTTAAAGATTGTTTTTTTTTCCTTTCTAATTTGGTCTGTCCTGCTTTTTGAGGCTTCCAACTGTTTCTCATTGGGTGTTTTTGTCCCTCAGATTGTTGAATTCCCTTTGCATTATTTCCCATTTTTCCTGCCAGAAAGGCTTCTATCTTTTTGATAACCTCCAATTTAAATTCTTCAACAGCTTGTGGACAATTTCCATTTCTTTTGGAAGGTTTTGGAGCATATATTTGGGTTTCCTGTTCTGCTATGTCTTCTGTATTCTGTATTTTTCCTCCGTAAAAAGTATCCAAAGTCAACCCCTTCTTGCTTTTCTTGGTGTTGGGATGTTGTTCCTAGGCACTGTTTGCCATCTCTTTGTTTTTTTTTTCTCCCCTTTCCAGTCAGAAATCTGAGTGAGGAGGGCTGGCTCTCTGTGTATGGGTCTAATGATCAAGGCTTTTGCCTTGGGCAAATTCTCGATTCTCTGCTGCTGTGCTGTCTTCCTGGGGTGCCCAAGGTTTGCCCTCCCCTTCCTGCCAGAGTTTCGGGTGTTACAGCTCTCAGGGGTAAGTCCTTGGTGGTCTTAGTAAACTCCCAAAATCTGTAGGTGCCCCTAGTTCACTTCAGGGGTGCTCTTCGCATATTTGTTGATTATGGCATGCTAGTTCTGAGCATCTGAGATTCGAGCTCTCCTTACCCCCTTGCTGTGTTTTCTGGTGTTACTGCTTTCAGGGGTAAGTCCTTGGTGGTTTTAGTCAGCTCCCCAGACCTAGGGCTGACTATTGCTCAGTCCTGGGTTGCTCCTCCCTCACTTCTTGATTCTGGCGTGTGGTGACTTTAACTCTGCCTCCTTAGGTGTGGTGGTGGAGGGAAGGTCAGTTCAGGTTTGGGTGGGAGTTTTTTCATTCCCTTATTGTGTGGAAATGCCTGAATCCCACATACCTCCAATGCTGCACCCTACTGTGGAGTTCCTCTGTTCTTATGAGGATGGTTTCTTGGGTGTCTTTTGAGGTCGTATGTATCAGTTGGTCTGAGTAGGGGAAGCGAGCCACGTATAATCTGCTGCCATGCTTACCCAGAAGTCACCTTTCCAGTGTTTTTAATAGGAATGGGTGTTATATTTTATTGAAGGATTTTTATGTATCTATTGATATAATCACTTTATTTTTATTTTATTGGTTATTAATATTATCTGTTATATAGATAATTTCCCTTAAATTAAATCATTCTTGTATTCTTAGTATAAATCTCATTTGGTAACAATATATAATCTTTATACATGTGTTGTAGTCTCCTAGCTAGTATTTTATTTAGGATATTTGCATGCATATTCATTAATGAAATTAGCATATAACTTTCTTTTAATGTTTTTGCTTTTCTTGGTTTAGGTATCATTACCATATTTGTTTCTGAAATGGTTCCATAAAAATCCTTTATCTATTATTACAAATATTATTTAACATGGGAATTAGTTGATCTTTAGATGTTTGAAAGAATGTGTGAATACATCTGGTCCTTATAGTTTGTTTTTTTTTAAGGAATTTCACGTATGGCCAAATGAATTTCTTTTTCTAAACTAGATTCATTTAGATATTCATTTTCTCTACTAATAGTCTAGGAGGTTTATACATACATACATACATACATACATACATATATATATATATATATATATTTAGGAGGAAATTGGGTTTTATTTCTATTTTTTCTTTTAACATTTTTAATGTTCTATAAAAGTCTTAAAAAGATGTTATACATTCCTTTTAGATGCTTAGAGTTTTCTTTCTTTCTTTCTTTTTTTCTTTCTTTTTTTAATTTTTATTTGGTTATTTCCAAATATTATTCATTGGAAACAAAGATCATTTTCCTTTCTTCCCTACCCCCCTCCCACCACCTCTCCCATAGCCCATGCGCAATTCCACTGGGTATCACATGTGTTCTTGATTCAAACCTATTTCCATGTTGTTGGTATTTGCATTAGAGTGTTCATTTAGAGTCTCTCCTCAGTCATATCCCCTCAACCCCTGTAGTCAAGCAGTTGTTTTTCATCGGTGTTTTTACTCCCACAGTTTATCCTCTGCTTGTGGATAGTGTTTTTTAGATCTCTGCAGATTGCTCAGGGACACTGCATTACCACTAATGGAGAAGTTCATTACCTTCAATTTTACCACAATGTATCAGTCTCTGTGTACAAAGTTTTCCTGGTTCTGCTCCTTTCGCTCTGCATCACTTCCTGGAGGTTTTTCCAGTCTCCATGGAATTCCTCCACTTTATTATTCCTTTTAGCACAATCGTATTCCATCACCAACATATACCACAATTTGTTCAGCCATTCCCCAATTGAAGGGCATCCCCTCATTTTCCAATTTTTGGCCACCACAAAGAGTGCAGCTATGAATATTCTTATACAAGTCTTTTTTCCTTATTATCTCTTTGGGGTACAAGCCCAGTAGTGCTATGGCTGGATCAAAGGGCAGACAGTCTTTTATCGTCCTTTGGGCATAGTTCCAAATTGCCCTCCAGAATGGTTGGATTAATTCACAACTCCACCAGCAATGAATTAGTGTCCCTACTTTGCCACATCCCCTCCAGCATTCATTACTTTCCATAGCTGTTATGTTAGCCAATCTGCTAGGTGTGAGGTGATACCTCAGAGTTCTTTTGATTTGCATCTCTCTGATTATAAGAGATGTAGAACACTTTTTCATGTGTTTATTAATAGTTTTGATTTCTTTGGCTGAGAACTGCATATTCATGTCCCTTTCCCAATTATCAATTGGAGAATGGCTTGATTTTTTCTACAATTGATTTAGCTCTTTATAAATTTGAGTAATTAAACCTTTGTCAGAGGTTTTTATGAAGATTGTTTCCCAATTTGTTGCTACCCTTCTGATTTTAGTTACATTGGTTTTGTTTGTACAAAACCTTTTTAATTTGATGTAGTCAAAATTATTTATTTTACATTTTGTGACTCTTTCTGTCTTGCTTGGTTTTAAAATATTTCCATTCCCAAAGGTCTGACAGGTATACTATTCTGTGTTTTCCTAATTTACTTATAGTTTCCTTCTTTATGTTCAAGTCATTCACCCATTCTGAATTTATCTTGGTGTAGGGTGTGAGGTGTTGATCCAAACCTAATCTCTCCCACACTGTCTTCTAATTTTCCCAGCATTTTTTATCAAATAATGGATTTTTGTCCCAAAAGCTGGGGCCTTTGGGTTTGTCATAACCTGTCTTGCTGAGATCATTTACCCCAAGTCTATTCCACTGATCCTCCTTTCTGTCTCTTAGCCAGTACCAAATTGTTTTGATAACCACTGCTTTATAGTATAGTTTGAGATCTGGGACTGCAAGTCCTCCTTCCTTTACATTTTTTTTTTCATGATTTCCCTGGCTATCCTTGATCTTTTGTTCTTCCAAATGAACTTAGTTATGGTTTTTTCTAATTCAGTAAAGAAGTTTTTTGGTAGTTCAATGGGTATGGCACTAAATAATTAAATTAATTTGGGTAGGATTGTCATTTTTATTATGTTACCTCGTCCCACCCATGAGCAATTAATGTTTTTCCAATTGTTTAGATCTAGTTTTAGCTGTGTGGAAAGTGTTTTGTAATTGTGTTCATATAGTTCCTGTGTTTGTCTCGGGAGATAGATTCCTAAGTATTTTATATTGTCTAGGGTGATTTTGAATGGTATTTCGCCTTCTAATTCTTGCTCCTCAAATTGGTTAGGGATATATAGAAATGCTGATGACTTATGCAGGTTTATTTTGTATCCTGAAACTTTGCTAAAGAAGTTGTTGATTATTTTGAGTAACTTTTTGGTTGATTCTCTAGGATTCCTTAAGTAAACCATCATATCCTCTGCAAAGAGTGATAGCTTGGTCTTCTCATTGCCAATTTTAATACCTTCAATTTCTTTTTCTTCTCTAATTGCTACTGCTAGTGTTTCTAGTACAATGTTAAATTATAGAGGTGATAATGGGCATCCTTGTTTAACTCCTACTTTTATTGAAAAGGCTTCTAGTTTATCCCCATTGCAGATGATGTTTGCAGATGGTTTTAGATATACAATATTTATTATTTTTAGGAAAGGCCCTTCTATTCCTATACTTTCTAGTGTTTTCAACAGGAATGGGTGTTGTATTTTATCAAAGCCTTTTTCTGCATTTATTGAGATAATCATGTGTTTTTTATCAGTTTGCTTGTTTAATATGGTCAATTATGTGGATGGTTTTCCTAATATTGAACCAACCTTGTATTCCTGGTATGAATCCTACCTGGTCATAGTGGATGACCCTTGTGATGACTTGCTGGAGCCTTTTTGCTAGTATCCTATTTAAGATTTTTGCATCTATATTCATTAGGGAGATTGTTCTATTGTTTTCTTTCTCTGTTTTTGACCTGCCTGACTTTGGGATCAGTATCATGTTTATGTCGTAGAATGAATTTGGTAGAACTCCTTCTTGGCCTATTCTGTCAAATAGTTTGTTTAATATTGGAATGAGTTGTTCTTTGAATGTTTGATAGAATTCATTTGTGAATCCATCTGGACCTGGGGATTTTTTCTTAGGGAGTTCTCTAATGTCTTGTTCAATTTCTTTTTCTGAAATGGGATTGTTAAGGTCATTTATTTCTTCCTATTTTAGTCTAGGCAATTTATATTTTTGTAAGTATTCATCCATATCACCTAGATTGCCATATTGTTGCCATATAATTGGGCATAGTAGTTTTTAATGATTGCCTTAATTTCCTCTTCATTAGAAGTGAGGTCTCCTTTTTCATCTTGGATACTGTCAATTTGGTTTATTTCTTTCCTTTTTTTAATTAGACTGACTAGTACTTTGTCTATTTTATTTGTTTTTTCAAAGTACCAGCTTCTAGTCTTATTTATTAAATCAATAGTTCTTTGACTTTCAATTTTATTAATTTCTCTTTTGAGTTTTAGGATCTCTAATTTAGTCTTCATCTGAGGATTTTTAATTTGTTCACTTTCTAATTTTTTTAATTTGCATGCCCAATTCATTGACCTCTGCCCTTCTTAATTTGTTAATATATGAACTCAAAGATATAAATTTCTCCCTGAGTACTGCTTTGGCTGCATCCCATAGGTTTTGAAAGGATGTCTCATCATTGTCATTTTCTTCAATGAAGTTAATAATTGTTTCTATGATTTGTTCTTTAACTAACTGGTTTTGGAGAATCGTATTGTTTAATTTCCAATTAATTTTCGATTTACCTTCTTATGTTCCCTTACTAATTATTATTTTCATGGCATTGTGATCTGAGAAAGTTGCATTTATTATTTCTGCTCTTTTGCACTTGTTTGCAATGTTTTTATGGCCTAATACATGGTCAATTTTTGTAAATGTACCATGTGCTGCAGAAAAGAAGGTATATTCCTTTTTGTTCCTATTTATTTTTCTCCACATGTCTACTAACTCTAATTTTTCTAAGATTTTATTCACTTCTCTTACCTCTTTCTTATTTATTTTTTCATTTGATTTATCTAGTTCAGATAGAGGAAGGTTCAGGTCTCTCACTAGTATAGTTTTTCTATCTATTTCGTCCTTGATGTCCTCTAGTTTCTCCTTTAGACATTTGGATGCTATGCCATTTGGTGCATACATGTTGAGTACAGATATTTCCTCACTGTCTATACTGCCTTTAATCAGAATGTAATTACCTTCCCTATCTCTTTTAACTAGATTTATTATTACTTTGGCTTTGTCAGATATCATGATTGTGACTCCTGCCTTCTTTTTGTCAGTTGATGCCCAATAGATTTGGCTTCACCCTCTTACTTTCACCCTATGTGTATCTACCTTCCTCATATGTGTTTCTTGTAGTCAGCATATGGTAGGGTTTTGGACTCTAATCCACTCTGTTATTCACTTGTGTTTTATGGGTGAGTTCATTCCATTCACATTCAGAGTTATGATTACTAGCTGTGTATTTCCCAGCATTTTGATTTCTGCTTCTTTACCTACCTTTTCTTCTTTCAATATTTCCTTCTACACCAATATTTGGTTTTGAACAGTCCCCCTTGTTCCCACGCTTATTTTACTTCCCTTTCTACCACCCGCCCTATTTATCCTCCCCTAATTTTCCCTGTTGTCTTTCTAAAATTAAGTCCCCCTTTCCCTCCCTCTCTTGTACTGCTTCCCTCCCCACCAGACCATTTGTTACCCTTCTACTCCCCTATAGGGTGTAAATCTATTCTCTGCCCCCAATGGATTGGATTGTTTTTCCCTCTTTGAGTCACTTTCAAAGCATGTAAAAGTTGAGTATTTCCTGTCTCTGACCTCTTTACCCTTCCAGTGTATTGATGTTCTCCCCCCTCCCACCATGAGCTTCTTCATGACATATAAATTTACCCCCATTTGTTTCTTTTCCCATTTCTTTTAATATTAACCTATTTTAAGCTCTAGTTATATATATATATATATATATATATATATATATATATATATATATATGGATACTCATGTGTATGTATTTTTGCATGCATATATCTATATACCTATTTATGTCTTGTCCTTTCATCCTATACAGTTTGTTGCTGTTCCCTCTAAGTATACTTCTTTTTGCTGCCCAGGTAATAACAACAGTTTTTAAGAGTTACCAATGACCTCTTTTTTTATAGGGATATATATCAATTTAACTTATTGAGGCTCTTAAAATTTTTGTTTGTTTGTTTTTTCTTTTATCCCCTATTTTTTAATTACCTTTTGATGATTCTCTTGAGTTCTGTGCTTGGACATCAAATTTTCTGTTCAGATCAGGTCTTTTCTTTACGAATTATTGAAATTCTTCTATTTTGTTGAATGACCATACTTTCCCCTGTAAGAATATAGTCAGTTTTGCTGGGTAGTTGATTCTTGGTTGTAGACTTAGTTCCCTTGCTTTCTGGAATATTGTATTCCATGCCTTTCTTTTTTTCAGTGTGGATGCAGCCAGATCCTGAGTTATCCTCACTGTGGTTCCTTGATATCTGAATGACTTCTTCTTGGCAGCTTATAATATCTTTTCTTTGGTCTGATAGTTCTTGAATTTGGCTATAACATTCCTGGGTGTTGTCAGTTGGGGATTAAGTACAGGAGGTGATCTGTGGATTCTATCAATCTCCACTTTTCCCTCTTGTTCAAGGATTTCGGGGCAGTTTTCTTTAATAATTTCCTGTAATATAATGTCCAGGCTTTTTCTTTTGTCATGGTCTTCTGGAAGGCCAGTGATTCTTAAATTGTCTCTCCTTGAACGATTTTCTAAATTCTCTGTTTTTGTGAATGAGATGCTTCATATTTTCCTCAATTTTTTCATTCTTTTGGTTTTGTTTTATAGATTCCTGCTGCCTTGTGAAGTCACTCAATTCTATTTGTTGTATTCTGGTTCTTAAAGACTGGATTTCATCCTTAGTTTTTTGGTCGTCCTTTTCCTTTTGGTCAGATTTTCTTTGGTGGTTATCTTTCATCTTCTTCATCTCATCTTTCATCTGCTTTTCCTCATTTTCTAGCTGGTTGATTTTGGCTTTCAAGACACTATTTTCTGTTTCCAGATGACTTATCTTAGTTTTTAAGTTCTTTTCCCAATTGTCTTCAGCCTCTCTTAATTGTGTTTTGAATTGCATTTTGAGTTCTTCCAAAGCCTGTATCCAATTCGCTGGGATTTCTGATTTTTCCTTTGCTGGGTCTTCCCCCTCTGTTTCATTTGCTCTTTGCTCATTACCTCTGCAGAAGTTGTCTATTTTAATTTCTTTCTTCTTTTTCTGTTGTTTGCTCAAGTTTACCCCTTCTTTGCTGCCCGTATTTGGCTGTGCTTTTGCTCCTCTCATTTTGTTTTGCTTTTGGGGCTGTGTGTCTCCCCTCTTGGAGCTTTGTCAGATCTCTTGATACAGTCACTAGGGGAGGAATGTTAGCTTCCCTGTCCTCTGGAGGCTTTTGATTGGATTGAGTTCAAGTGGGTTGGGCTGTATGTTGTATGAAGCTCTGAGGCTCTGAAGACTCCTGGAAGGCTGGGCCACCCAGGCTCTCTCCAGTTCTCTCCAGTTGCTTTTTGGCTGTCCACAAGTGCCTTTGTCCATCTCCCTAAACTCTGAGGAGTTCTGATGGGATTAGGTTTAACTGGATTGGTCTGGATATGCCCCAAGGCAAAGGTGAGACTGGAGCCCGATGGAGGGACCCAGCCATGGCCCGGCCCAATTCTCCCTGGCTTCTTCCCTGTTGTCCACGTTAGATGCTCTGAGCCTGGCTCCCTGCTGCTCACAAGGTAGACCCTGCAAACCAGCACCTTTGCCCGCTCAGAGGTTCCTGCTGCTGCTGGGGGCTCAGCTTTCTGAATTGTGGGGGAGGGGTCCTGGGACCTACCCTCTTCCTTCCCCTTAGCCCTGAGTATTCTCGGATTCCGGCTTTTGGGGGGGGCGTACCTTTTGATTTAATCCAGAAGGAGGGTTCCCCGCTTCTGTCCTGTTGTTCAGATTGAATTTTGGTGCCCTAGGAGCATTCAGTCTTTATCGGTTAAGGAAAGGTCTTCCATGAGGTCTGAACTTTTGTTGCTTGCTAAGCTGCCATCTTCTAGGAGGTTTATATTTTTGTAAGTATTCTTGCATTTCACTTGTGTTGTTAAATTTGTTGGCATCTAACTGAGCAAAATAACTCTTAAAATATAGTGATTTGGTTTCTTCTCTCTCTTTTTAAAATATTAACCCATGGTTTATCTTGTTTTTTGTTTTTTCTATAAAATCAACTACTAGATTTATTTATTAATTTGATGGTTCCAATATTCAACTTATATTCAACTTATATTCAAAAATATATACTCAACTTTGAATTGAATTAAAAATTCAATTATTACTCTCATCTTTATATTTTTGGTTGAATTCATTTTTTAAAAACATTTTATTTTACCAATAGCATCTAATAACTTTCCACATAAGTTTTCTGAAGATATAAGATCCAAATTATCCTCTTACCTCCACCTTTCCAGAGTTGTTAAACAATTTGATGGGGTTTATACATGTATTATCATAAAATTATATTTCTATATTGTTCATTGTTGTAGTAAGATAATACTCATATAAAATAAAAAACTACCAAATAAAAACCAACATAAATTAACATGAAAAATAGTATACTTTGATCTGTATTTCAAGTCTAACAGTTCTTTCTCTGAAGGTGAATAGCATTCTTTGTCAGAAGTCCTTTGGAATTTTCCTAGAGAAGCTGTCTTTCACAATGAATCATTCCACAAGATTACTGATTCTGTGTACAATGTTCCTCTGATTCTGCTTATTTTACTCTGCATAAGGTCATTCTGTCATCATCCTGTGCATCATTTCTTACACCACAATTGTATTCTATCACCATTATATGCTACAATTTGTTCAGTCATTCCTCAATTGATGAACATCTCCTTGAATTTCCAATTCTTTGCCACCACAAAATGGGCTGCTATAAGTATTTTTGTACAAGTTAGTGCCCTCCCCACTTTTATTTCTCTGGGATAAAAACCTAGTAGGGCTATTACTAGATCATAGGCAATTCACAGTTTTATAGTCCTTTAGGCATAGTTCTAAAATCTCCTCCAGAATGGTGGAATTAGTTCACAATTCAACTTCCAATGTATTATTGTCCCAATTTTGTCACATCCCTTCCAACAGTTGTCATTTCCCTTTATTGTCATATTGGCCAATCTGATAGGGTTCATCTTTAATTTTTAGGATTTCTCATTTGATATTTGAGTAATTTATTTTGTTCTTTTTTCAAATTTTTAAAAATTATGTTTGAAATTCATTGGTCTGTTCTTTCTTTTATTAATATAAGTAGTTAGAGATATAAATTTTAGGATTAACATATTTTAAATAGGCAAAAAGTTAATAGCAGCCATGGACTCCACATTGTGCTGGGTGGATTTGGGATGCTTTACGTATGAAGTATTACATAGTGGGTAGCTAGTTATGAATTAAAGAATCTAGTTATTGTAAATTTATAGTTTGTCTTCCTGTTTCCTCTATTCGGAGTTGGATCCCTTATAATCAGATACCGATTTCTTTGTTCTCCTGAAACAAGTAATCTGGGGATCCTAAGGCTGAGGAGAAACAAATGCTAATGAGAATGGGGTTTTTCTGCTTTTGAGTATTAAATCAGAGAGAAGAAAATGTAGATTCTGTTATACATATATGTAATGCTTCCACTTTTATTACCCTTTTGTCTAATCAAATAAACAACTTATTAAAATAATCACCTTTTGAGATACTGATTGACAAAGCATACTGGTATGTCAAGCATTTAAATTCATTACAATTGTAGCAACCAAGAGAGATTAAATAAATTTAATTTTAGAGAGAGGATGACCCCAGGAAAGTAGCAGTGGGAAGTAGATCTTTATTGATTTTTACCCAAATTATTGCATGTTGGTTGAATTTAGGAACTGGTCACAACATTCCCTTCCTTTTGTATTACTTTCAATCTTTTCTTATTTTCAGAATCAATGGACCTTGGTTTTTAATGGTGGAGTTAGACTTTTTATGATTGCATATATATCTACTCATATTTATTCTTTCCTTTCATTTGGTGATGATTTTGACCTTTAATGTAATTAAGCCTTGGTCTTACTGCATGAAGACAGTTGACTCTGAAATTATTCTCTCATCAGTAACTAGTCATTTCATGTCAATAAATTATAATCTATTTTTTAAGTAATGTTATTCTGTTATTTGGAAAAAAATGTATTCATGAAACACAGGTGTGAGCCTTCTCAATAGTCAACAAGTCTTTCTATTTTTTACTTCTTTAGAGAAACCATTATTTAGAAATGGAAAGTATCTCAGAAGCCATCTAGTTCAACCTTCACAAATTATAGACTAATGTGAACCATGTTTTCCAGGATTGTTCTTCTATTTTCCTGTATTTTTTACCTTCATACCAAAGTCCATGTTAACTTGGTTGAGGTTCATGTTCTTTGTACAATTCCTTTATTTCTGTGTCAGGCTGAAGCAAATGAATAGTGTAAAAAAATTCAGTTAACTTTGCAGGTTTTTTGTTTCATTGTTTTTTTCTCATACACGAGTGCCATACAAATGTTTCTTTTTTTCCTTTGGTCACACAAAGACTTCAGATTTACTAACTGCCTTCCTTCATTTTCTTTAGTAGTCCCAGAGAATTCTTTGTCTATTTGACTGTGATTATATACTCTGCATTGACTTATTTATTTTACACATTGTTTAATAAATGTAGAAAATATAAACACAGATAAATGCCCAGATGATTTTTGAATTTATTCATCATATAGATGTACCTTCCAAAGATGAATATTACAATCCATCCATGCCTTATTTTTGTGTAATCTTGGTTATGTTTTCCCTTGTTTGCTGTTTGTGCTCTAATGAGTGTGATGGGTGACCTTGTTTGCTTTTTCTCGGCATTGTGAGGAAATTAATGAAGCATCCTTCACTCTTGCTATGTGGCCAGACCTTTTTCTTTTTCCTTCACATATTTTTCATGACCTCCTTAAAACTACTTTTCCTCTGGAATTCATTGTTCATAATGTGTCTAGAGGCTATGTACATCTACCATGTATCTTTTCTTTTCCCTTTGGGTGATTCACAGCTTCAGTTCCTGTGACTTAGAGCAATACATCAACTACTAAAGGGGGAAGGGAAAGGACTAAACATTTATTGAGTGCTTATTATGTGCAAGGTTTTGTGCTCTAAAAAATATAATTTATTTTATCCTTTTCATACATGAGAGGCTATTATCCTCCTTTTCCAGTTTATAGAGGAAAAGGACTGATTACCCTAGGAGTGCATAGTTAATAAATCTATGAGTCTAGATTTGAATTCAGATTATTTAGACTTAATGTTCTTTACTCTATCCAGGGTACCACTCATTTGCCAACTAGAATGCTTATATTAAAAAATTGAGTGCTCACACAAACACATACATGCACACACACACACACACATAAATACACACAATAGCAAGAGGGGACAAATAAATCTATTTTCTTATTACCTTGGTAAATTATATATACATGCATATATCAATCACATATATTTACATATATAAGTTATAGTAATATAGGAATGACTAATATAATTAATATAGTAATATAAATATTGATATGCTTATATGTCCATATACGCATATATACATATATTTAAAACATGTAAAAATAAAAATTCATAAATTCTTTATGATTCAGTTTTATTTATCTTTGTATATATGAAATGTCCTTGTTGATGATTGTAAAAAGTCAAAATTGGTCTGGATGCTCAACACCAGATTTGTAAGCATTTATTAGTAAAGAGAGAGAGAGAGAGAGAGATTGATAGAGGTAGAGAGAGGCCTCAGCCTTTCTAACTTAAAGTAAGGTCAAGTCCCAGATTTCAGCCTTCTATGCTGTACTGCCAATGGCCAATCACCAGCTCAGGGTGTCACTTTATTTAGAAGAGGAAATAATGAGGCTTCTCTCCTTCCCACACTTGCATTTTAAGACTGACTAGTTCCTCTCTCCAAGACAACCTTGCATGTTGATGTTCATGATGACACTCTTGCTCATACTCATATTCATGTTCACTCTCATGCTGATGCCAGAGTCTAAGACTAGACTCTGTACTTGGGATCAACATCCCCTAAATAATTTACCTCACATAGTCCCCAACTCTGATTCTTTGAGAGATTATGTTAAGTCTCCCCACTCTTGATTTTCCAGGATTAACATATTGGGTCTCCCCAGTGAATAATTCCACTTATGCAATCTATACATTTATGATTTTCTCATTGGAGATATAAAAATAGAAAAGATATTATATATTTTATGGAGGGAGTTACAACATTTGGGGAATAAGAGATAAAGAGTGAAAGAAAGAATGATTGATGGGGCATTGTCAAAAAGCCAATTGGGGGCACTCTCCTCTGGCATAAGAGTTTACAATGAGGATGAATGGAAGACTCAACCCCACCCCAGTTCAGTTCATTATAACCAAAAGTTCAATCTGAATCTCCCAATATAGTGTGTGATTTCTGCAAGTAGTCTTACATCTTACCCTAAAATTACTTGAAAAGATCATAGAATAGTAATTTCAAATTTTTCAAAAAATAGACCTTTATTTCAGGAAGAAACTCGAGAATCATTAAAAGAACTTAAATTCATCTTTTAAAAATTGCCTCTTCATTTATATGTCAATGGCTCTACTAGGAAGTTTATATTTATTTCTATAACTATCAGTTTTTATATTCTGATTAGTAGACTTTTAATATGTTTACTTCCTATATTTTCCCAATCTACTTCTTTTTTCTTAAATTAAAAGAAATTATTTTTTTGAACAAAATTCCTTTTTTTTATAATTAAATTCATTGTATAACCAAATCCAAAAATCTTATTATTAATATTTGTCTGTTTCATTGGTAAAACACATTTCTCCTTGATACATTTTATATAATTGTCTTTTCCTTTTTCTTCCAGTTTTAAGATAATTTAAAAAATAGATTCCCAATCCAATTGCTTCATTAGGATATATAGTAGGGATCCTAATCTGCTTTTCAACACAGAATTATCCAATTGTTGTAGCAGTGCTTTTATTGAATATTTTTTCTGTTTGCTAGTAATTTGAAAGCTAGGGTTTACCAAATAATATTATTACTTTATTTTTTTAACCAAGGCTGTCAATATTTATTTAGTTCAATTCTTCTAGCAATATATCAACTCCTTTGTCATTCACTGGGCAAAATTCTGGAAGTTAAATGAATGTATATGACTTATTGGGACACTAGCCAAGTGTGTGTCTACCACTATAATATCTCATATTTCCTTCATTGCTACTCTCTCTGTTACCAATTTCAGATACTTACTGCTTATTGCTTGTACTCAATTGCAACAGATTCACATCTGTTCCTTCCCGCTTCTTCCAGTGTATCTTCCTACCAATCCCTAATATAATTTAGAATTAGCAGAAAGGTCATTTAGACAAATGTTTTCAGTTTACGTATTAGGATACTGAAGACCAAAGCAAAAAAAACAAAACTTTATGTATGGCCACAGCTAATAACAATAGAATAGAAACTCAAGGCCATGTCTTCCAAATATTGATCCTGCTCTTACATACCTATGTTTTCCTATGGTCCTTATAATAATAGCTAAAGTTTACATAGTGCTTTAAGTTTTGCAACTTGCTTTACATATATTATCTCATTTAAACTTTACCTTGAGCATGTGAGGTAGGTGCTATTATGGTTTTCATTAAGGAAACTGAGACTGAGAGGTTAAATGAATTGCTCAGGATGATACAGTTAGTAAATATCTAAAGCAGTACTGGGACCTAGGCTTTTCTGACTTGAAATCTAGCATACTATTTATGACCCCACTGAAATACTCCATCTTCTTTAATACCATCAGTTGAATCTTCCTTTCCATTTAGCCTTGGTCTCTTTTGGGATGGGTAGCTTCCACTGGAATCACCTTATGCTATTCACCTGGGTATGAGGCCATTTATTTATTCTCTGTGTTAGTTTTTGGACACTAACCTGCTCTCATACTGTGAACTCAAGATTCTCAGAGAAGGATAACCACTACTTGATTACACTCAATCAATCAATGTACATTTATTAAGAACCTACTGTGTGCAAGGTGGCCCTTTAGAAAGAAATCTGTTGTGAGTTAATATATTCCATATACTCATAACTAGCCCTTGAACTCCTATAGATCAATCTACATTTAAAAATCAGCTACTCACAATAATATACTTTTAGAAATTAAAAATAATTTTCTTAGCAGTTATGCAAAAGGTAATATCACAGGTGCACATATGTTGTGAAAGGGAATTCTTTATTCTCTTTTTCTATTTTGAGTTAATCAAGAAATTCCTACTTAACACTTTGTTAGCCATCAAGTAAGAGAATTCACAAGTAACATACTTAGAGAGCTCCAACCTTTTAACTCAGTCAGAAACGTGTGAATCCTTTGATAAGAGTTTACAGAGGGGACAGCTGGGTAGCTCAGTGGATTGAGAGTCAGACCTAGAGACGGGAGGTCCGAGGTTCAAATATGGCCTCAGACACTTCCCAGCTCTGTGACCCTGGGCAAGTCACTTAACCCCCCATTGCCTAGCCTTTACCACTCTTCTGCCTTGGAACCAATACATAGTATTGACTCTAAGATGGAAGATAAGGGTTTAAAAAAAAGTTTACAGAGAATTTGAGGTGGTTCCCATAGTCACTCCCCCCCCCAACCTCCCCACCCCTCCAATCCCCCATCCTCAGCAGTGCTAGACAATTTGCAAGTTGTGATTGGCCCCTTTGAAGAGGGAGGAAAAGGATAGGAAGTGATGTGGGAAAAGAACTACAAAAAGCCTGGAACTTCCTGTCCTCATCAATTCTCCTTTGGACTTCTCTTCTGGAGAGATCTCTGCCTCACTGGCTCTGTGAGGAGACCCTCTCTGCTTGTTGGTGCTTTGGTGGGATACCCCTTCAGCATGAGTTCTATGGAGAGAGACTCTTTTCCTTGGATCCTGCATCAACTTGCTGGTGAGTGACTCAGACTTCCACTGGAGATTGGAACTTTGTCAGGGTGCAAGATGAATTTCTTTGGATCAGTACTTAGGGTACACTAGGTAACTACCTCTTTCCCTCCTACATTTCATACGTCTTCTCTTTCTCTTCCTTGTTATAAATAAAAGCTGCGAACAGTTTTTTTTCTGGTTTATGGAAAATATTCTTAATTCATTGACCATAACATTGAATATATAACTCTCTTATTTAGTCAAAACACCAATTTACCCTTACAATGTTAAATGCATTATGTGTATATATATATGTAACATAATTTACATATAAGTGTAAATCATTCTTTCCTACAATTGCAATCAGTGTCTTTGTGAGAAAAATCAGCACAAATAGGAAACAGATGAGTAAAGACAATATATTTAGGGTAATATAAGGTCTGGATCTGCAAATTTTGACACAGGTTTGAATATCAACTTTGCTATTTCCCACGTGTGTTACTTTGCTCAAATAATTTAATTTTTCTGGTCCTTAGTTTTTTTCTTTTCAAATATGAAGGATTTGGACTACTGTAAATGAAGATATGGCTATAAAATGGATTTGCATAAAAAGCAAGAAGCTCAGAATTCTTGGAACTCCAATCATCGGAGGAGGGGTGAGGAGGAGAGACTGTGTCCAATGGAATCTTGAAGGGAACAGTTAGGAAAGTCCAGCTGCTTGAGATTCACCTTTCTTCTCTGACTGTTGGACAAGAAGGTGGAAGACAAACTGTCTCTTTAGTCATTGCTTATCCATAAGACTGTATGCTGAGAAGACTTTTGGGTTTTAGTCCAGAAAAAACCTGTCAGTATTTGCTGTCAACATCATCCCTTAGGGAAAGATAACTTTCTTTCCTAAATTTGAATACAGCTTGAAATCTTCAATAAACAGAAATAACTTAGAAAATTTAGGGAGACCTATTTTCCTCTCACCCCTCCCCTCTCCTTGCCTGCTCTACTCAAAAGGATAAAAGACCTCTTGGTTAAAAGATTTGATTGTGGGATTTAGTTAGGGGAAATCTTCAAGCTTACCATATCTGAGAAGAACATTTCCAAGACAGTTGAAAGGGAACAGGAAGTAGTGTAGGGGGAGGGGCGCAAGATCCAGTCTTTCCCCTACCTTCCTTCCTGGTATTACTGCTCTAACATTTCCCTATTACCATAATTCCCCTAGTAGTAATATCATATCTCCTACACTATATGATCTCTCAGATCATTTCAAAGGCTCGATCTATAATCCTATGAATATTTTCTTCATTGTCTTTTACATTTTCTACTTAATTAATACCAGCTCAAATGTGACCTACATCCTGAAGCTTTCAAAGGGTTTCATAGATCAAAATTCTTTCTCCCCTTTCTCCACTTTCATAGCAATTCATTTATATTTCTTTGATGTACTTATATTTTATAAATATGTTTACAGATATATGAGATACATTTATAGTTATGTATACCAATGTGTACATATACATATATGCATTCCCACAAATATGTATGCATATATAGCATACATTCAACCATCCATAGATTATATGTATATATATATATCTGTATATGCTCATATATATTTATATAGATATGTGTGTGTCTGTGTGCATGATATAGTTGTTCATCCTTTACTTTCAAAGAGGACAAATGATGTTGAGGGGTGAAATCTTGACTTGCTCATGAATTGGACTTAATGAAGACAGTTACATGAAGTTATCAACCTTAGTGTCTCTTTAAAAGTTATCAAAGTATAGTAAGACAAGTCAAAGATAGTCAATGTCCTGGGATGTAGTGGATGATCAGAACATCTTCATTTTCTGACCAATCACTAAGCACTCTGCAGCACCTATTTCCACCACATTTATGGCCTTTGGAAAGAATTGCTCTCATTCACTCATTCCACCAGACAAAGTTTTCATGTTCTTGGGGTAGGAAACCCCTAACTCACTGACTGGTGTGTGAATCCTATGGGTCTTACTCGTAACCTGGTTTAACACATCTGCAAAGAGGGTTTTTACTCATGTGGCCACTATAGCTTTTTGATCATAGGTGAGAATTCGGTGAGAGGTAGATACCAAAGGTGAATTTGTAGACTTGGAAAGGGCTCAGCAAGCCCTAATACCAGAATTGTTAGTCTTCCCCAAATAACATAAAAGAGGCAGTGATGTATAATGGACATAAAATTCCCCTTGGAGTCAAGAAGACCTGGAATCAATTTTTACTCTGGACATAGAATTGTTATGTTGTTCCAAACAAGCCATTTAACCACTTAATGCCCCTTATAATTTTCTAAGACTATAAATTGAAAATTGGTTTCTGATTTGCTTTGTAAACTCCTTACAGGGAGTTCTTTCTACTAGATGTCCTTTTTTCCTCCTTTCCAAACCCAGTAACACTTCACTGTCCAAAACATTTCTCCCTAAATGTCTCTTCTCAATATATGCTGCCTGTATCTAATAGAATATAGGATCCCTGAAGAAGACTATATTGTTTAATATGCTTAATAGGCTTAGCACAGTGTCTGGAACATGGTGAGTTATTAATAAATATTTGATTTCAATTGATGTATTTCTCTTTTTCAGACAAAGAAACTGAGTCTCAGAAAGATTAAGTGATTTTTATCTGCTCACATGGGGAATAAACATCTGTGAAAATTAAATTAACTCTCCACTACCCATTTTTAGATTTAATCACCAGAAGCACATGCATTCCACTTACACTTGAGTGGGGGAGGTCTGTGATCCACATGTGCAAAAGTGGGTGACGAATCAGAAACCACTGACTTCCCCCTGGGAATTCCTAAGCAAAATGATAGACTATAATTTGTCCATGTAAAAAGCAGATAAAGGCACAGGAAGTGACACAAAGAAATATCTTTAAAAGGAGTTTCAACTTCCTGTGAAGCATTTCTTCATTCTTTGTTCTTTGCTCTTCAGATTTCTGAGTTTGAGTTGGAGACTGATGAAGAACCTGCTTACTGGACCTGAGACCTTGGACTTGGCCAGACTGTTCTTAAATCTCTCCCTCTGAACTACCACATGGGTGAGTGAAAAGGCCTGACTTCTTTATTGGATTTTCTGAAGAGACTAGCCTCAGGAGAGGCCTCCCCTCTTGGGAGAGGCTATATAACTAAAGCTCTTGCTTTATTCATCCTTGGGCCCTGAGCTCAAGGCTGAGGCCCCTTTGACTGAGGACTAATTAGCCCTGTCTGCCTTGAGCCAGGGGCAAGAGCAAAATATTTAATGTGTTAGGTTAGATATCTTACCCTATCCTCTCTCTGATTTTCTTACTTTCACTCTTTCTATATTTTATAAACAAATTGATAAAAATCATTTGGAATTGATTAAATTCCTGGTGAGTATACCTTTAAATAATCTAGTCCAACCTCTTATACTTCTGCCCCTTAAACATCAGAGTTATGACTTGAACTTGGGTATTTTTGATACCATATAATCAATACCTTTTGAGAACTCATATAAGATTCACATTTTTCCTAAAACCAAAGTATTTGATGGATCATTTGTATTTATATAATACTTGTATTCCTCACTTAGATGTCAAAGAAATTACTGGGAGAAACTACTGGGAGAAAAAGATCCCGAGAGTAAGATGGTGCTTCTTTCCCTGAGGTTTAGAGAGAATTCTCTATGAGATTTGTTCTATCAGTTCAGATCAGCTACTGCTCTGCAATTTATTAGTGTTAGAGAATATATTCTTGTACTTTCCCTACCCTTTTCACCTCATCTTATCCCTTCTATTAGATTATAAAGCTCCTTCAGGGCATAGACCATTCATCAAAATGCTTTTGTGTTTGTGAATGCCCAATAAATATTTGTTTAATAAATGAATACATCAATGAATGAATCAACAGACATTTCACTTACTGGCAGAATTTTCCAGCAACACTTGCAAACCATTTTTTATCTCTTGACAGTGCCTCACAATAACAACAAAATGATGCTTTACCTACATGCTCAGGCTAAATGCACATATTAACAATCCTCTTCTAAGATTGTGAAACCCTCTTTTTCTCAAGAACCAGCAAATTCTTAGACCAGCTTATTTTTTCTAGATTCACTCTTTATTGCTTTCACCTCAATGCATCTCTATTGGAATTTCAGCCCAGTATAGTGGAATTTCTTTTGAGAAGGACATACAAAGGGTTTAAAGGTTGCTATGATAAAAACACCTGCAAAAGAGCAATCCTCATTATGATCTCACATTCTGTGATAGCAATACACAGGAATAAAAAGCTAGGTTTCATTTGTTAGTGTTCCTGTAAGCCAAAACTGTTCACTATAGCTTCAAACACCTGGAGATGAATTTTCATTTCCTTATGCTTATTGTAAGCAAGTAATGCCAGCAAGTTTCCTAAGTAGGCTATGGTTATCTTGTTAGATTATTCACAAACTCCTTTTCTTTGAGCTTGCATGCCTTTGAAATGTTTCCCCATTCTAAAGAACAAATAGTCAACAAAGAAAGAGAAGGTAAATATTTCTGGTTTGGAAATTATTAACACAGGAAAAGTTTTGTGGATAAGGAGATTAAATCTATGATGAGTGGGAATTTAGAGGTTGAGTTATTGTGTAAAGGGTATTGTTGTTCAGTTGTTTGCTTTCAATTAATTACTCATTTTTATATTATATTTTTCCAATTACATGTAGATACATCTTTAATAATTATTTTCTAACATTTTGTATTCCATGTTCTCTCCATCCCTTCTGCCCCTCCTCCCCAAGACAGCAGTTAATATGATATAGGTTATACATATGCTATCACAGTAAATATTTCCATGTTTCTCATGTTGTGAAAAAAGACAAATGTCACTTATCCTAGAAAAAAAGGTCATAAAGAAAATAAATAGAAAAACGGTAAGCTTCAATCTGTGTTGAGATTCCATCTATTCCTGCTATGGTGGTGGATAACCTTTTTCAATGAATCCCTTGTTGTTGTCTTAGCATTGATTATGATAGTAAAATCATTCACGGTAGACCTTACATTATTACTTTTACTATATGTAATGTTCTACTTACTTCATTTTGCATCTCTTCATATAAGTCTTTTTGTTTTTTTTTTCTTTTTTTGGTGATCATCTAGTTTGTCATTTGTTATGGCATAATAGTATTTCATTACAATCATATACTATAGCTTGTTTACTCATTTCTCAATTGATGGTCATCCTTTCAGTTTCCAGTTCTTTACCATGACAAAGAGAGTTGCTATAAATTTTTTTGTATAAGTAGGTTCTTTACCCAAATTTTTGATATCTCCAGGATATAGACCTAGTAGTGGAAGAAAGCATCATCTTGCTCTCAGGATCCTTACCTTCCATAGTAATTTCATTGATATCTAGGTTATGAACATTGCATTATTTAGGGTATCATGTAGGGTCAAAGAGTGTGTCCAGTTTTATTTATGACCCTTTGGGCATGGTTTCAGATTGCTCTGTAGATTGATTGTATCAATTCACAGCTCTGCCAATTATGTATTAGTGTCCCATTTTTTCCCAAATCATCTCTAAGAGTTATCATCTTTTCTATCAGGTGTTCTGAGGATAAAAGGACATAATAGAGTAAAACATTGTGAAATGTTTCAAGAGCTAAAAAAATAGATGATATTATTATGGAGATTATTGATCATGGAGTATAGTATTATGTTTGAATAATTCTGGAGTATTTGAAGATCAACTGTTCCTTTCAAGTAGAATGGTTTAAGTACTTCTTGTTATTAACAAGTAGGAAAGACAGTTTCACCAACAAGAAACCTACTCTGCAGTCTAGGGGACAAGTGAAGTATAAAGGAATCAGAGAGAAAGGAAACGAGTATATGAGCAAGCTCAAGATTCAAGTCTAATTTCTCCTTCCTGATGAATACAACTCATGCTGAGTAAGAGTAAAACTTGAACTAGTTCCTGAACAGGAAACCAGTCTTTTTGCCTACCAGGAAGAGGGAAGAACTGTATTTTTTAAAATTTGCTTTGTAGTGTAAGTCTAAATATTAATGACATTAGTAGCTAGCAGTCATTTTACCTGTATTGGGTAAAGTTATTTAGAAATCTTAACAGTTTGCTATTATCAATAAAAGCAGAGGGTAACTATCTCTCTTGATGTTCAGAGCATGCAGTTCCTTAATGTGAAATAGATGAGATAAAGAGGTTTTTAGGTTATTTTTGCCTCTAGGTTCTCAGTAAGGAGAAGATGAAGAGAAAAGGAGAGCAATGGATTTATTTCTACCTCCATTTAAATCACAAATATAACTTAAGCTCTATCATAAAAACTACTGCTGCATAAATTTAATTTCAGTCTGCTTTTTAGATCAACAGATTTCCACACCATTGAAATTTGTGCAATATAAAGGCCTAAAGCTACAAGCCTAGAGATGCTTGGCAGAGTACTAAAAATAATATCTACAAATGTATTTTATTTGTGAAAATCATCTATTATCATCACATTTAAAATTCAAATCCTAACATCTAAAGCATGGAAAATTTAGTATTTTCCTGAAAATATACCTACGTTAAAGATACACTTCATGTATTTATATATTATATATCCCTTTTACTTTCAGTTCACTAGCTGAAGGCACACCTCATTTCCAGACAACAAACATTTGAATAAAATAATTTGTGTATACTTTTCAAAAAGATGGATGATATGATTGTTTTATTTGCAAGTTCACTTGGTTTGAGTACAATGTCTATTTAAGGTTAAATTGAAGATTAACCATATGTTTGTTTGTGTGTGTATAATTAACATATAATGAATAATTTCATATATATCTTATTCACATTAGAAACTGATTTTGGTCAGTGATGGGCTATTGTCAGGTGTTTATTTTACAATTCAATTCATCAAACATTAATTATGTTCTATAAGTGTCATTGTGCAATATGCTGGAGATTTACAGACAAAATGAAAAACAAGCCCTGATTTTGAGGAGCTTATATTCTAATTATTTTTCTAGTTGTTCTATCCATCTAACAGCTATTCTGATATCTAAAATTTACATTCTGTTTTAAGGCATACAAAGCAACTTATATGTATTATATCATTTGATCTTCATTAGCAAATTGGGAGATATTAATGTCTCATTTTACAGATGAGGAAACTGAGGAGGTAATTATTCAATTACTTAATTAAATGACTTCAGGGTAATATATTTGTTAAATGACGTAGGCTTTGAACCTGTCTTCCTGACTCCAAGAGCAACATTCTATCTATTGTGCTTCCTAGGTGCCAGATTAGACTTCAAAAATCTGGGCAAACATTATCACTGTTTTATTTTTGCAATGGACAAATTCTAGATGCTCTAATTTGACTACTGTTCCTCAATGGGAAATTCAAACTACTAACCCAAATTATGACAAAGAAAAAAACTACTCGAGACAAATCCTGAGGACATTAAAAACAAACAAAACCGTCTGGTTATAGTATTTGTCTCATTTTTTTTGTCCTCTACTGTCTTAAAATATTTTTACAAAAATTAGCCATGAATACAGAAACACCAATCTAGACCAATTCATCACCCACATGGTTATGAAAACCTTTTCCTAACACTGTTTCTGATATCACAGAGCTTAAAATAACTTCAAAATCAGTGGAGATGGTATAATAAGATCTTCAGTGTTGCTCCATCTTCTCTCAGGATAAGATTTTAGATTGTTGACATGCCCTCTTTGGCTATAGAGGAAGTATATTTACTACAACATTTAAAAGTTCAGTATGAAGCCAATTCAACAAAAAATTATTGTAGCAATTCACTAGACATCCTTTTAAAAGCAAATCTATTCTTGGTATCCAGAAAAAAATGAATCACTGAAATTTAACAGAATAATTTATTTGTAAAATGTATTTTTATTCAAGTACTAAACTAAATTAATTCTAGGATCATGAGGTTTACATAAAAATTAAGTGATACTTATATATCAAGTTGTGGAAGAGAGAAATTGGGAAGCATGCAAAGAGGAAGAAGCAGTGGCTGAGTGGTGACCTGTCAGTCAAAGGAGAGGTTCTATTTGGAATGTTACCAGGAGAAACAGTTGGAGGCAAAGCCAACTGCTGGCTGGACCCTGGTTACCTGTTGCCTTGTAAAAGGGAAGGAAGAAAGAGATTTTCTCTTATAACCTTGAAGACAGAAGGAGTGGTGGTCTCTGGTGATTAAGAAGGCAGAAGAAAAGAAGGACAATAGTCCAGATATCTCTCTGACTTGCTCTGTTGATGATAGTGACTGAACTTCCAGAGCTATCAACCATTTCTCTCAATTTGAAACTATATTCCAATATCCTCCAACCTAAGGCTCACTGTAGTATTAGAGAAATCCTCAACCCTCTTACCTCCATTCTCTATCCTTTCCTTCCCCAAATAAAGCCCTTACTTAAGATAAAGAGAGTATTTCATTTGAAACATCATAAACTCACCCTGAGTGATTTAGAAAAAGAAGAAAGAAGAAGGAAGGGGGAAGGGGAGGAAAGGGAGGCTGAAGAGAGAGAGGAAACGGGAGGAAGGGAAGGTAGACAGAAGAAAGAAGATAACTGCCTGATCTATTAGTTATCAATTCCCAATCAAATATAGTTCCTTATTATTATTTACTACAAAGTGAAAGTATTGACTAGTGGGGCAGAGAAAAAGAGGGGGGTAGTGGAAGAGATAAGTATATAGTAGATAAAATATAAAACTCTGGATTTGGAATAAGATATTAGTTAAAATTGGGCCTCAGATATTTACTAGCTGTGTGATCATAGCCAAGTCATTTTACTTCTGTCTGAAACAACTTCCTCATCTATAAAATGGAGATCCTAATAAGACCTACCTCCCAGTGTTGTTGATAGGTTGAAAATTGATATTTGTAATAGTCTTAGCATAGTGATTGTCACATAGTATGCAAGTATCTTCTTTTCCTTTCCCCTTCCATTGGAGTCAGGAAAACTTAGGTTCAAGTCCCATGTCTAACACCTACCCATTTTGTGACTCCCATGAATATTGTTGTGACCCAAATAATTCTCTAAGACTAAATGCTAGATCAGTTGAAATCTGAATTCATTAGGCTCCTCTTTGGGAACTTACTGCACTGAAGAAATCATAGGGCCCCCCAAACCCCAAACTAAAGAAACAAAAATAAAAATTAACTCATATTTATAATTCTAGAAGCATTATGGTTAGGAAATAGAAGACTGGGTTTGGAGGCAGCAATGTCCCAGTTCCTGTCCCATCTCTGAAATTATCTTGTTGTATGACCCTAAACAAGTTCCCAGGATTTATCTCCTAATAGATTTTAACTTCATTTGGTGAAGAAAATTCCCTAGAGGCATTTGGTATTTTAAAAAATATCATCCATGAATCTCAACAAAAAAACAACCTAATGGGGTAATCATTGCTGCAATCTAGACGCCACACTCTTCCTCTCCCCGGTACTGAACGAAATAGACTACATCAAAGGGGCACAAAAATCACCTTTGGCGGAACAGGACTCCCCAGTATCCCACAGAGGCAAAGGTACCTGGGGCTTGAACATTTCCACACTATAAAAAGAAGGAGGAAAAGCTTGCACAGAAATGTGAACTGAGCCTCCCTTCCCACACCCCACCTCCCCCACCAAACCAGAGTGAGCTACAGGAGCGCTAACCAGGACAGCAAGTGAGTCGGGAATGTCTGTGTCTGGGGGAGGCACTCCAGGGTCCTTGGGATCTGGGGACTGCCAGGAAAAAATGTCTCAGGGCACTTTCACTGAAGAACCCGATGCTGAGCAGGGGGGCCGCGGAGCTGTACTTGGGGCGGTTGCGCTGAACATCTGGGCAGAGCTAAACACCAGGGGTGGACAACATGCTGATCATCTGGGAGCAGCTGAACACCTGGGCAGTTTGGCTGTGATCAGGGCCCCAGCCCTCTAAGAAACCTCAGAGGCTGGGAAGAACTAGTCTGAGGCAACCTAAATTCACAGAAAAACCACCCATATCACCCAGACCAAAAAGGAAAGGGGAATAAAACAACCAAAGGGATGGCTCACATGGCCCAAAATCAAGCCTCTAGGAACAAAGGGAAAAAGGTGACTATTGAAAACTTTTATGGTGGAAGTAAACAAGGAAAAGAAGAGATTGAGGAGAAAATCCAAAAAAAAATCAGAACATGCCTCCCAAAATGGAAACTATCAACAAGCTCTGGAAGATCTCAAACTGGAACTTACCCAAAAGATGGAAACCTGGAAAGAAAAATGGGAGAAAGAAATCAGCTGTCTGACAGATAAGATTACTCAATTAGAAAAAGAACTCGAAGCATCCAATAGAAGGGCAGACAAAGCTGAAAAGCAAAACCAATCCCTAACGACCAGAATTAAGCAACTCGAAGAAAGTGAGATCATAAAACAGCAAGAATCAATAAAGCAAACCCAAAAAATTAATGAATTAGAAGAAAACATAAAATATCTCACTGAGTAGGTCACAGAACTGGAAAACAGAGGGAGAAGAGAAAACCTCTGAATTATCGGTCTCCCAGAAAAACCAGAGATAAACAATAAACTCGATATTATTCTACAGGAGATTATAAACGAAAATTGCCCCCACATTCTGGAGCAAGGGGGCAAAATAGAAATAGAAAGGATTCATAGAATACCGTCTATACTAAATCCCCAAAAGACAGCCCCTAGGAATGTAATTGCCAAATTCAAGAGCTTCCAAGAAAAGGAGAAAATCCTACAAGAAGCCAAGAAGAGGAACTTCAGATATAAGGGGGCTCCCATAAGGATCACACAGGACTTAGCAGCTAACACACTAAGAAACTGCAAAGCATGGAACACGATATTTAGAAAGGCAAGAGAGCTGGGTCTCCAACCAAGAATCAACTACCCAGCAAAACTGACTATATACTTCCAGGGGAAAGTATAGAAATTCAACAAAATAGAAGATTTCCAAACATTTGCTAAGAAAAGACCAGAACTTAGTGGAAAATTTGATATCCAAGCACAGAAAGCAAAAGAAACATGAAAAGGTAAATATGAAAGAAAGGGAAAAGGAGATAAATCTTATCTTTTTCTTTAAGTCAAACTCTCTTCTATAAGGACTACATTTACATCAAATTATATATATTAATATGTGGGGAAAATGTTTTGTGTAACTCTCAAAAATTGTAGCATCATAAGAGTAGTTAGAAGAAACATGCATAGTGAAAGACTGGGGCATTAAGAAGATTTAGGGAAAGTGGGGGAAAAGAAAGGAAAAGGGAGGGGGGAACCATCAATAATACTAAGATTTACTTCAAGAAATGGGGGGGGACTTAATAGAATAATCATTCCCATATAAAGATACACATGGGAAGGGGAGGGAAAGAACTCTCATATGAGAAGGAGAAGAAGAGAGCGTGAAGTGGAATTACTTAAACCTTACTCTCAGTGAAATCAAATCTCAGAGGGAAGAACATCTAGATCCAGTGGGATCCTGAATTCTATCTTATCCATTAGGGCAAGAAAGAAAGGAAAATTAAGGAGGGGGGGGGGAGAAGGGGGTATAAAAAGGGAGGGAAGGAGAGGGGGGAGGGGAAGGGAGCATAAAAAGGGAGGGGCTAGAAAGGGAAGCATCTCAAGGGAGGGGACTAGGGGGACTGACCTAAAGTAAATCACTGGTTCAAAAGGAAATAGCTAAAGAAGAAAGGTCAGAACTAGGGGAAGATATCAAAATGCCAGCGAATCCACAAATGACAATCATAACTTTGAACGTGAATGGGATGAACTCACCCCACAAAACATAGACAAATAGCAGATTGGATTAGAACCCCAAACCCTACCATATGATGTCTTCAAGAAACACATATGAGGCGGGTTGACACTCACAAGGTTAGAATTAAAGGTTGGAGTAAGAACTTTTGGGCCTCAACTGATAGAAAGAAGGCAGGAGTTGCAATCATGATATCTGACAAAGCCAAAGCACAAATAGACCTGATCAAAAGGGATAGGGAAGGTAAATATATTCTGCTAAAAGGGAGTATAGACAATGAGGAAATATCACTAATCAACATGTATGCACCAAATGGTATAGCATCCAAATTTTTAATAGAGAAACTAGGAGAATTGAAGGAAGAAATAGACAGTAAAACCATATTAGTGGGAGACTTGAACCAACCACTATCAAATTTAGATAAATCAAACCAAAAAATAAACAAGAAAGAGGTAAAAGAGGTGAATGAAATCTTAGAAAAATTAGAGTTAATTGACATATGGATTAAAAATAAATAGGGACAAAAAGGAATACACCTTCTTTACAGCACCACATGGCACATTCACAAAAATAGATCATGCACTAGGTCATAGAAACATGGCACTCAAATGCATAAAAGCAGAAATAATGACTGCAGCCTTTTCAGATCACAAGGCAATAAAAATATTGATTGGCTAGGGTACATGGAGAGCCAAATCAAAAATTAATAGGAAATTAAATAATATGATACTCCAAAATCGGATAGTTAGAGAAGAAATCATAGAAACAATTAACAATTTCATTGAAGAAAATGACAAAGGCGAAACATCCTTTCAAACGTTATAGGATGCAGCCAAGGCAGTACGTAGAAGAAAATTCATATCCCTGAGTGCATATATTAACAAATTAGGGAGGATAGAGATCAAGGAATTGGAAATGCCAATCAAAAAACTTGAGAACAAACAAATTAAAACCCCCCAGAAGAAAACCAAACTAGAGATCCTAAAAATTAAGGGAGAAATTAATAAAATCAAAAGTGACAGAACTATTGAGCTAATAAACAAGACTAGAAGCTGGTACTTTGAAAAAACAGATAAAATAGACAAAGTACTGGTCAATCTAATTAAAAAAAGGAAAGAAGAAAGGCAAATTAACAGCATCAAGGATGAAAAGGTGGACAGCATCTCCAATGAAGAGGAAATTAAGGCAATCATTAAAAACTACTTTGCCCAATTATATGGCAAGAAATACACCAATTTAGGTGATATGGTTGAATATATACAAAAATACAAACTGCCTAGACTAACAGAAGAAGAAATAGAATTCTTAAATAATCCCACATCAGAAAATGAAATCCAACAAGCCATCAAAGAACTTCCTAAGAAAAAATCCCCAGGGCCTGATGGATTCACCAGTGAATTCTATCAAACATTCAGAGAACAGTTAATCCCAATACTATACAAACTATTTGGCATAATAAGCAAAGAGGGAGTTCTACCAAACTCCTTTTATGACACAAACATGGTACTGATTCCAAAGCCAGGCAGGCCAAAAACAGAGAAAGAAAATTATAGACCAATCTCCCTAATGAATATAGATGCAAAAATCTTAAATAGGATACTAGCAAAAAGACTCCAGCAAGTGATCAGAAGGGTCATCCACCATGATCAAGTAGGATTTATACCAGGGATGCAGGGCTGGTTCAATATTAGGAAAATTATCCACATAATTGACCACATCAACAAACAAACCAACAAGAACAACATGATTATCTCAATAGATGCAGAAAAAGCCTTTGATAAAATAGAATACCCATTCCTACTAAAAACACTAGAAAGCATAGGAATAGAAGGGTCATTCCTAAAAATAATAAACAGTATATATCTAAAACCATCAACTAATATCATTTGCAATGGGGATAAACTAAATCCATTCCCATTAAGATCAGGAGTGAAACAAGGATGCCTATTATCACCTCTACTATTTGACATTGTATTAGAAACACTAGCAGTAGCAATTAGAGAAGAAAAAGAAATTGAAGGCATTAAAATAGGCAAAGAGGAGACCAAATTATCGCTCTTTGCAGATGACATGATGGTCTACTTAAAGAATCCTAGAGATTCAACCAAAAAGCTAATCGAAATAATCAACAACTTTAGCAAAGTTGCAGGATACAAAATAAACCCACATAAGTCATCAGCATTTCTATATAATTCCAACACAGCTCAGCAGCAAGAACTAGAAAGAGAAATCCCATTCAAAATTACCTTGGACAAAATAAAATACCTAGGAATCTATCTCCCGAGTCAAACACAGGATCTATATGAACACAACTACAAAACACTTTCCACACAACTAAAACTAGACTTGAACAATTGGAAGAACATTAACTGCTCATGGGTAGGACGAGCCAATATAATAAAAATGACCATCCTACCGAAACTCATCTATCTATTTAGTGCCATACCCATGGAACTTCCAAAAAATTTTTTAACTGATTTAGAAAAAAACATAACAAAGTTCATTTGGAAGAACAAAAGATCAAGGATATCCAGGGAAATAATGAAAAAAAATACAAAGGAAGGGGGTCTTGCAGTCCCAGATCTCAGACTATATTATAAAGCAGCGGTCATCAAAACAATTTGGTATTGGCTAAGAGACAGAAAGGAGAATCAGTGGAATAGACTGGGGGCAAGCAACCTCAGCAAGACAGTATATGACAAAACCAAAGATCCCAGCTTTTGGGACAAAAATCCACTATTTCATAAAAACTGCTGGGAAAATTGGAGGACAGTGTGGGAAAGATTAGGTTTAGATCAATATCTCACACCCTACACCAAGATAAATTCAAAATGGTTGAATGACTTGAACATAAAGAAGGAAAGTATAAGAAAATTAGGCGAACACAGAATAGTATACATGTCAGACCTTTGGGAAGGGAAATACTTCAAAACCAAGCAAGAATTAGAAAGAGTTACAAAATGCAAAATAAATAATCTGGATTACATCAAATTAAAAAGTTTTTGTACAAACAAAACCAATGTAACCAACATCAGAAGGGAAGCAAGAAATTGGGAAATAATCTTCATAAAAACCTCTGACAAAGGTTTAATTACTCAAATTTACAAAGAACTAAATCAATTGTAGAAAAAATCAAGCCATTCTCCAATTGACAAATGGGCAAGGGACATGAACAGGCAGTTCTCAGCCAAAGAAATCAAAACTATTAATAAGCACATGAAAAAGTGCTCTACATCTCTTATAATCAGAGAGATGCAAATCAAAACAACTCTGAGGTATCACCTCACACCTAGCAGATTGGCTAACATGACAGCTATGGAAAGGAATGAATGCTGGAGGGGATGTGGTAAAGTGGGGACACTAATTCATTGCTGGTGGAGTTGTGAATTGATCTAGCCATTCTGGAGGGCAATTTGGAACTATGCCCAAAGGGTGATAAAAGACTGTCTGCCCTTTGATCCAGCTATATCACTGCTGGTTTTGTACCCCAAAGAGATAATAAGGAAAAAGACTTGTACAAGAATATTCATATCTGCACTCTTTGTGGTGGCCAAAAATTGGAAAACGTGGGCATGCCCATAAATTGGGGAATGGCTGAACAAATTGTGGTATATGTTGGTGATGGAATACTATTGTGCTAAAAGGAATAATAAAGTAGAGGAATTCCATGGAAACTGGAACAACCTCCAGGAAGTGATGCAGAGTGAAAGGAGCAGAACCAGGAAAACATTTTACACAGAGACTGATACATTGTGGTACAATCGAAGGTGATGGACTTCTCCATTAGTGTCAATGCAATGCCCCTGAACAATCTGCAGGGATCTAAAAAATACTATTCAGAAGCAGATGATAAACTGTGGGAGTAAAAACACCGATGAAAAGCAACTGCTTGACTACAGGGTTGGAGGGGATATGACTGAGGAGAGACTCTAAATGAACACTCTAATGCAAATTCCAACAACAGGGAAATGGGTTCGAGTCAAGAACAGATGTGATAACCAGTGGAATCGTGTGTCGGCTATAGGAGAGGGAAAGGTGGTGGGAGGGGGAGAGGGGAGGAAAAGAAAATGATCTTTGTTTCCAGTGAATAATGTTTGGAAATGACCAAATAAAATAATGTTTAAAATTAAAAAAAAAAAACCAACTATAACCTAATGTCATAGAATTTATAAAACAGAGAAGAGAATAAGCTTATTTTATGTGATATTTATCAGAGTATTTAAATTAATGTATTTTACCTGGTTCTTGTTTACTATAGTACATATTCAATAAGTATTCAGCTCTTTTTTCTCACCTAGATGGATATACCATGGCTACTCAGATTTTGGAGAAATGGTGATCAGTGGAAGGTCTTGTTCCTCCCTGGGAACATTTTTTTTGTATTATCTAGTGATGATGAAGATGCTAGGCAAAGCCTTTGTGTCATCAATGTGGATATCATATGGAAGAATGTAAAGACTAGAGTATTAGGATTGAAATAGGAGCAGTAACTGAATTATATAAAATGATTGAAACTGTGCATTCTAGTATCTCAAAAGAGATAAGTATTGATGGAGATCCTTGAAAATAAGATATTAAGTTTCCCTGCAGTGCTCCAAAAGAGAGGGAGGAAGTTTAAATCTTTATTTTTTTATTTGAAGATTGACTGAGGATGCTATGGAAGGTAGCACCAACCCCAGTGATTCAGTCTTCAGAGGCAACTTATTCAATAGTCAATGATCTGCTGTACATACCCTTTTCAACAACTTGAGAAGAGAGATCATCAGCTTAACTTTCACATCTATGGTATATATTTTTTTCCTTGTGATTTATAGAGTCACAATCCCTTGGAGGTTTATTACTTTTTGCCTACACTCTTACAATAGGCTTCTAATTGATTTCTCTGCCTTAGTCTCTTACCATTCTCAGTTGCCATACTTATTTTCATAAAGCTCAGAAATGATCATGTCACTCTCTTAACCCCTAAAACACAAACAAATAAACAGTGCCACCCTATTACCTCCTGGATAGAATATAAAATTATCTGACATTAATTTTTTTTCTATTCTGGCTCCTTCCTTATACTTTATTCCTCTTTTCATAGTTTACAATCTACCTACTACCTTCTTATTTATTCTTATTCCAGAGCACCCCATCTCCCAACTCTCTGACTTATCATTGGCTATCCCCCATGTCTGGAAATCTCTTACTCTTCATCTCTATTTCCTGGATTCCTTTTTATTTTTGTTTGTTTTTGAAGATTACTTAACCGGAGGCTTTTCCTTTCTCCTGCTACTACTAGTGCCTTCCCTTTGATATTGCCATCAATTTGCATTGTATGCAATATACCCTTCTATGTAGTTATCCATATCCTATCTTCTCAAATTCAATGTGAGCTCCTTGAAGTTAAAGACTATGTTTTGGCCTTTCTTTGTATCCCTAGCACCAAGCTCAGTACCTAGCACAAATTAAGTGCATAATAAATGCTTACTGACCAAAAGAATGACTATTTGTGAGCTCTAAGATGGCCTTCCTGGCATTAAGCTTAAGTCAAAAAAATGCTAAGTTTGTTGGTATGGTATCTATGACTATAGAAAATTGAGCTTTTCGGCACATGTACCAAATAATCATGAAAATATTCTGAGTAGTCATAAAATGACTTACTTCTTGACATGGGGACCAGATTACCAATTAAATCTTATACAATATCTCTTTTATTTCTTGTTTTCAGTTTTCACTTCTATATGACTCTTTGTAACTCCATTTGGAGTTTTCTTGCAAAGGTACTAGAGTGGTTTGCCATTTCCTTATTCATCTCCTTTTATACTTAACAAAGGGTTAAGTGACTTATCTAGAGTCACCTAGCTAGTAAATGTCTAAGACTACATATGATCTCAGGAAGATGAGTCTTCTTGACTCTCACTTGCCTTTTTAGCCACTGCACAATCTATATCCCCCTAGACCAGTGATGGTGAACCTTTTAGAGGGTCAAGTGATATCAGAAATGAACTCAGTTGTATGTGGAGATGGGGAAGAGAGCAGTATAGACCTGTGTCCCTCTGGCTTTCTAGTATCAAACTCTAGTGAACTCTGAGCTGGGGCAAAGGCACACATGTCCACAGAGAGGGCACACATGGCATAGGTTCGTTATCACAGCCCTAGACTGTATCTCTTACTATCATAATTAGGAACTGAACTAGATGCTGGAGATTCAGTAACACTCTCATTTTTTCCTATCTCACCATAGTAACAATTCTTTAATGCTATCTTCCTTTATGTGACTTTTCCCAATGTTTTTCAAAACCTTCTACTCTTAGGGAAGTTTCATCCATTCAAAATTATGCTTTGCCTTTTGTGGGATATAGTTTCAATGAGAACATGGAACTCAGGCTTGAAATTTCCCCTTGTGTCTTTTTAGTCTGGAAAGAATATACATGTGGGATCCAGACAGTGAGGGACTTGAAATGGCAAGCTCAAAAGTTTTGTTTTTGTTATTCATTCTTTGTTTTTGAAGAGAACCAATGACATCACAGTGATGTATTGACTTGTGTGTGAATTGGATTAAAGTGAAGCAGAATTGCACACAGCTGTCAGCTTCTCTCTCTCTTTAAGAGTCATCCAAGTGGAGGAGGTTATATTTTATAGAAGATGCAATAGGGAACTATTGAAACTTTCTTAGCAAGTTAGTAACATGTGTCCTGGGAAGATTATTTTGGCAACTTAGTGGGCCTGCTGCTTTTAATGGATTTGTTTATGTTCCTCTACATTGACTAGTCATTAATGGGGGACTGCATAAATAGTCTTTTGGTTTTGGAAAATAATACTACTAAACAATGATAATAGTAATAGTTAGCATTTATTTTATACCTGAAATTTTGCAAAACATTCTTCATGTATCTTATTTTGTTCTCACAACTACCCTAAAAGGCAGTTGGCTTTATCACCTGTATTTTACAGTTGAAGAAACTGGGACAAATAGAAGTTAATAGATTTACCTGGGGCTACACAACTAGTAAGTGTCTTATATAAAACTCATGTAAGTATCTGAGGTTCTATTTCAGATCAAGCCTTTCCTGACTCCAAGTCCAGCATTCTATCTACTACCTCAATGAATATTGTCTTTTAGTAAAAGAACCTGGTGTGAAAATTTAAAAATAAGGTCTTTTTTCATGGTTCTAGCTTCTATTTCATAGTTGGGGAAACTTCCAAGGAATGTTAACCCACAGAAGATCACTTGAGGGAATATGGAAGCATAAGCAAGCTAATTTATGTTTAAAAAAAAAAGAAACATGTAAAAGATCAAATTCACTTGACTTGAGTGAACACTGGAACTATGATTTCATCAGTGGGAGGACTCCATATGCCAGTACAGATGGATACCTATGCTTTTTAGTTTCCTGTGGTAGTGGTGGCCATCCTTTGTATAAAGGACTCATAATGAAAAAAGGTATCCATAGCCTTACAAGGGCCTGAGGGAGTCTGAATGTAAATTTGAAGCATACCATTCGTTACTTTGTCTCCTCCATGAATTTTTCTTTAGTATAAGTAGTACATAGCTTCTTTCATAACATGATGAACATGGAATTATGTATTGTATTATTATTACACATGAACAACCTCTATTATATTACTTTCTGTGTTGGGAAGAAGATGGGAGAGTAAGAGGGAAGGAGAGAACATTGATTGCAAATGTCAGAAAATGATTATTAAAATTGTATCTACATGTAATCTAGAAAAATATAAAAAATAGAACATGTATCATATCCCCCCCCCCAATAATGCCACTTAAACTAAAAAGATATACATACTCTTTAATGTGTAACATCTATCAACTTCTAAGATATCCACAGTACCTGCTTCATGGCCATTGGAACAAATTGTACTCATCCACACTTTATGCCAAGGGAAGTATTCATATTCCTGGGATATTCCCTACTCACTGATGGGCTTGAACCTTGTCAGTTGCCTTCAACCTGGTTTAGCCAGTTTGCCCAGACAGTTTACCAGGTGTGGCTGTTGTGTGTGCTAGAGCTTCTTGGATCTACAGGTGAGAACTAAGTGCTAGCTATATGCCAAATGAGAAAGGTCCTGAAAGTTCAAAGTCCTGAAGAGGAACTAGCCTTCCCTGAATATCCCATAGTTTCCTGTATTGGGCAATCCAAAGTCATGCCTACTACATGCATCCTATCTAAAAGTCCAATATTGTAGAGTCTTACCTTTGTTTTTTGATAATTCAGTAGTATTTTAAAATATACTTTATTGCTTTATCATGTCTATTTAAGATAAGTGGGGAGGGTGAATAAACAAAGAAATAGAGAATACCAAGAATGGCAAGGGTAAGATAGAGTGATGAAGAAAAAGGTAGATAAATCTTTTCTAGAAATTTTTAGAAAATGAACATATAAAAAAATATTATGTTTACTTAAAAATTGTTGAATCCTAGCTGCTTTAAACCTGATTAGTATGTTCAAAGTATACCATAGTGTTTAAAAGGAAAAAAAAATAATTTCAGACAGCTGCCTAAAGAGACTAGCTGGGAGTGAGGGTGCTAATGGGGAGGCTATGCAGAGTAATGTAAAACCTGCCTCAGGCCACAGAAGTAAAGTGATGACTATACAACTCCCACTGTTTGTTAAAGACTGGAGCATCCATAGAGAGGGGTAACTAGCTTGGAGCAGACTAAAGGTAGTTACAGGAAAAACAAAGAAATCTTCCAGCAGAATTTAGTGAATTTCATGTAATACCCAGTGGAATTGTGTGTCAGCTATGGGAGGGGTGCGGGGAAGGGGAGGGAGGATTAGAATATGATTTTGGTAACCAAGGAATAATGTTTGAAATTTACAAATAAAAATTAAAAATAAATAATAAAAACAAGCAAACAAATAAATAAAAAGTATTTAATGAATTTGAAACTGTCAACATGTTCCTAGATCTTTTTGACTGGACAAAATATAATCTTAGGAATTAAAAGGAACAAAATAGCACCCTCAATCTTTCCTGTGATTTCAGTTTGATTCAGAATCAGATAGAAGATCAAAATAGAGTCTAACATTAATGAACAACTCCTGAACACTAGGGATTGAGTCAATGGACCCACTCCTTTCTCTCTTAGGGATTCCTCAGCTCTGGACACATATATCAAATCTGGACTAGGATAATTCCTAGAGACTCAGGCCTTTAACTAATGGGAGTAGTAGGCAACACTCACTTTTTCTTTTCATTTCTTTTTTTTACATTCTTCTATTCACTAAATTTCAAATCTGGCACCAAGGGGAAAAATTGCTCAAGGTTTACATTTTGACTCATACCTGTCTCTAAATAGGCATGTAAAAGAAAGCATTTAACATACAAAGCAGGGGCTGCTTGGGTATTATGTGACATACAAAACTGAAATATATATATATATATATAATATGTATATAGATTTGCATTTATTTACTATATTATTTTTTATTTTGATAATTTTTTGTTTTCTGACATTTTGCAACCCATGTTTTAACCCATGTTTTCTACATCTCTCTGCATATGGGGGTACAGGTTTCTTCTAAGACACCTCAAAACTCCAGAAGTATTCCAGAAGTCAAAGGAGGCATGAGGAATTCCCTTCTAGGAGCATTCACTTCCCTTTGGACTTTCCCCTAGATCTTCAATTGAAATAGATATGCACTTCATGGTTCCACTCTGATTAACATTGGGTTGTACCTAATCTCATCATCCTCTGAATTTAACAAAACATTCCTTCTATCCCCAACCTCAATGAATTGCCTCATTCCTAATTCACCTCATCCCCCTTTTTCTTATCCTGTAACTAGTGCTTTGAAAGGGATATAAAATCCCCTTACCTCATCTCCTCAGTGGAGGCAGTATCTACCCTTGCACTCTGTCTCTTGGCCATTTCATCATTATTTCTAAATTAATAAATTTTTCTTTTTATTTTTAAGATAAATTTTGGAGTCTTGCATTCTTGCAGAGTCTAACCTGTCATGAATGTTGGGTTTTTACCATAAAGCTCTCCCACAATACTCCCACTTCTTTCCCATCCCCCAAAAGGCAGGGAATATGATGTAGGTATAATATAATACATATTTCAAATTCATCATGTTGTAAAATAAGATTCATATTGTTTATACTAGCAAAAAATTTGTGGAGGAAATGAAATGAAGAATGGGATGCTTTAATCCACATTTAGACTCCATCTGTTCCTTCTTTTGTTTTGGATAGCATTTTTCATCTTGTGTCCTAGGAGTTGTCCTGGATGCTTGATTTCTTGATAATAGTTAAGTTATTGTCAGTGGATCATCATATATTATTGTTATTACTGTGCACAAAGTTCTCCTGGTTCTGTTAACTTCACTTTGTGTCATGTCAAACAAATCTTTCCAAATTTTCTTATGATCTTCTTGTTTGCCATTCCTTAAAACACAATTATATATCACAACTTCTTCAGTCTTTCCATAGTTGATAGATATCCTTTTAGTTTCCAATTCTTTCACTGTAAAGATTAAAATTTAGGGGAGAGGGGGAGACTGAGGCAGGTAGAAATTAGTTTCTCTCTGCAAGGAATATTATAATTTTTAGAGGTTTATTAAAGTTAAAGATTAAGAATATACAAGTAAGAAACATATGCCTAGGCCAGAGGCTTAGACAAAATAACCTCACATCATGGAAGAGACGCCTCTGCTCCAAAAACGGAAGTCCAAAAGCCCCAGACCTTCAAAAGCCTTTGCTTAAATATCTTCTCGATCTCGGCCCAGGTGAGATTACAAGGCATTCTGGGGAAGTGGAGCAAAGGCTCATGGGGATTGTAGTCCTGTATTCGAGTCTATTTTTTACACCCAACACAAAAAGAATTGCCATAAATATTTTTGTGCAAGTAGGTTCCTTTTCCCTATCCTTAACTCTTTTTTGGAACACAGATGAAGTAGTAGTATTACTGAGTCAAAGAAGAAGCACAGTTTTATAGTCTGTTAGGTATATTTCCAGATTTCTTCCTAGAATGTGTAAAAATGGAGATTTGAACCCCAGATTTCAATTCCCAGAAGTCCTTGGTAGTTCCTAGAATTCCCTAAAATGTCACCTGAGTGCTCACCTGGACTGAGAACACAATTTGTATTTAAACTGACTGTACCATCTACATGCTCTCTCTTAGCTTCTACTTCTAAACACAGGTGGCTTTCAAGATGTAGTAAGTGAATTGTGAATGAGCTAGTGCTCTAGGCATGTGCCTTCTTATTTCATATTTCTTTATTTCTTAATTCTAAAATCTTTAATAAACCTCTAAAAATATAATACTTTTAGTAGAGAAACTAATTTAACTGTTACAAGTGGTAGTTTCAGTTCAGAGATCCACCAGCAATGTGTTAGTATCCCAATTTTTCCACATCGCCTCCAAAATTAATCATTTCCCTTTTTTTTTGTCATATTAGCCAGTCTGATGGGTGTGAGATAGTACCTCAGAATTATTTTAATTTGCATTTCTCTAATTAATAGTGATTTGAAACATTTTTATATGACTCTAAATTTTTTTAATTTCATCATCTTCCAACTACCTTTTTTATATCCTTTGAAAACTTTGTATTATTATGTCTGACATGTTTTTCTAATTAAGCCATTATCAGAGGAACTTCCTATATTTTTCCTCAATCTTTTGTTTGCCTTTAAATCTTGGTTGCATTGATTTTGTTTGTTCAGAAACTTTTAAATTTAATATATTAAAAGTTATCTATTTTACACCTCAATGTTCTCTATGTCTTGTTTTGGCCTAAATTCTTTCCTCATCTATAGGTTAAGCAGATAACGTATTTTATGTTTCATTAATTTAGTTTCACTAATTTAGAATATCTAGGATTGTCTAGGCATACCATCATATCAGCTTCTGAGAATGATAGCTTTATTTTCTCATTGCTTATTCTAATTCCTTCTATTTCTTTTTTCCCCTCTTATTGCAATAGGAAGCATTTCTAATACAATATCGAGTGTTAGTGGTGATAATGGGCATCCTTGTTTTAATTGTGGTATTATTGGGAAGGCTTTTAGCATATCTCCATTCAGATAATGTTAGCCAGTGGTTTTAAAAAGATGCTATTTGGAATTGTGAGGCAGATACGGAGGGGGATGAATGAAGTGGAGGGATGAAGTGGGAAAGAAAGAACATGAGTCTTGTAACCATGGAAAAATATTCTAAATCATCTAATTAAATAAAATTTTCAAAACAAAAAAGAAAGATGCTATTATTCATTTTGAGGAATTTCTACTTATGTCAATGTTCTCTAGAATCTTTAATGCCAATGAGTGTTATATTTTCTCAAAAGCTTTTTTTCTGCATCTATTGAAATACTCATATTGTTTTGTTATTGGTATGGTCAATTTTGCTGACAACTTTTCTATGAACCATTCCTGCATTTCTGCTACAAAAATCGCCTGAGCATATTGTATGGTCCTTGTAATATATTTTTATAATCTCCATGCTAGTATTTTGTTTAAGATTTTTGAATCAATATTCATTGGTAATAATGCTATATAAGTTTTCTTTGTTTTTATTCTTCTTGGTTTTAGTATCAATGCATATTTATGTCATTAAAGGAATTTGGCAGAGTTCCTTTCTGAACTATTTTCCCAAACAGATTATATGATATTGGAATTAATTGTTCTTCCAGTGTTTGGTAGTATTCACTTGTGAATTCATCTGGTCCTTAGACTTTTTTCTTAGGAAATTTGCTAATGGCTTATTCAATTTCATATGCTCTGATAGGATTGTTTAAATATTCTATTTCCTCTTCTGTTGAACTGGGTAATTTATATTTCTTTATATACTCATCTATATCACTTAGCTTTTCAGATTTATTTGCATGCAATTATGCAAAATAATAAAAAATTGCTCTGATTTCTTCTGCATAGGCTTTAATTTCACCCTTTTAATTTTTAATACTGATAATTTGGATTTCTTTTTTCTTTTTAGGGTAAAATTAACCAATATCTTGCCTATTTTATTGTTCTTTTCCCCCTCAATGAAACCAGTTCCTAATTTATTAGTCCAATGGTTTTCTTACTTTCAATTTTATTAATTTCTCCTTTGATTTGAAGGATTTCTAACTTGGTGTTTAATTGGGGGTAAAAATGTTAACTTTTTAAAAACTCTGATTTACCAAAAGCATAAAAATATCCAGAAAGTTTGTCATCCTCAGAAGTTAAAAGCACTGATTCACCATGCTCTTGGAGTTCTCAGAAGTTTACAGAGGAGACTGAAATATAGGTGTCCTGGATATCCCAATAATCCTAGGCAATCATCAGTACAGAAAAAAAAATGCCCCACTTATTGTAATATTTTAAGTAACCAAATTAAACAACAAACTCTCAAGATGATCAACTGAACCAGGAGGTAAAGGAACATCCCTGGAAGGCATCAGGAGGAAAACAAGAGATATTCTAACTTAAGCTGTAGAAAAACCCTGAGAGAATCTGAGGATGTCTTCTGGGATAGTGAAGTAATATAACTGACACTTAAAGGAACCTAGATGATTCTATTTCTTATATCCTTTCATCACCACAAGTGAATCCTATAATCCTATGCCCCCTTCCCATTCTGTCTTTATTTATTTCTGTCTCTCAGTTTCTGTTTCAATCTCAGTGTCTCTGTTTTTTTAAACCCTTATCTTCCATCTTAGAATCAATATTTTGTATTAATTTCAAAGTAGAAGAGCAGTAAGAGTTAGGCAATGGTGGCTAAGTAACCTGCCCAGGGTCACACAGTAAGGAAGTGTCAGAGGCCACATTTGAACCCAGGACTTCCAATCTCTGGGTCTGTCTCTCCATCTGTTCCCTGTCTCTCTCTCTTAATTAGAGCATCTTAATCTGGGATCTCTGGTTTCCCCAGAGAGTATGATGAACTCTGATAGAATCAAGGGTCCTATACATTTTGATGGTGAAAGTATTTTTTATTTTCACAAACCTCTAATGTGATTTCCTTTATGATTGTAGACAACTAACATCTTTCTAAGCTTTGCCAGACTTCCAACTCTAACCCACCCCAAGTGAAAAATTCCTAGAGCAGACATTAGTTAAATTAAAAAATTATAGCATTTTATAGGGAAAAGGCAATATATAGGGGTTATATATTCCAAGTTCCTTATTTTATAGATGAGGGAAATACAGATAGAAGATAGATTTTTTTGAAAATTATCCAGTCTTACTAGTTGGTAATATCTGAACCTATTTCCAGATTCCCATTACTCCAATGGATATAAAATCCCATTCATCTGGACAGTTTCCCCCAAAATATAGATCACAATCTCTCTATATCTATTCATCATCTGAAATTCTTATCCATGTCCTCTCAAAAGTTCAATAAACGTGTCTACTAAACTATGATGGAATCAGTTTGAACTGTCCTTTAAGAGCTGATTGTTAAATTTTCAGTGTATTTACATTTCAGAAATTAGAAAATGCTAGAAGTCAGGGCTTGTTTGTTTTGTTAATTTTCTAGAAATAAGAAAGTGATGCAAAAATGTTAATATTGCAAATTAAATTAAAAGTGTCATTGAGGTACCTTGAAGATAAAGTATTGAGTATGGAGTCAGGAAAACTTGAGTTCAAGTCTGGCCTCATCTATTTAATAATTGTGTGACTTTGGAACAGGCACCTAAACTCTATTTCTCTCAATTTCCTTAACTGTAAAATGGGAATAATAATAGGATATGCCTCCTGGGACTTTTGTGAAAATTGAATAAGATAACATTTGTAAAATAAATAGCATAGTGTCTGGAGTATGGTAAGTATTATACAAATTTTGCCCATTATTATCATTTTCAGAGAGCTGGTTGCTAAACATTTACCAGCAAATCATGAAGTCCACTTAATGTGCTAGGTGACCTCTTTATTTAGGTGCCTCAAGGTTACTAGTGGAGGTGGGCAGAGTGATGGAATGCTGAATTTGTCAAAAGGAAGATTTCAGTTTTAATTCTGCCTTGGGCACAATCTTTGGAAAGTAAATTAACCTTCCAAGCCTCAGTTTTCTTAATCTGTAAAATAGAGTTAATAAAGTATGTCTCAGGATTGTTGTGATGATCAAGTGAGTAATATATGTTAATTACTTTAAAAAACATAAAGTACTCCATAAATATTAGCTTTTTTTTCTCCACCTCTTTTGCCACATGACAATCAATTCCCTTTTCCTATCATATATTTCCATGATCTCCTTTTACTCCTGTGCTTGATCAAAGTTCCTTATCCTTAATATGAAGCAATTGGCACATGCTCACTAAGTACCTCCCTATTGCCCTTTATGTAAATGAAACTCATTTGCAACTCTTCAGAGACTGTTGTGTTCCATATCTCACATTCATATAAAAACCCTAATTTGTATATTGCTATTAAAGATGCTTACCCTCCCCCCAGGGAAATTTGGAAGTCATTAAAGAACTTTTCCAATTTCCTTAAGGCAGAGTAGCTCAATATCTTCCTATTTAATTGTGTGGTCAATTGTTTTTGTCTGTTTCTATTCTTTTGGATATATAGATATCCTGAAGGAAAAGTTCCCCAGATGGTCCATCTAAGTGCTTTTCATAATCTGGGCAATAGATATTCTTAATCCATTCTGGGTTTCTTTTGTTATAGTTAGGCCAAACTCCTTTATTGGTTATATTTTTTCAGGAGATTATTTAATATTCTAATGATTTATGTGTGTAATATTATTCAATATGGGGAATGTCTCATGTATATTCTTCCATTTCAACTCTATGGTGATTTTCCTCCTATAACTGCATAGTTACAATTTTAAAAATATATATATATATATATTTAAATTATGTGATTTTAGACTTAGTCTTGAAAGGAAATTTGGAGGTCATCTAGGCCCAAACCCTCATTTTTTTATATAGGTAAGGAAAGAAAGGGGCAAACTGACTTGCTCCAAATGAAATAATTAATAAATATTAAATATGTGATTACATATGACCAAAATTCCTATTCACATAAAAATGGTTGCCTAAAAGCACCTAGACATAACTGTATTGTTGTTTAGTTATTTCAGGTATGTCTGATTCTTTATGACAAAACCCTTTGGGATTTCCTAGGTAAAGATATTGGAGTGGTTTGTCATTGTCTTCTCCAGATCATTTTACAGATAAGGGACTGGGGCAAACAGGATTAAGTGATTTGCTCAGGGATACATAGCTAGGACGTGTCTGAAGTCCTATTTGAACTCAGAAAGATGAGTCTTCTTATTCCCATTCCCAGCCCAATGCTCTATGCACTTAGTGGCCCCAGATATAAAATTCAAGAATGGCATTTAAATTCTACATATTAAACCTTCATGATATCAAAACTACATGGAATGACAAGTTCCCAAAATGTAGAGACCTAATAGAAGACATCAAAACCAGGTGGGAACAGGATAAAGTATATAACATCCCCAGGATTCTGTCTACCACTAGAATTGCATAAAACCAAACCTTTGTGTCCTCCATTTCCTTGTCAGCATAATGTAGATGATAATAATGTTCATTTTAATAGTCATTTTCAGTTGCATCTGAATCTTTGTGGAGTTTCTTGGTAAAGATAGTGGAGTGGTTTGGTCTTCCCTTTTTCAACTCAATTTGTGAATGAGGAAACTGAGGCAAACAAAATTATGCGACTTGTCTAAGGTCACAAAACTAGTATGTGTCTGAGTTTGTATTTGATCTAAATTCTTGCTGACTCCAGACCCTATACTCTATCAACTGTACCACTGGGCTTCCTTGAAGTATTAAAAAACTGTAATCATGTATTTCTTTACCTCATGGTATCCCTACACATCATTGCCCTTCAAAATGCTTATTAAAATTTTTCACAGAACTCCTTTTAAAAAAATCATAAAACTTCAGAGATTCAGCTCTTCCTAGGATTGCCACAATAGACTACCAGGGGAGAAATTATTTTCAGGGCTGCAGTGGAAATGATTATAGGAAAATTACTCTAAGGGCTTAAGGAAATCACACTAAGAGCTAGATTCCATCAGTGGGCCAGATGTTTTCTAGCACAGACCTATTTGCATGGTTGATTGTTATTTTTAGAAGCCTGTAATTGGTTTTAAAGCTGGAAGGTACTCTTGAGATCATCTCTCCAATGCCTGCATTTTAGAGATGAGAAAACATGCCCATGAAGGGTGGTTAAGTAGTTGGTGAGAAAAGAGTTCTAAGGTTTGTTCTAAATAAATTCAATCAAAGTGAACTAGACAGTAGAGATACTTCGGGGAGGGGCAAAGGGAAGAGGCACTTGGCAGATAAAAGAACAGAATCAAATATCTTTGACTTATAGATGGGACATATTAATAGTCTTGGTTAAGATTTTCCCAACTTTCTCTACCCATATAAATTCAATTCAAAACCTTTACTTAAAAGATGCACCCAAGACTTCATTATTATAAATGAATTTACTTTATATGCTCCTATTTTCCAGTTATTTATATTTGTACTATGTCTATGGAAATTATAGTTTAATACATACTGAAAACATATCTTCTATCTTTGGGCAATGATCTCAGGTCAGATTCTTGAAAGACAATTTCACTTTCCAGTAGAGCACACTTGTTGTATGGCATATTTTCAGCATTATACACTGCTCCTACACCTTATTTTAACACTAAATACTATAGTTTCTAAAAATATACTCAAGGCGTGATCCTAAAGTGAGAGTCTAGGAATCCAGGAATAAGAAAGAGATAATCATATCATATTCTCTCCTAGTCAGTTAACATCTACAGTATTGTCTACATGTCCAATTGCCACATTTTATGAAGGATGTTGATTAATTTCTCTTCATTTTTATGCTAAGCACGTAATGAAATGGAGAAATGGCAGATACTTAAAGGGTTGTCAAATGAATTAGACTTCTACTCGCCTCCAGAAAGCAGACATGGTAACAATGAATAGAAAATCACAAAGAATCAAATTCAAACATTATGCCAGAGAAAAGCTTCTTAACAATCAATATTATTCATAATTGGGATGGATTGCCTTTAAATGGGAGGTAGAATGAGGATGGAGTAGGAAGGTAGGTTCTGAGTTCTCCTTCATTTGAGTTTTTCAAGCCAAGACTATGTGGTCATTTGTAAGGTATACTCTTGTGGGTTGGGCCAAATGGTCATTGAGGTTCCTTCCAATTCAAATTGTTTGATTTTGTGAATATAATGAAAGATTCATTATATAGGAAAAAATTATTTATAAATTATGTTTTGGTTTTCACTACTGAGGTAACATCACCATATAACTTGATATAGAATCATTATTCCCAATTTACAGACGGTTAGCAGTAAATAAAGGGATGAGTGCTTTATATAGGGCCACATATCGGGAGAGTCTTCGAAACTGGCAAAGATGATGGACCTCTTAACTCCATCATAATGTCAACTCAACACCTCCAGTATATGTTGTAATCAAACTTATTTTTCCCCACTTCATCAAAACAGGTTAGAGACATCCACAATTCAAGTTTTCTTAAAAGTTTTCAGATTTTATTGAGTTCATACATGTGTGGGCTGTACTTTTATCCATATAATTTCTAACATAAAAGCACATACTTTCTTTGAATAGACCTTTTAATTTATGTCATAATTTTAAAATAAAATTAAGAATCCAGAACTCTCGAGGCATAAAACTCAGACAAAGAAAATTGTCTAATTATACTAAACTAATCTGGTTTCAGCAGAGGCATGCATGGTACAGTCAGTGTTCCTCAGTATCAGCAGTCCTGTCAGCTTTTTGGCTTGTTCCTTTGCATGGTCAAACAGCTAGGTAGGTCATTTGTCACAGAACATAAAGGAAACAATTCAATACTTTTGGAGTGGGGCATCTAAACCCACCAGTCTGTCAGAAATTCTTGCTACAATTCCATTTTTGCATAATCAGAGAGATTAGCTGCCAGCAGTCTGCTCATGTGCAAAAAGCACAATAACATCTTGGAGTTAGTTTTCCATGTACTTCTATAAATGTTTATGAGGGTGATATGTACCGATCAGAAAAAATTATCTAGAAGAAAAAAATAAATATTTTTAAAGGGACACCATAGTTTACTTCTTAATAAAAGCACACAGATGACTACAGACTTGTATTATTTATATCTATATCTTTTGATATAATATACTGAATGCTCATACACATATGGATATATTTAAATACATAGTCAAGGGTTTCAGTCCATCTTCTGGCTACCTACCTTCTATAGTCTTAAAATAGAATTGGACAGATCCTAGTACACTCTCTTGTCCTCTAACCAAGAAAACTAGAAAAAAACTAAAGCAGCACCTTCCTTATTCTAAAACCAATTGTTCGGTTTGAAGTGGGAAAACAAACAAAACAATTATTCTAAAGGATTTTATGTATATTGAGAACAAAGCTAATTCCGGTCAGTTTTGAAATCAAATTATAAGTTTGTTTATCACTTTTATAATAATCAAATCTATAACCATACTAGGTAAAGTCCAGAAGAATTAAAATGTACATTTGTATCAACGTACATGAATTGTACTAGTTTAAATGTAATGGGGAAATATTTCATGAAATAAATTAGAAAGTAGATAATTTTAACGTGTGGTTTTCTTAAATAAATGCAGAGCCCACAGAGATCCTTATGTAATACTTAGTGCCCCCCTGTTTTTATTTGCATTTTATACCACTGATCCATAACACTAAGAGGTAATGTGTCTTGCTTAGGATCACACAGTCAGTCACAGGATCACACATAAAAGTAGCTCTTGAATACAAGTCTTCTTGGATCTGAGGTCAGCTCTTTATTCAGTATGCCACAATGCCTCTCATCCCTATCCCATTCCCCAAGTCTTAGGTTATCAATGAAGAAACTCTGTACTGTAAATCATGCCTTAACTTCATTTTACCATTATCACAAAATTAATGTTCATTGAAATTTAACGAGATTAGAAAGTAGAGGTCAATTTCACTAGTAGGGATTATGTCAAGATCCTGATTGGTTGATTCCAGACTGAATATATTTCCTACACAAATGAAGGGAGCTGCTATTACCCTAGAAAAAGACAGAATTAGAAAACAAAGGTTACCTGTTCTCTTAGAAACACAAAGAACTCATTCATGGATATACTCCCTCATGGGAAGTAGGATTTCTAAATGGTTGGTTCTAATTCTGAATAGGACCAAGTTAGTGGCAGAAGCACTGCCTGAACCAAGTTCAGTGATTAGAGATGGACTTCAACATAGCAAAAGAGATTAAGAAGGAATGGTCACACAGGCAGTGGGTGACCCAGCAAAGAGCAATGGTTGTAAGCAATGGATAAAGAAGGCATGGACAAGATGAATTTGAGGATGAAACAAAAAATGAGAATAATGTAGAATGTATTTTCCCAGAAGAGAAGGGGACAGCCATCATGGGTACAGATAGAATAAAGAAAGGACATCTCTTCCTCAAAAATTCTAATAAATAAATAAATGGAATAATAAAGCTATAGTGTATATAGTAGGTCATGATGGATTGGATCTTAGTGGAATATAATAGGTACTGATAGAATAGAGGAAGTTAGGGAGAAAGTGGGTATACTGAGAATATGAAGAACATTGGCCACTTTGGCCATCATATATTTTTGGTTTTAGAAATCAATAAAGGGGGCAGCTGGGTAGCTCAGTGGATTGAGAGCCAGCCCTAGAGACGGGAGGTCCTAGGTTCAAATCTGGCCTCAGCCACTTCCCAACTGTGTGACCCTGGGCAAGTCACTTGACCCCCATTGCCTAGCCCTTACCACTCTTCTACCTTGGAGCCAATACACAGTATTGACTCCAAGATGGAAGGTAAGGGTTTAAAAAAAAAAGAAAGAAATCAATAAAAACCAGAGTAGAAAATTAGCCACTGTTGGGCAGCAGACATGTCTGGGTACTGGAGATTTGACCTTAGCTGCATCCCGACCACAGGTTGAATTGAATGAATATATTTTTTTTTTTGTTTGTTTGTTTAAACATTTGTTGATTCTAAGGCAGAAGAGTAGCAAGGGCTAGGCCAGGAGGGTTAAGTGACTTCCTCAGGGTTACAGTTAGGTAGTATCTGAATCCAAATTTGAACTCAGGACCTCCAGTCTCTCTGGGCATGACTCTGTCCACTGAGACATCTACCTACCCCTTGAGCAGATTCTTCTTGACAATACTAATGTGGTTTTTTTCTTGTGCTTCTTCACATTTGGTAATTTATAGCATGTATACTTTCTGCTAAGGTTTTTACTGCTTTTGAACTACTGCTATAAAGAATATTGGTGTTATAAAAAGGCATTCTTTAATTTATTTAATTTAATGAGGAACCTGGAGGTCCTTTTACCATAGAGATGTGTAGGGATTAACTAGTCCACAGTGACAGGAAGTAGGAACCAGGGATCCCACTGTTGAATTAGCATCAGTTGCAGGTTGCCAGTTGCTGACAGTTAGGAGAGGCAAATGCTGACAGTTGGGGAGTGTGTTGCTAACAGTTAAGGCTGGCAGTTGGTGGGAAGTTGGCTGCTGGGTGGGAGTTGGTAGTTGGGGGTTGGTTGCTGGTAGTGTGGGCTGGCATTTAGTTGCAGGAATATAAAGGTGGGCCTGAACTTACTGAGAGGGCTTTTGCCTTTAGCCGTTAAAGAGTTATTTGCCACTGGGATCTCTAGAGAGCAGGAGGTCTGTCTCATAAACAAGGATCTACTGTCATTTGGCTACTGACAGTTTGAGCTGCTATAGAAAACTGATTGAAAGAGTGAGTGAATAGGTATTTAGTGAATCATTTATAGATAGTGTAGGTTTTATAGGCCTGGTGTTTGCCAGGCAAGAGGAAGTTGTCCTCAGAAAACAATTAGAGGTAGTTATTAGGAATTTTAGGTAGTATTAGGAATTTTAAGTATTTTTATAGGGTATAAGATTAGTAATCTTTCTTTCCTCTTTTCTATCTTGCCCTCCCTTACTATATTCTTTTACTATCTCTATTTTAATTAAATTAAATTGTTGATTGTTAAAAGCTGCTAAAATTTTTCTTTTCTCTGACTTAAAGGAAAAATATTAATTTACAACTCTACCATATTCTCATTAAAAATTAAATTATTAAAAAGCTATTCTCTTATTTTGTCAAAACCCCTATTTTGATTTTCTTTGCATGGATATACCTACATGCATGTATACATACATACATATGTATTTATAAATCATTATCATTAAATCATTCATTAATTTTATGTCTGAACATACATAGGAGGAAAATCTATCAGTCTCTGATCTTATCCTTTTCATATTGTTTATATATTCATGATATCATCTTATATTGTTTACCTTGCCCCCTAAAATCTATGGCAGTTACATGCAGTCTCTGATCTAATCCTATTCATATTGTTTATATATTCATGCTATCATCTTATATTGTTTACCTTGCCCCCTAAAATCTATGGCAGTTACATGCAAACTCTTTTCCATGACAGTAAATGGATTGACATCTTCCTTCTATTTGTCCTATCTTTATACACTATAGAGTTCTCAGTCCCTCCCACTCATGAAACCTAACTATATCAAACAATCTATATTGTTTCAAACACATACTAATCTCTACATAATTGATTTTCTTGCTTCTAATATCTCCCTTCCAGACAACTGTTACATTTTTATTTCTAGAGCATATTTGATTCTTCTGCCCAAGTAGTTCCTCATTACTTCAAGGAGTGGGGAAGGAGAGAAAAGCAAAAACTGAAACAAAATCCTCTCAAATTACTCCATTTGGCATTTATAAACCTGGAACTTGAGCATGTTTTTGATCATTCCCTTGCCCAACGAGTTTCACTAGATCCCTATTGCTTCTAGGGAAAAGAGAGAAAAACAAAACAAAACAAACAAAAAGAAAACATAAAAACAAGCAAAGAAAAAATAACTTTGGCATTTAGCATTTATTCCTTTGACTCCAATTGATCTTTCCCTACTTATTTCAAACTACTTCCCCTACATTCCATATTCAACATGAACTTGTCCTTCATACCTAACATTCTACCTTCTGCCTACATTCCTTTATACTTGATAACCCCCAACTCTGGAATTCTTTTTCATCTCACTTCTAACTTTTGGAATTTCTAATTTCTTCAAAGACTCAGTTTAAGTGCTAATTCTAAGAGCATCTTTCCTGATTCCATCAGTTGTTAATTAACTTCCCCTTCCTAAATTATGTGTAGATACATGTATTATATTATCTTTGTAAATATATAATGAGATGGGCCAATTAGGACCCAGTACTTGAATCATCCACAAATAAGCTTTGTCTTACATTGCCTATATAAAACATATGATTTAGAAAGTTGATTTTGTCCATGATAACTCAATGATACAATTTAATGATGAAAAAAGAGGGTAATAGCTCTTATGTGACCTCAGAACTAGAAAGGACTAATTATTCAGAAGAGGATATGTACTACTAAAAGGGCATACAAAAAAAGTTCTAGTTAAGGTGTGAGAGAATGAGTGAAAACCTTTTTTTTTTCCTTTCAGCTTTTGGGTAAGGAAGACTACTGTGAGCTGCTGGGTTGTGAGGAGCTAGTTGCCTCCTACTACCTGGCTAATTTCTTTTGTATTTTATTTTTCCTAGTCTTAGGCAAAAGACTATCCTGAAATGAGAGTGTCTGCATGATTAATGAGACCACAAGAGCCATTAAAATTGTCCTTGGGACCCATTGGCAACTTAAGCCAGGAGCAGAGTGTGTAATTGGGAATCTTTTACCCTGAAAACTGCATTTCCCAGGAGCCCACTGACTCTCTGTCATTACATACTTCCTGTAGACATAAGGATAAATTCAGTGGGCATTCCTGGTCTGGCCTCTTCACTTCCTGTCTGTCATTGTGGTGTTAAGTAGGGCTTTTGAACAGACTGATTAGCAATGGGCTCGTTTTTTTTTCAACTGTTACCTTTTTTTCTTTACTTCTAATGATCATTAATAAATCTTTTTAATATAATATTTCAATTATTGAGATTAATTTTAACTTTTACAAGAGTTCACTGGAATTGGGAGAAATCACAGCTGAGTCTGATGAAGGGTCAGCACCACAACTGATTGACCTGCTTGACTGACACCAAAAGTGAATTTATCTATCCTCTGAGACACTGGCTATTAAGGAACCAACATTACTGAACAAAGGAGTAACTTGCACATAGTTGATAAACACTCCTGGAGGGAAATTAGTGGAGATGCTTTGAAGGGACAAGAAGATTTTTCAGGACCAGGAATCATGAGGTAGTCTAATAAACCTTTTAAATTTAAATTTGAGCCTATTCTCCCAAGAGATCTTCAGTATGTATTCAGGGGATAGTGTATGCATAGAGATAAAAAAGGCATCAGGAACAGGTGGAAAGAACACTTCAGCCAGTTCTTCAACCTACCCTCCTCCGTCAACCAAAGGGCCCTTGACCAGATCCCCCAAAACCGCACCATTGAACAACTTGACGTCCCTCCTTCAATAGAGGAAGTCCAAAAAGCCATTAAACAAATGAGTGTAGGCAAGGCACCCGGTAAAGACGGGATCCCAACCGAGGTGTACAAGGCCTTAAATGGAAAGGCGCTCCAGGCATTCCACATAGTGCTGACCAGCATATGGGAAGAGGAAGACATGCCCCCAGAACTCAGAGATGCCTCCATAGTAGCCCTATATAAGAACAAAGGCTCACGAGCAGCCTGTGACAACTACAGAGGCATCTCACTACTCTCCACTGCTGGAAAGATCCTCGCCCGTGTTATACTCAACAGACTCCTGTCATCTGTTTCAGAGCAGAACCTGCCTGAATCACAATGTGGCTTCTAACCAGATCACAGCACCATTGACATGGTCTTCACATTGAGGCAAATGCAGGAAAAATGCCTTGAGCAGAACCTGAATCTCTACATTGTCTTCATAGACCTGACAAAGGCGTTCGACACAGTGAACAGATGCATTATGGGTGATCCTCAGCAAGCTCGGTTGCCCAGCAAAATTCATCAAACTGATCCAGCTGTTTCATGTCGACATGACAGGGGAAGTCCTATCTGGTGGAGAGACTTCCGATCGCTTCAACATCTCCAATGGCGTGAAACAAGGCTGCGTCTTTGCTCCGGTGCCATTCAACCTATACTTCACCCAAGTATTATGACATGCTGTGATGGATCTAGACCTGGGCGTCTACATCAAATACCAACTGGATGGCTCGCTATTTGACCTTCGCCGCCTGACTGCAAAAACAAAGACAACAGAGAGACTCATCCTGGAAGCTCTTCGCAGATGACTGTGCTCTCATGGCATACCAAGAAAATCATCTTCAAACCATTGTGGACAGGTTCTCCACCTCAACAAAACGGTTTGGCCTGACTATCAGCCTCAGCAAAACAGAGGTGCTGTTCCAACCTGCACCAGGGAGGACAACTAACCAGCCGTGCATTACAATCAACAGCACACAGCTTTCTAACATCAACACTTTCAAGTACCTGGGCAGCATCATTGCCAACGACGGGTCCCTAGACCATGAGATCAATGCCAGGATCCAAAAGGCCAGCCAGGCACTCGGGTGGCTGCGCTGCAAAGTCCTCCAACACAGAGGTGTAAGCACTGTGACAAAGCTCAAAGTGTACAATGCAGTGTTCCTCAGCTCGTTCCTGTAAGGTTGCGAGACATGGACACTGTACTGGAAGCACATGAAGCAGTTGGAGCAATTCCACCAATGCTCTCTCCAGTCTATCATGAAGATCCGATGGCAGGACCGTGTCACCAATCAGGAAGTCCTCGACAGAGCCAACTCCACCAGCATCGAAGTCCTGGTCCTCCAAACCCAGCTACAATGGTCTGGACACATCATCCGCATGGACCCACAGTGAATACCAAGACAGGTATTCTATGGTGAACTGTCAGCTGGACTCAGGAAACAAGGCCCACCAAAGAAAAGATTCAAGGATCAGCTAAAGTCAAACTTGAAGTGGACTGGCATTGCACCAAAGCAATTAGAACTTGCTGACTCTGTCAGAAGCAGCTGGTGAACCCACATTAACCATGACACCACCACCTTAAAGATGAACAATGTCTACGTCTTGCCGCTGCACGTGAACGGCGATATCAGGCCACAACCGCACCTCCCGTAACAACTGGCGTCCCATGCCCCATGTGCCACAAACTCTGCGCCTCAGCCTTTGGACTTCAAAGACATATGAGGGTACACCATAAATGAAAATGCACAAAGACAATTGTCATTGTCGGTCACCGAGAGACTACTACTAGTTTGAAGGGGAGTATTTTTAGTTGGTATTCTCTTTCATTACACTTTGTAAAATCTAATGGGTGTTAACTGGTTAATTAATATTGGGCATCACTCCAGATAGGTTGGTACCCAAGAGCTTCACTATTAGAATTTGTAACTTTAGGGTTATCCCTAGAATCAATAACATAAGGAGATCAATAGTGTAAGGACAGAAAACTGCTGGATGAGTTCTTCCTTTTAGTTTTCTTTTTTACTGAACATTTAGGAAGGACCTATAGGTAATAACCTGCTGCATGAAGGCATGGTTCACTGATTTCCAAATGAACCTCTTCAAAGTTTCAAAGATCCATCATTTTATTGATGTGGAAATTACTATTAATTCATCTCTCTACATCAAAGTTATTTATCAGATAACCTTTGAATTATTGTAGTAAAATTCTAATTCAACATACGTTTATTCAGTGCACCAATCTAGGTCTTATGGATACAGGGATAAAATATGACACCATGTCTCTCTTCAAGGAATTTATATTATCCTAGGAAGTAGAGGCAAGGAAGGGAGGCAAAATATATGCAGAAAAATAAATTCAAGTTAGAGTATGATGGTTTTAAGTAGAGATTTAGGCAAAATGTCATAAGAAATTTTGAAGAAAAGGAGAACATTTTCATCCAAGAAGATGCATATAGGGAACATGACTTCAATTCATCATTAAGTGGCAAACTTTCTGATAAAGAACCTTCCTGAAATTAACTGGGTCTATTAACAGATACATAGTACATCACTGGACCTGACTTGATGCAAGAACTTTCCAAAGCTGGCTCTCTACTGACATAAACTCTAAACACTAACATTAAAACCATGCCACAAATAGACATTTGAGTAGGACAATAAAATTAGCAATAATAAAATGATATTAAACCTCATTTAATCTTTATATAATGATTCAGAAGCCATGTCAGGATCATTTCAAAGCATCTGATAAAAACCTGGGAGATATGACTAATACTGAATTACAAAGTTAGCATTCAAAAAGATTGTGACAATAAAACACAATAATTGTATGACATTTATTAAAGAGAAATATAAAAATCTTAATCCTTGGGTTCAAAAAATCAGCTTCAGAAGGTCAAGATAAGAGAGAAATAGATTGATATCAGTTAGTCTGTAAAGGATAAGAAAGTTTCCAGTGGCTCCAAATTCAGAATGGATCAGGAGAATGATGGCGAAGCCAAAAAGGCTAAAACAATTTTATAAAAAGAGATACATACTATCTGGGTCTAAGATGACAGTCCTATTCCACTCTGTCTAGTTAAATCATATCTTTGTTATTTGTGGTCAGTTATGGGTACTACATTTTAGAGGAAAGCTTGATTGGGTATCAGAAGGAGGACAATTAGAATAGTCAAAGGCTCTGAGTGAATCAGTTAGAGGAAATGAGGACATTAAGGCAAGAGAAAAGAGGTCTTTGCATGGAGAGGAGAAGAATGATAGTTGTCTTTAAGTATTGAAAAGCTATTATGTAGAAGAGAAATTAGGGAAATAGAGGCAAAGTGTAAAAACTGATGATGTAAATTTTATTTGATCTGAGAAAAAAGTCTTCCAAATAATTAGAACTAAGCAGAAGTTTAATGAGCTGCTTCATTAAGTAATGAATTCCTCTTCATTGGAGGTATTGAAACAGAATTTGGATAACCATTTTTCTGGGACAGTATAGTGAGATTTCTTTTTCAAAAATTGGTTTGACTGATGGCCATTTAGGTTCGTTAATACTCAAATTCTGTGGTTCTGTGATTCATTTTTTCAACCAATATTTACAAAGCATTTAGGATGTGTCTTGCATTGTGTGTCAGCATGCAGGTTAGGCCAATTATGTTTCTTTCACATGCTCTATTGGATGACTTATTCTTATAAAATTTACAAAATGTGATGTACTAATAACAATATTTATTATTCTAAAATTTCTTCAGTCAAAATAGGCTTGAAAATATACTGTAAACTGTCATTTATATAGTGCTTTGGTGTACAGTTGTTGTCAGTCTTATCTGATATTTTATGATCCCATTTTTTTTTCTCAGCAAAGATACTGAAAGGGGTTTGCCAATTCCTTCTCTAGCTAATTTTACATATAAGAAAACTGAGGCAAACAGGGTTGAGCTAAGTGACTTCCTTATATCCAATAAGTGTCTGAAGTCAGATTTTAACTCAGGAAAATGAGTTTTCCTGACTCTAGGACTGCTTTGCTATCCATTATGCCACCCAACTTCTCTAGGTATTGCTTTAAGTTATGTAAATCACTTTGTCTCATTTTATCCTTATACCTACCCTTCAAGGTAGGTGCTATTATCAATCCCATTTTATAAATAAGGAAACTGATGAAAACAAAGATAGAACATCTTCTACAGGTAAGTTCCTGTGAAGGGATTTGAACATAAATCTTCTGAATTCTAAGTCTGATTACCTAAATTAGCTGTCTCCTATTGCTGTATAACTTCTCTAGAATGACCCATAATACTGATGCTGGTCACCAATTCATCTCTTCTGCTTAACTTTATGATGTATCCTCAGGATCATAATTTCAGAAGCACCCTAATGCAAATGCAAATCAAAACAGTGAACTCTTCATGCTAGTTAAGTAAGGATCCCTATAGGCCACATATAGACTTGGAAACCAAATATGGTTTTTTAATGTTTATATATACATTTATAAATAAATACCTTTATATATTAAAATCATATTAGAACTACATTTTAATCTGTTCTCCCATAATCTGTAGTGTTATGGGACTCATATAATGTGCATGCAAGATGTTTGACACTTCTGTTCAACATTATATCAGGTTATTGACTGGGACCTTGAAAATTGACCATGATCTATAACCTAACAAATCAGTATCCCTCTCTTTCAGGCAGTTCAGATAATTTAGAATAATATTTCAGGCAGTTCTGAACAAATGAATTTGAATTTTCCTGGTGTGATAGAGGTTTCAAACCCTAGAACAGGAGTTACAGTCTGGGAAATTGCTGGAGCCTCAGCCACAGCAGGGGAGGGGCCCCAGGAGATGTTCTGGAATCTGGGAAGAGCAAGAGAGTTTTTCAGAGAGAGGCAGTTGGCTCTCTGAATCCTGAGACAGCCTAAGGAAAGGTCTGGTCAAGATTTTGATCCTGAGGAAAGACTTACATCTTTCTACTGGTGATTGGACACCCTTCCCCCCATAGATTCTCAACTGAAGTGGCCAGTTTGAGAAGAAACCAAACAGCTGACAAGATTACCTGACAGCTCCTGGTGCCCTGGGTCTGGACTGTGCCCAGGAGTTCAAGCCCAGGGCCATCCAAGGCTGAATCTCTCAGGGCTCAAGGCTACCAAGGCCTGAGTACCCGAATTTGAGGAGGGAGGTCAGGGTAGTTAGAATAGGGGCATCTTTCCCTCTTTACTCACAAAACTTTCCTCACAGCCAATCATTTTTCCCAAACTGACTCTAGTGTGAATAGAAACCAGTACCAGCTTGAGGGGGGAGGATAACTTTCTCTCTCTCTCTCTCTCTCTCTCTCTCTCTCTCTCTCTCTCTCTCTCTCACTCAGGAAAGGTATTAGTAGTAAAGGGAAGTCAAGAGGCAGTTTAGGGTGAGTAGCCATAGCCCAGGGGAGGCTGAAGGGAGGAACTACTCACTCCCCCTCTGCCTTCCCCTTGGCCAATTTAAACAGCAACTGTCTCCCCTGAACCCTGCTTTGAGAAGGGACATTTACATTCTGCCTCCCTCTCTCTTTTTACCACCAGACTAACTATTACACTGGATTCAGTGTTTTCATGGCATCAGGTGGTACTTCACGAGTTGACAGCATTCAACTTTTCAACAGTTCACAGAATATCCTATTTCATCTTGTCCTGATTTCCCTCTGCAAATTTCTATGGCTTTTCCAGGCCAGCTTCACAACCTTCTGTAAGTTACTAAGAACTGTTCTAGATACCTGAATGGATATAAAGAAATAATTCCTACTTTTGAGGGACTTACAATTCATTTGGAGAAAGAAGACACAAATAATTTAATAGTTAAATAATACACTGTTGGAACTGTGAACCAATCCAACTAGTTTAGAGATAATCTGGAATTATTTTTCAATAGTTATAAAACTGTGTGCACGCTTTTTGATCCAGCAATACCACTATTAGGTTTATTTCTTAGGGTGATCAAGGAAAGAGGAAAAGAACCTATGTAAGCCTAACATATTTATAGTCACTCTTTTTGTATAGCAAAGAACTAAAAATTGTAGGGTTCTTTATCAACTGGGAAAAGGCTAAACAGGTTGTGGTATATGATAGTGAGGAAATACCACTGTGTTGTAAGAAATAATGAACAGGTTAATTTTTGAAACAACATAGAAAGACCTACATCAAATTATGAAGAGTGAAATAAGCAGAACTAAAAGAATAAAATTATACAACAATGGAAATGTCATTTGAAAACTGACTTGTGTATGCCTACCTCCTTGGAAAGAACTGATAGAAATGAGCAAGAAATAGATTTAAATATGTATTTTGTCAAATGATGCCTTTTCCATTGTGGGAGGAGAGGATGAAAGGTAGGGAGTTAACATTATTTAATGTAACAAGCAAACAAATTAATTAACTAAAAGTAATTAAATAATAATGTAACTCTAATAGTGGCCAATATTTAGATGGTATTTTGTATATATTGTCTCCCTTGATTATTCTTTGAGATAACCAAGTAAAGCATTATCTTTTTTGACACCTGAGCAAATGTGGACTCAGAGAATTTAAATGGTATGGGGGACCATGGGCTTAGTCAGGCTCTAAATCCCTATGTTCCTGTTTACAAAGTCTAACATGCTATCTAGCACAGTATAAAAAAAGCAAGGCAATATATGCTATAGGAATCCAGAAGATAAAAATATTGCTTAATCTGAAGTAAGATGTTAGATGTGAAATGGTATATGATTCAAAACTTGAAGTAGGTAGTTAGTATTATATATTTTAGGAAGTAGAGGAGGTTAGAATAATTTCAATTTGTTTTCAAATAGTCTTTTTCCATGTTGTTGATGTTTGCACTAGGATGTTCATTTAGAGTCTACATCCCCATATCCCCTTGACCCATGTGATCAAGCAGTTGTTTTTCTTCCATGTTTCTACTCCCACAGTTTTTCCTCTGAATGATCACTGCATTGCCACTAATGGAGAAATCCATTACATTTGAATGTACCACAGTATATCAGTCACTGTGAATAATGTTTCCTGGTTCTGTTCCTTTCACTCTGTATCACTTCCTAGAGGTCACTCCAGATCACATGGAACTCCTCCAGCTTATTATTCCTTTGAGCACAATAGTATTCTAACACCAACAGATACCACAATTTGTTCAGCCAGTCTCTACTTGGAGGGCATCCCCTCATTTTCCAATTTTTTTGCCACCACAAAGAGTGCAGCTCTGAATATTTCTGTACATATCTTTTTCCTTATTATCTCTTTGGGGTACAAACCTAATCTCTCCCATACTGTCTTCCAATTTTCGCAGTAGTTTTTTTTTTATCAAAAAGTAGGTTTTGGTCCCCAAAACTGGGATCTTTGGGTTTATAATAGGCTGTCCTGCTGAAGTCATTTACCCTAAGTCTATTCCACTGATCCTCCTTTCTGTCTCTTAGCCAATACCAAATTGTTTTGATGACCACTGCTTTATAGTATAGTTTGAGATCTGGGACTGCAAGCCCTCCTTCCTTTGCATTTTTTTTCATGATTTCCCTGGATATGTTTGATCTTTTGTTCTTCCAAATGAACTTTGTTATGTTTCTTTTCTAATTCCGTAAAGAAGTTTTTTTGGTATTGCAATGGGTATGGCAATGAATAATTAAATTAATTTGGGTAGGATTGTCATTTTATTATGTTAGTTTGTTCCACCCATGAGCAATCAATGTTTTTCCAATTTTTTAGATATAGTTTTAATTGTGTGGAGAGTGTTGTTTAGTTGTGTTCATATAGTTCCTGTGTTTGTCTTGGCAGATGGATTCCTAAGTATTTTATATTGTCTAGGGTGATTTTCAATGGAGATGGATTGGATATATAGAGAAATACTGAGGAGTTATGCGGGTTTATTTTGTATCCTGTAACTTTGCTAAAGTTGGTTATTTCAACTAGCTTTTTGGTTGATTCTCTAGGATGCTTTAAGTATATCATCTGCAAAGAATGATAGCTTCATCTCCTCATTGACAATTTTAATACCTTCAATTTCTTTTCCTTCTCTAATTGCTACTGCTAGTGTTTCTTGTACAATGTTAAATAATATGGGTGATAATGGGCATCCTTGTTTCACTCCTGATCTTATTGGGAAGGCTTCTTGTTTATCCCTATTGCAGATGATATTTGCTAATGGTTTCAGATATATACTGTTTATTATTTTTTGGAAAGGCCCTTCTATTCCTATACTTTCTGGTGTTTTCAATAGTTATGGCTGTTGTTTTTTATCAAAGGCTTTTTCTGCATCTATTGAGATAATCATGTGATTTTTATCAGTTTGCTTGTTAATATGATCAATTGTGTGAATGGTTTCCTAATATTGAAATATCCTTGCATTCCTGGTATGAATCCTACCTGGTCATAGTGAATAACCCTTGTGATTCCTTTCTGGAGTGTTTTTGCTAGTATCCTATTTAAGATTTTTGAATCTATATTCATTAGGGATATTGGTCTATAGTTTTCTTTCTCTGTTTTTGACCTGCCTGGCTTTGGGATCAGTACCATGTTTGTGTCGTAAAATGAATTTGGTAGAACTCCTTCTTGGCTTATTCTGTCAAATAGTTTGTATAATATTGGGATTAGTTGTTCTTTGAATGTTTGATAGAATTAATTTGTGAATGCAGCTGAACATGGGGATTTTTTCTTAGGGAGTTCTTTGATGGCTTGTTCAATTTATTTTTCTGATATGGGGTTGTTTAGGTAATTTATTTCTTCCTATTTTAGTCTAGGCAATTTATATTTTTGTAAGTATTAATCCATTTCACCTAGATTGCCATATTTGTTGCTATATAATTGGGCATAGTAATTTTTAATGATTGCCTTAATTTCCTCTTCATTGGAGGTGAGGTCTCCCTTTTCATCTTGGGTACTGTCAATTTGGTTTTATTGCTTCCTTTTTTTAATTAGACTTACTATTACTTTGTCTATTTCATTTGTCTTTTCAAAGTACCAGCCTATAGTCTTATTTATTAAATCAACAGTTCTTTGACTTTCAATTTTATTAATTTCTCCTTTGATTTTTAGGATCTCTAATTTAGTCTTCACCTGAAGATTTTTAATTTGTTCACTTTCCAGGTTTTTAATTTGCATTGTCAGATATCATGATTATGACTCCTGCCTTATTTTTATCAGTTGATGCCCAATAGATTTGACTCCACCCTCTTACTTTCCCCCTATGCGTATTTACCTTCCTCGTGTGTGTTTCTTGTAGACAGCATATGGTAGTGTTTTGGATTCTAATCCATTCTGCTATCTGCTTGCATTTTATGGGTGAGTTCATTCCATTCACATTCAGAGTTATGATTACTAATTGTGTATTTCCCAGTATTTTGATTTCTACTCCTGGTCCTGCCTTTTCTTCTTTCACTGTTTCCTTCTTCACCAATGTTTGTTTATAATCAGTCCCCCTAGTTCCCACCCTTATTTTATTTCCCTTTCTACCCCCCTTCTTATCCCTCCCTTATTTTACCTATAGTCTTTCTAAAATTGCTCCCCACATTCTCCCTCCCTTGAACTGCTTCCCTCCCCACCAGTTTCTTTGTTACCCTTCTACTCCCCTATAGGGGGCAAATCTATTCTCTATCCCAATGGATTAGATTGTTCTTCCCTCTTTGAGTCAGTTTCAAAGCATGTAAAAGTTGAATATTTCCTATCTCCAACATCTTTACCCTTCCAGTGTATTTATATTCTCTCCCTTCCCACCATTAGCTTCTTTGTGACATATAAATTTACCCCCATTTGTTTCTTTTCCCATTTCTTCTAGCATTAACCTCTTTTTTTAGCTCTAGTTGTGTATATACATATACATGTGTGTGTATATATATGTATACATATACATGTGTGTATATATACACATATATACATATATACACACATGTATATACATGTGTGTATATGTATACATGTCATATACATATACATATGTGTGTATATATGTATATATACACATGTGTGTGTATGTATATACACACACATGTATATGTATTTATGCATGCATATATCTATATACCTTTTTATGTCTTGCCATTTCATCCTATATAGTTTGTCAATGTTCCCTCTAAGTGTATTTCTTCTAGTTGCCCAGGTGATAGCAACAGTTTTTAAGAGTTACCAATGACCTCTTTTCTTATACGGATACATATCATTTTAACTTATTGAGTCTCTTAAAAATTTTTTTCTTGTTGTTTTGTTTTGTTTTTCTTTCCCCCCTCTTTTTTAATTACCTTTTGATGATTCACTTGAGTTCTGTGCTTGGACATCAAATGTTCTGTTGAGGTCTGGTCTTTTCTTTATGAGTTCTTGGAATTCTTCTATTGTGTTGAATAACCATACTTTGATTCTTGGTTGTAGACCTGGTTTCCTTGCTTTCTGGAATATCATATTTCATGCCTTTCAGTCCTTCACTGTGGATGCAGCCAAATCCTGCGTTATCCTCACTCTGGTTACATGGTAGCTGAATGACTTCTTCTTGGCAGCTTGTAATATATTTTCTTTGGTCTCATAGTTCTTGAATTTGGCTATAACATTCCTGGGTGTTGTCATTTGGGGATTAAATACAGGAAGTGATCTGTGGATTCTTTCAATTTCCACTTTTCCCTCTTGTTCTAGGGTATTAGAGCAGTTTTCCTGAATAATTTCCTGTAGTGTTATGTCTAGGCTTTTTCTTTTGTAATGGTCTTCTGGTAGACCAATGATTCTTAAATTGTCTCTTCTCAAATGATTTTCTAAATCGTCTGTTTTGTGAATGAGATGCTTCACATTTTCCTCAATTTTTTATTCTTTTTGTTTTGTTTTATGGTGCACCTGCTGCCTTGTGAGGCCACTTAATTCCAGCTGTTGTATTCTGGTTCTTAAAGACTGGATTTCATCTCTGTCTTTTTGGTCATCCTTTTCCTTCTGGTCTGATTTTCTTTGAAGGTAATCTTTCATCCTCTTTACCTCATCTTTCATCTCTTTTCTCTCACCTTTCATCTTCTTTGCCACATCTTTCCTCTCCTTTGCCTCATTTTCCAGCTGGTTGATTTTGGCTTTCAAGACACTATTTTCTCATTTAACATCAAGTGCCACTGTTTCCAGATGACTTATCTTAGCTTTTAAATTCTTTCCCCAATTGTCTTCAGCCTCTCTTAATTGTGTTTTGAGTTCTTCCACTGCCTGTATCCAATTCACTGGGATTTCTGATTTATCATTTGCTGATGCCTCCCCCTCTATTCTATTTGCTGAATAGAAGCTGTCTATTGTGATTTCTTTCTTCTTTTTCTGTTGTTTGCTAATATTCACCCCCTTCTTTACTCCCCATATTTGTCTGTGCTCTTGCTCCTATCATTTTTTTTTTGTTTTGGGGGCTTCTGTCAGTCTCCCCTCTTGGAGCTTTTAAAGAAGATTTCTGGGTGTAGTCTCTGGGGGAGAGTTTTTGGGGGTTTGAGCTTCCCTGTCTTTGGGAGGCTTTTGATTGAATTAAATTCCAGCAGTCAATGAGGATGTCTGTGGAACCTGGGATTCCCTGAGATCTGGAGACTTTTGATGGGATTAGTTCAGCTTATTTGGGCTGGGTGTGCTCTGAGTCAAAAACCTCCTGGAAGACTGGAGCAAATATGGAGGTTCTCCACAGCTCTGGCCAGGCTGCCACGTCTATGCTCCCTCTTTATCTCCTTCTCCTCTATCTGTGTTGGACTCTCTGAAGTTGGCACAGCCATGACCACAAGGTACACCCTCCAGACCATCACCTTTGCCTGCCCAGAAGTTCCCACTGCTGGAGTCTCAGTGCTCTATGTGGGAGGGGGGATGGGTCCTGGGACCTTCCTTCTTCCTTCTCCTTAACCCTGAGTGTTCTAAGATTCCAGCATTTGGGGGGGCATAACTTTTGAATTAAGTCCAGCTGGAAGGTTCCTTGGCTTTGTATTATTGTTAAGTTTGATTTTCAGTCCCCTAGGAGCATTCAGTTTGTGATCAGTAAGGAAGGGTATTCAGAGGCCTGAACTTCTGCTCCTTCTTGGCCGCCATCTTCTCCTGTATTTATTTTTGCAAAATTACCTGAAATGGATTCCAAGGTCAAAAGATCTCCATGAAGGGTAAAATGGATAGTATAAGGAAGTATCTTATTCTTCATCAAAAGTTATTCAGAACATTGGGTTTAGAATAGATAGGTGAAAGAATAGATGTTTATCCTGAGATGCTCTGACCATCTTTTCTTTTGTTGCTTTCACTAATTTTGATAACTTATAGCCTCATTTATGTAGTAAAGAGTTGTCAACCTCACCATATGAAAGAAGCTTCCTAGTCATTGGATATTAGGAAATAGGAACAGAGTTAGTAGATGCTGATAAAAATGTGAAACAAATTTTATCAAAAAGTAGGCCAACTTGGTGACATATAAATCAAGGACAAGTATAAATCAAGCAAGCATATTTGTGAGAAACTATTCTCTGTATGGAGGATACAATCACAAAATAAAACCCTGTCTGCTCTTAAGGACATTTTATAACTTTGGAGGAGATTAGTATATATATATAAGTATACATAGAGTAAATGCAAAAAGAATATGTATGGTACTTTGAAAAGGGAGGATTCTATTGTGTGAAGGAAAAGCTTCATATGATTCTTGAAAGGAATCTTCAAAGAAATTAAAAATATTTTATGAGGCAGATGTGAAGACTAGTGCAAAGCATAATAATGGCAGATGGAGTGTCATGAGTGAAAAACAGCAGAAGGATAGAGTTTCTTAACCATAATTTGGGGGGGGGGAAGTAAATGCATGAGGATGTTAGAAAATTTGGGGTCAGTTCATGAAGGGCTTAAACCTAAACATTGCCATATTATATTTTATATGTATACTTGGTGTGCCTTGCACACATGTTCCCTTCTCAGGTATGTTGTCTGAGAGTAGGTTCTCTCCTACTCATGATGGTAGAATGTGCCCCATGTTTTTATCTTTTGTTCTCTTTTTATTTGTTTGACTGGTTAAATGCTTTTTGTTCTGCTAAAAGTTTCCTCTAGCTATCTGTTAACAAAAATTACATCTGTGATGGGGAAAAGCTATAGTTTCAAATATGTTCTGTCATATGTAGTGTTTCAAATTCAAGGCAACTTTGTGAGGGGTTAGCCTGTGAAATGGGAATCTACTTAAAAATGAGAAATTTGGAGACCAGAGTGATAAAGTGTGAGCTCAAAATTGTAGCAATAGCCAAAGGACTGACACTTATGGCCTTTGATCCTAAATCTAAAGATCTTTCCATCAAACATTCCCTCAAGAATCTTCTAAAAAGTGTTATCTATAAGACTGGGAATTTTATTTCTTGTCCCTTCTGGCCATTATTCAATCACTTATTAATAAACTAATGGTTTTATTGAGTTGCAACTCAAAGTACATTTATAGTATTATGCCTCATTAATTCTGAATTTTTTATTATCTTGTGTTTGTTTTAGACTGATGTTTCTCCATTATCTAGGAAGTTTATCTCCTATAATTGATGATGAATTTAATTGGTCTCCTTCTCTAAAGTTATTTGTCAACTATTATTCTGTCATGATATCAATCATTATCATGTTAATACCACAATTATGTTAATATCATAATTCCTACTCCCCTTCCCTATAATGTGTGACTTCATGATTATTAAAAACTTTTGGTGAAGAAATTCACTCATTCAATGAAGATTACCACCTGCTGTAAAATATTTAAATTTAATGAGTTTTCTGAGACCCTGTAAGATTAAGTGACCTGCCTAAGATCATATAGCCAACATCTATTAGACTGCAAGGGGTTTCAGCCAGGGTTTCTGTATGCTTATTAAAAAAATAACTTTTTGATAACTACATTTAAATATAATTTGTTTCCCTTGAAATCTCTAAATTTTCTATCTTATTCATTTAAATATTATTATAAGAAGAGGTCTTTAGGTTTTCTAGAGGTGCTATATCAAAACAAAGGTTTAGTTAACCCTATAAAGAAAGCAGCAATTAAGTCCAGATCTTCCAAACTATGAGGTTGCCTAGCTATTCATTAATTATATCAGAATACTGTTCTTATACCCCCATATTAAAATCATTATGTGATGATGACATTAATAAAAATGATGATGATGATGATAATCATGTAGATGATGGTGATAACTATATAGAATCAGAGGATGATCTTTCTGTGTTTAGATGTGTTGTATCCAAAGAGGATTTTAGTACAAGCAGGGACAAGAATTTCCCAAGAAAAGAAGGCATGGAAGAAATTTTATATTAGGTAAAGGGGTGCCCATTTTAATGAAATCATGTATCCTTTGAAATATTATTATGTGACCAAGACAATCTTATACAACTCAGAACAGGTAGAGAGTGAAACTAACTGAGGTAACTAAATCTTCTCTGAACTGAAATCTGTGTTTCTAGGATACAGGTTGTCAATTGCAGATGGCGATTCTTCATTTTACGAAATAATTTTTGTTTGTTATGCTTTAATTGTTACATTTCCTCAGATAACGTTTGATAGCCTATGATATTTTCACCAGATATCACTAATTCTGAGCCCTCTGGAGCACTTACAGTGACAGAGGTGATTTCATATAACAATCTAAAGAACTGATTTTAAATAAAGACAGTGCTTATGAATGCTGTCACATAGATTGGTTTTCTAGTTATCCAGAGAGACTCTCAACAATGAGCTGATATGATTGATCCTGCATAGCCCTGAAGGAATTTCAGTGTGCCCTTTTGGGGAACAGATGGTGTAATTTACTTGCTGCTGACTTAAAGGGTTGGCTTCCTCATTTCCAGGTAGATTGGTACTTCCTTACTGTGATAATCCTTTTTGTCCATTGTGACTACTTGTATTTGTAGGTGTTCGATAATGTTTTATTCTTTTCAATTAAAACTTTTTTTTATCAATACCATGTGCTACTTTTTTCTAGTAATTATATTTCATGTTTCAAGCTTTTATGATAAAGAAGGCCCCTTATTTTGTAATAACAAGATCTGATAAAAAATTTTAAATGAAGCCAGCAATTGATTTATAAACAAAAATAACAAGAAAAACAACAAACTTCTTAAAATATCAGGCTGCTAGCAATTTTTACAATATCTTTCTCATTTCTTTCCATGATAATAATTAATTAATAGCAAGTCCTCTGTGTACATAGAGCAGCATTCTCCATTAGATATCAACATCCAGCATTTTCTGATATTTTCTCTAATTGACCTTTTTATAGTTCATTTGAATGAATTAGATATGTTTTCTTAATGCATAAACCCCTTTATAATGCAGAATTTGATTTTTGGAAGTCTAAACATTTTGTCTCTTACTCTCCTAAGGATCTTGCATTGGAAAGTGAAATACTTTTTAATTTCTCTTTTTATATGAAGGTAACTATGAGAAAATGACTCTTAATTCAAGGATTAGTAAGGTTTCTGTTTATTAATTCCTTATCAGAGATTAACACCATGGAGATAATTAATATACTAATGATAATAACTCATGCATAGTTGTCTAACAGCCTCTCAATTAAAAAATAAGTATATCATAAATCTATGAAAAAACATAATATGCAAATAATTTTTAGCCCATAAGTAACTTCTCAGATATTAAAATTCACAAACCTATTTTGGTTTGGTTATCCTGGCAAATCCAATTATCCTAAAATATAGTATGGTGGAATGGTAGCAACACTGGACTGGGAACTAGATAATTGTGACTTAAAACTGATTCTGTTGCTTGCCATCCATGAGACCTGGGGTATGTTGCTTTGTTTATTTGAATTTCTGCCTTCTCTTCTCTAAAAGGAAGGTCCTTCCTAACTCAAAGGGTTACTGTAAGGAAGTATTGTTTATAAATCATAAGGTACCACATGAGTTTCAAATGATACAGTATACATAAAGTGCTATAAGAATAACAATCTATGTAAATGTAAGTCATTTCTTTGCTTTTTATTTTTTAAACCTTATCTTGGATTAGGCAACTCCTAGTGAGGACACCCCATTTATAACTATAATTTGTAGTGGCCTAGAGCACAAGAAATTTAAATGATAGATGGAAACTAATGACTAAATAAGACATCAAAAGACAATAACAATAAATTTAAAAAAGAAAAAAAAAGAAGCAAATTTAAACTATCTCATTAGAGAAACAACCAATGAGGAAAATAGATGCAGGAGAAATAATTTAAGAATCACTAGACTATGTGAAAACTATGATCAAAGAAAAAAGCGTAAATATGATATTGCAAGATATCATCAAGGGAAACTGCCCAAATACCCTAGAACCAGAAGGTAAATTAGAAATTGAAAGAATCTACTGATCATATCCTAAAAGAGATTCCCCCAAAAAAGGTACCCCAGAAGAGTGTTGTCAAATACCAGAGATTTTAGGTTGAAGAAGAAAAGAACTAGAAAGAAATTATTCAAATATCATAGACTAACATTCAGAATCATACAAGACTTTTCATTTAACACAATAAAGGAGCAGAGAGCTTGGAATATGATACTCTGGAAGGTAAAAGAGTTGATATTACAACAAAGCAAGATAAAAGAGAAAATTTATATCTCTAATCACCTACAAGAATAAAAGAAATAGAAGATCAAAGAATAAGGCATCAAAAAATAAAAAAGCACAAATTAAAATTCCTCAATTAAATACCAAAATGGAAATCCTATAATTAAAGGAGAGATGAAGTTGAAAATAAAACATCAAGATAATAAATAAAACTAGGATCTTGTTTTGTGAAAAGAGAAACAATAAAATAGATAAACTACTAGTTAATTTGATTTAAAAAAGAAAGATAGATACACACAAGGTTAGAAATAAAGGTTGGAGCAAAACCTATTGGGCCTCTACTGAGAGAAAGAAAGCAGGAGTTGCAATCATGACATCTGACAAAGCCAAAGTAAAAATAGATCTGATTAAAAGGGATTGGGAAGGTAAATAAATCCTGATAAAACAGAATATAGACAATGAGGAAATATCAGTACTCAACATGTATGCATCAAATGGTATACCATTCAAATTTCTAAAGGAGAAACTAGTGGAATTGAAGGAAGAAATAGATAGTAAAACTATACTAGTGGGAGATCTGAACCTACCACTATCAAATTTAGATTAATCAAATTAATGAAATAAGAAAGAGGTAAGAGATGTGAATGGAATCTTGGAAAAAATAGAGTTAATAGATATATGGAGAAGAATAAATAGGGAGAAAAGGGAATACACCTTCTTTTCAGCAGCACATGGCACATTCACAAAAATTGACCATGTACTAGGTCATAAAAACATGGCAAACAAATGCAGAAAAGCAGAACTAATGAATGCAAACTTTTCAGATCATAAGGCAATAAAAATAATAATCAGTAAGGGTACATGGAGAGGAAAATCAAAAATTAATTGGAAATTAAATAATATGATTCTCCAAAATTGGTTAGTCAAAGAAGAAATCATAGAAATAATTAATAATTTTATTGAAGAAAATGTCAATGATAAGACATCCTTTCAAAATTTATGGGATGCAGCCAATACTCAGGGGAAAAATTGAATCCTTGAGATAATATATTAACAAATTATGGAGGGTAAAGGTCAATGAATTGGACATGCAAATCAAAAAAACATGAAAGCAAACAAATTAAAAATCCTCAGAAGAAAACTAAATTAGAGATCCTAAAAATTAAGGGAGAAATTAATAAAATCGAGAGTGAAAGAACTACTGAACTAAAAAATAAGACTAGAAGCTGGTATTTTGAAAAAACAAACAAAATGGATAAAGTACTGGTCAATCTAATAAAAAAGAAAGAAGAAAAGCAAATTAAAAGCATCAAAGATGAAAAGGGGGACAGCAACTCCAATGAAGAGGAAATTAAGGCAATCATTAGAAATTACTTTGCCCCAATTATATGGCAATAAATACACCAACTTAGGTGATATGGATGAATATATACAAAAATACAAACTGCCTAGACTAACAGAAGAGGAAATAGAATTCCTAAATAATCCCATATCAGAAAATGAAATCCAACAAGCCATCAAAGAACTTCCTAAGAAAAAATCCCGAGGGCCTGATGGATTCACCTGTGAATTCTATCAAACATTCAGAGAACAGTTAATCCCAATACCATACAAACTATTTAACATAATAAGCAAAGAGGGAGTGCTACCAAATTCCTTTTATGACACAAATATGGTAATGATTCCAAAGCCAGACAGGTCAAAAACAGAGAAAAAATATATAGACCAATCTCCTTTATGAACATAGATGCAAAATTCTTAAATAGGATACTAGCAAAAAGATTCCATCAAGTTATCACGAAGGTTATTCACTATGATCAGGTGGGATTTATACCATGAATACAAGGATGGTTCAATATTAGGAAAACCATCCACATAACTGACCATATCAACAAGCAAACCAACAAAAACCTTTTGATTATCTCAATAGATGCAGAAAAAATTCTTTGTCAAAAATAAAACACTCAATCCTATCAAAAACACTAGAAAGTATAGGAATAGAAAGGCCTTTCCTAAAAGTAATAATCAGTATGTACCTAAAACCATCAGCCAACATCATCTGCAATGGGGATAAACTAGACACATTCCCAATAATATCAGGAGTGAAACAAGAATGCCCATTATCAACTCTATTATTTAACATTGTACTAGGAACACTAGCAGTAGCAATTAGAGAAGAAACGGAAATTGAAAGTATTAAAATTGCCAATGAAGAGACCAAGCTATCACTCTTTGCAGATGATATGAGAGTCTACTTAAAGAATCCTAGAAAATCAACTAAACAGCTAGTGGAAATTATCAACAATTTTGGCAAAGTTGTAGTATACAAAATAAACCCACATAAGTCATCAGTTTTTCTATATATCTCCAACACATTTCAGCAGTAAGAACTAGAAAGAGAAATTCCATTTAAAACCAACCTAGACAATATAACATGCTTAGGAATCTATCTGCCAGGACAAACACAGGAACTATATGAACACAACTACAAAACACTTTCCACACAATTAAAACTAGTTTTAAACAATTGGAAAAAAACATTAACTGCTCATGGGTCGGATGAGCTAACATAATAAAAGTGACCATCCTACCCAAACTTATTTACTTATTGAGTACCATACCCATTGAACTACCAAAAGACTTTTTTACTGAATTAGCAAGAAACATTATAAAGTTCATTTGGAAGAACAAAAGATTAAGGATATCCAGGAAATCATGAAAAAAAATGTAAAGGAAAGTGACCTTGCAGTACCTATATTATACTATACTCTACTAAACTATACTATAAAGCAGTGGTCATCAAAACAATATGGCACTGGCTAAGAGACAGAAAGGAGGATAAGTGGAATAGACCTGGGCTAAGTGACCTCAGCAAGACAGTCTATGATAAGCCCAAAGATCCCAGCTTTTGGACCAAAATCCACTATTTGATAAAAACTGCTGGGAAAATTGGAAGACAGTGTGGGAGAGATTAGGTTCAACACCTCACACCCTACACCAAGATAATCTCAGAATGGGTGAATGACTTGAACATAAAGAAGGAAACTAAGTATAAGTAAATTAGGTGAACACAGAAGAGTATACATGTCAGACCTTTGGGAAAGGAAAGATTTTAAAACCAAGCAAGCCTTAGAAAAAAAATCACAAAATGTAAAATAAATAATTTTGATTACATCAAATTAAAAAGGTTTTGTACAAACAAAACCAATGTAACCAAAATCAGAAGGGAAATAACAAACTGGGAAACAATCTTCATAACAAAATTAGGCAAAGGTCTAATTACTCAAATTTACAAAGAGCTAAATCAATTGTACAAAAAATCAAGCCATTCTCTAATTGATAAATGGGAAAGTGACATGAGTAGGCAATTTTCAGTCAAAGAAATCAAAACTATTAATAAGCACATGAAAAAGTGTTCTAAATCTCTTACAATCAGAGAGATGAAAATCAAAACAACTCTGAGGTATCACCTCACACCTAGAAGATTGGAGAACATGACAGCAAAGAAAAGTAATGAATGTTGGAGGGGATGTGGCAAAGTCGGGACATTAATGTATTGCTGGTGGAGTTGTGAATTGATCCAACCATTCTGGAACTATGCCCATGTGGCGCTAAAAGACTGTCTGCCATAGCATTACTGAGTTTGTACCCCCAAAGATATAATAATGAAAAATACATGTATGAGAATATTCATAACTGTGTTTTGTGGTGGCAAAAAATTGGAAATTGAGGGCATGCCCTTCACATGGGGAATGGCTGAACAAATTATGCTCTATGTTTGTGATGGAATACTATTGTGCTCAAATAAATAATAAACTGGAAGAATTCCATGTGAACTGGAATGACCTACAGAAATTGATGCAGAGTGAAAGGAGGAGAACCAGGAAAACATATATTAAACAGAGACTGATACACTGTGGTACAATCAAATGTAATGAACTTCTCCATTAGAGGCAATGCAGTGATTCTGAACAACTTGGAGGGAACTATAAGAAAGAACACTATCCACATTCAGAGGAAATACTGTGGGAGTAGAAACACCATGGTAAAATTATTGATTTGATTGATTACATGGGTCGAGGTCCCCCTAATTGGAGATATATAACCTAAATGAAAATCCTAGTGCAAGCCTCAACAACATGAAAATAGATTCTCATCAAGGTCACATGTAATACTCAGTGGAATTGCATCTCAGCTACAGGAAGGGTGGGGGGAGTGTAGGGGAGAATAGAATATGATCTTTGTAACCCAGGAATAATGTTTAAATTGACCAATTAAAAAAATAAAAAAATATAAGTAAAAAAAAAACAAAGAAAACCAAATTATTAGTATCAAAAATAAAAATGGTAATTAAACCATCAGTGAAAATGAAATTAAAGCAATTATTAGGAGTTAGATTTCCCAGTTATATGCTAGTAAAACTGATAATATAAGTAAAATGCTTGAATATATACATTCATATAAACTGCCCAGATTAATAGAAGATGAAGTGGAATATTTACATAACTCTTTCAAAATTAGAAATTAATAAGCCATCAATGAGCCCTATAAGAAAAAATCCCCAGAACCAGATGAACTTATTTCAATTCTATTGAAAATTTAGGCAACAATTAGTCCTAATTCTATAACATCTATTTCACACAAAATTGTTAACGAAGCAGTCATAACAAATTTGTTTTGACACAAATATTATTTTGATACTTGAACCAAGAAGAGAAAAATCAGAGGAAAGAAATATTAAAACCAATTTCCTTAATGAATAACAATGCAAAACAATTAAATAAAATACTAAAAAGGAAATTTCAATGATATATCATGAACATTAATCAATATGACCAGGTGGGATTTAGAACCAAGTATATAGGACTGGTTCAAAATTAAGAAAATTATCAGGACAAGTGATCATATTGATACCAATAACAAAAAAAATAATTATGTTAATAGAGTCAGAAAAACCTCTGGCAAAATATAATACTCATTCCTTTTAAAAATAACAAGGAGCACAGAAATCAATAGCATTTAAAAAATGATAGTAATATGAGTATAGTCGAAAAATCACTGTTTTGGAGACAAGAACCTGGTATTTGACAAAAATTTTTAGGAAAATTGGAAAACAATATGGGAGAAATTAAGCTTAGATCAACATCTTACACCCTATACCAAGATTAACTCAGAGTGGTTAAATAACTTAAATAGAAAGAGAGAAATTATAAACAAATTAGGCAAACATAAAATAGTATATCTGTCAGATCTATGGGAAAGGAAGGAATTTAAGACCAAGCAGGAGATAGAAAGCACTACAAAATGTAAAATGAATAATTTTGATCATATTAAATTTAAAATTTTCTGTACAAAACTACATAATGCAACCAAAATTAGAAGGGAAACAACATATTTGGGAAAATATATATAACAAAAACATCTGACAAAGTTCTCATTTCTCAAATTTATAAGGAGCTAAGTCAGTTGTACAAAAAAATCAAGCCATCCCCCAACTGACAAATAGTCAAAGGACCTGAATAGGCCGTTTTCAGATAACAAAATCAAACCTATCAATAAGCACATGAAAAAGTGTTCTAAAACTATCATAATTAGAGAAAAGTATATCAAAGCAATGCTGAGGTACAACCTCACACCTATTGGATTGGCCAGTATCAAAGTAAAGGAAAATAATAACTACTGGAGGAGATGTGGCAAAATTCGGACACTAATGTATTGCTGGTAGAATTGTAAACTAATCTAGCCATTCTGGAAGGCAATTTGGAATTGTGCACAAAAGACTTTAAAAGATAGCATACACTTTGAATCAGCCATACCACTGATGGGTTTGTACCCCAAAGAGATAATAAGGAAAAATACCTAACAAAAATATTTATAGCCTTGCTCTTTTGAGTGGTAAAAAATTGGAAAATGAGGTGATGTCCTTTTATTGGGTAATGACTGAACAAATTATGTATATGAAGGTGATGGAATACTATTGTGCTGTAAGGATTGATGATCTGAATGCTTTCCTTATGGACTCGTATAGCCTCAATGAACTGATGCAGAGTGAAATGAGCAGAACCAGAAGAACATTGTAAAGAGAAAGTAAAATATTATGGAACAGTCCAGTGTAATGGACTTTACTACTAGTAGCAATGCAATAAGCCAGGACACTCCTGAAGGAATTATGTAAAAGAATGCTATCCACATTGAGAGAAATAACTTTTACAGTAGAAATGCAAAAGCAAAACATAGGACATCACTTATCAGATATATGTGTGTGTGTGTGTGTGTGTGTGTGTGTGTGTGTGTGTGTGTGTGATTTGGGGTTTAGGCCTTAAAGATATCTCTCTACTTCATAAATGAATAATATAGAAATAGGTATCTAATGACAACATTTGTACAACCCAAAGGAATTGCTTGTTGCCTCAGAGGATAGGGGGGAAATAAATCATGGAAACATGGAAAAATTTTTTAAAATAAATAAATAAATAAAATTTAAATAGAAATAAAACCATGAGTATGCATTATCTATACTGGGGATCAACTTGAAACTTTCCAAATAAGTTCGGGAGTGAAGAAAGCATATTATTCATTACCCCAACTATTATTCAATATTTTTTCTAAAATTGCTATCTAGAGAAATTAACAGAAAAATAAAATTAAAGAATAAAATTAGGAATAAGGAAATAAAACTATCACTTTTTGCAGATAACATGGTGGTATATTTATAGAAAAATAATTAAATACTATTTCAAACAAGTAGACACTTCAGCAAAGTCATAAGATATAAGAGAAATACATATATATCAACAGTATACACTACCATCAAAACCCAGCAGAAAGACATAAAAAGAGAATTTACATTTAAAATAACAGACAATATAAAATACTCAATTTTCTACCTTTTGAGAAAAACCCAGGGATTATGTGAACACAATTAAAAAACACTTCTACAGAAACAGGCAGATCTAAGCAATTTGAAAGATATTTTCTCCCAAACAGACCAAGCCAGTATAATACAAATTATACTGCTACCAAAGTTATTTTGCTAATTAAGTGCAAAACCAAAGTATCAAAGAACTATTTTGTAGAACTAGAGGAAATAGTAACAAAAGTCATAGAGGAGAACAAAAGGGCAAGAATATTGAGGGGAAAGTGAAGAGAAGTGGCTTTGCTGTACCAGATCTCACCCTGAATTACAGTCATAATCACTAAAACAAGCTGGTACTGGAAAGAAATATAGTGGTATATCAGTGGTGTAGACTATACATTATACTGTAATAAGTAATTAGTAATCTAATGTTTGATAAATGCAAAGATTCAAGATGTGGGTGTAAGAAATCAACATTTCACAAAAATTGCCAGGAAAAGTAAAAAGCACTTTGGTGGAAACAAGGCAGTTGTATGGATACAGGAAAATAAGAGAGATAGGATTATGGGAAGTAAAATAGATGATTTTGATTGTATAAAATTAAAAACATTTTTGTACAAACAATACTAATACTACTACTAGGTATATATTCCAAACAGAACAAGGAAAAAGGAAAGGGGTTTATATATACAAAAAATACTTATAGAAGCTCTTTTTTTTTGTGGTGGCAAAGTTTAGAAATCAAAGGGATGCCCATTAACTGGGGAATTGCTAAATCAGTAGTGGTATATGTTTTGATGGAATTTATTGTACTATAAGAAATAATAAAGGGGTTAATTTCAGAAAAAATTTTGGAAGACTTTGACTAACTGATTCACAGTGAAATAAGCAGAACAAGGAGAGAATTGTTTATAGTAATAGCATTATTGTAAGAATGATCAACTTTTAGCCTTACTCTGATCAAAAGCATCCACAACAAAAAATGCTCTCCACCTCCAAAGAAAGACCTGATGAACTCTGAATGTCAATTAAAACATACATTTAGATAATTTCCTTAATTTTATCATTTTATTGTTATTTTCATTCACAATATGGTTAATATGCAAATAATTTTGCATGACTTCACACATATAACTGCTATCAAATTATCTTCTCAAGGAGGTGGATGAGAGGAATGAAGGGAGAGAATTTGGATCTCAAGATAAAAAAAAAGCAATTGTTAAGATTTTAAAAGTAATTTAGAAGTATTTAAATAAGTAAAATAATTTTAAGAGAATGATTGATTTTATTCTTTCCTGAACATATTCTCAAAAATTTCCCTTAAAAGGAGCAGATTGAAAGCTAAATGCTTTTTTGCCCATAACTTTTATCCTTCTTTAATAATTTTCACTTAAATATCAGTAATAACACAGAAGTTTATATTTTTCCTTCCTGGCTTCCTTCTTGTTTAGCCAGTATTTCCAAATGGTTAAAGATGTTGTATCAAGAAAGAAAACATTCTATATTTCATTCCTGAAATATCTATGCGTGACTCTCAGGAACTAAGAACCACACATAGTTATTTGGGGACTGAACTGCCTCTACATGATGCTGCTTTGACATTTGACTCACTGCTATTTGTTTCTTTGCGGTGCTGCTGATTTTGAATCAATTTTTCAGATTCTTTCTTTGTAATAACATCCTGTCTGCTGGATTCAGCTCATATATGTGTGTGTACAGCTCCCATTGAAATCAATGGCAGCTCTGGGAGTGTATCCAAGAGCAGAATTTGGCTTGCTGTCTACAGTTATCTTTAGTAGTGACTTCATTTATTATTTTACTTGGATAGACATAGACAGTGATTCTTAACTTATTTATTATAATCATGAATATGAAGAAAATCTGATTTAAATTCATACTGTAGTATTTTCTCCTTTTTTTGGTTTCATATTATTATTAATATCAATGTGTATCTTTATATTAAACCATTTTTAACCCCCAAGCACATTTAACAGCATCCCAGGCAAAATATCATGCATTAGAATTTAGTACAATGTAATCTCTCAAGGGCAAGGATTGTTTTGTTTTCCTTGTGCCAACCATAATGCCTGGCATATAATAGGTATTTGATAAATATATAATCTCAGTTTCTTTATAAAATGAGATTAATAATACTTGCAACTGCCTTACAGATTTGTAGTGAGACTTAAATGAAATAATGCATTGTAAAGACCTTTGCAAATATACGAGCGCTATATAAATGTCAACAAATACCACTATGATAAGATGGATCATCTACCTCAAAATAATTACTCATATCTAGTTTTTTGTGACACTGATCCCAGTTGGTACTTCTATTGTCTGACTATTCCTGAATCTCCTTTGGCAGATCTTAAATATTTCTAAATGTGGACCATCCAGTGCTTCTTTTCATTTATTTCTTTTTAAAAATTACTAATTTTGTGATCTCATCATCTCCTATGGGTTCAGTAATTATATCCATGTAGATGATTACCAAATGTATATATTCAGCCTTAGCATTTTTCCTGAGCCCCATTACTACATCTCCATCTACCTATTGAACATTTGGAATTGGATATTCTGTAGGGATCTCAAATTCAGCATCACCAAAATAGAATTATCTTTTCCCCCAAATCCTCTTTATTCTGAACCTCATTACTGTGAATGGAACAATGGTCCTCCCAGTTGCCAAAGTTCATGAGCTCAGACTCATCTTCTTCAATCTTGTTCTCCCATATATGCAATCAGTTGCCAAATCTGTCCCTCTACATTTACAAATAAATGTCCATTTTAATACCAAAATTCTACCATTATTATTGTATGGCAGTAACATATGGAAGACAATTTCTGAAGAATTTAAAATGAGTATCTTACAAAGGGTAATGGGGATTGGGATGGAAGATGTAAGTAAACTGTGAATTGTAATTAATTAAGGACTTCAAAGAAGAAAGGAAATCATTAGGGAGATTTATGATCAGCAGAGTAATGGGAACCTGTTACAGGGCAGAAAAACAGCCAGAATCGTCCCATGGAAAATTCAAGATATCAGGAGAAAAGTCTCAAAAATATTGGGCAAATCTGTAGTGAACTGTAGTGATCTGTTTCATTGCAGGGAATTCTTAGATCAATGGGATGTCTTCATTTTTTTTTGTATTTAAAAGTATTGTTTTCATCATTACTATTATACACTTGGAGAAATTTACTAAAATAAAAATGAAAAGGTTATACTCAATATTTCCCTCAGGGGATAAATCCAACAAGATAATAGTTTAGATATAAAATAAATCAGAAAATTGAACAAATTACTTGAATTATTTTGAGTAGTATCTACATAATGCTGACAAATTATGAAGTATCTATAACAATCAGGATAGAATTGTTCAACTTCAGAAGACTTCCTGATGTGATATATACACTGGTTTGCCACTCCCACTCCTTCTAAACTATAGGTGCTGCCTTTCTTCATTAGACTGTAAATTTGAGGGCAGAACTATCTTATTTTTATATTTATATCAATTCCTAGAACATACTAAGTGCTCACCAAATGCTTTTTCATTTGATCATTTTATTTGAATAGAGAAGAATTTAAGCATGTGGCCATCCAGTACAGAACTGAAGAGTATTGTGCATACTCTTCTCTCATTATTACATGATCAGAGAATATGTAGAACTTTTAGGCAGACCCCAAAGCAAAGATGATGGGTATCAAATGGGTACTTGTGATTTAAAAACTGAATCCCAAGGAAAATTTAAAAGGTTTTGGAGATTAAAACAAAACAAAACAAAACTTGATGATGTCAATCAATAGTAATTATATACATATCTATCTATAATATTTAGATATTCTTTAGTAGTAGATTCATTTTTCTAATTCTCTTACATAAAGACTTCCTAGTCCATATTTTTACTGTTTGTTTTTCTAGTATTTTTTAATTTTATTTTTTTAATACCATTGCTCCACCTAAAACTTTCTATATTAATTCCTCTGCCCTCTAAGGAAAACAATCCTTTTAAATTTGCTTCTATGATTCCACTCTTAAATTCAACCCAATTATACATCTAGAACTCCACACAGCATGTGAAGTGGTCCTCACTTACAGAAGATTCCATGACCCAGATAAATCATTTATGTAATGATTTATTATTATTATCTGTTTCTTGTTCTATTTCTTTTTCTTTCTCACTCTGTCCCATTTTTAAACTTCATCTTTCTTTTCTCATTTTTTCACTATCTTCCCAGATGCCTGTGTTCATCTTTGTCATTCAGTTATTGTGTTTATTCCTGTTAGTTAATCCCTCCATTGGACATCCCTTGAAAACATATTAAATGGGGACAGTGGTCAAATTGTTTTACATCACTCAGCTTCAATTAATTTAATTAAATTTGGGATAATAATTATGTATATCATAGGGTTGGCTTAAGGAAATGTGCGACATATATATCTGGAGCTTTTTACAAATCATATAAATACATTTATGTAAATAATATTTAGACTATATTTTGATATTTAAATTATGAACTTAAGCATCAAAAATATTTTTTCATGTTCACAAATGTTCATCTTCTGTATCTGTGTTCACAGAATGCAAAAGCAGAATGCTATATAAAACTAAAATTTATTTTATACTTCTTTCCTTGAAATTGTAATAAATATATTCCACTCATTTTTTAATTTTTTCTGATTGTGATTCCTTTGAATTTCTTTTGGTTCTTTTCTGGGTGTTTTAAAATGTTACAGTGACTCTATTTTTAGCATCACTACTGCTAACTTTCCTCAACTCCTGCCCCCCTGACATTATTAATTAAAATAAAAATGAAAATCCTGATAAAAAAAGCAACAAACTCCTACCAAACTGAAAAGAAATGGGAAATAAGTGTTTCTACAATTTGACCATGTGCAAAAATGTTTAGCTCTGCATCTTGTGGTCATTACCTCTCTGTTAAGAGGTGGGTATCATGTTTCATATTGAATCAACTGCTAACATGGTCATTTAAAGCAGTGATTTTTTTCAATAGAATCTCAGTCCTTTTTAAAATTGAGCTGATTCTGCTCAGTTCTATTCTATCAGTTCATTCTATTCAGGATTATCTGGAGCCTTATCCTTTTTTGTTGTTATTTTTGTTCAGTTGGTTTTCAGTCATGTCCATCTTTTCATGACTCTGAGGTTTTCTTGGCATAGCAATTTGAGTGGTCCCTTATTTCCTTCTTGATCTCATTTTACAGATGAGAAAACTGAGACAAACAGGGAATAGTTGTGATAATGGGCATCTTTGTTCCACTCCTGATTTTATTGGGAAGAATTCTAACCTGTCCACATTGTACATGCTATTTCCAGATGATTTTAGGGAAACACTACTTATCATTTTAAGGAATGACCCATTTATTCCTATGCTTTAACGTGTTTTTAATACAAATGGGCATTGCATCTATTAAAGTAATCACACGATTCTGTTAGATTGATATGGTCAATTTATTGATATGGTCAATTATACTGATAGTTTTCCCAATATTAAACCAGGCCTGCATTTTTGGTATAACTCCCATCTGGTCATAGTGACTAAACCTTGTGATATTTTACTATAGTTTCCTTACTAGTATTTTACTTTTAAAAAGTGCTGCTAAATTAAATCATGAAATTGGCCCATAATTTTTCTTTATTTCTTTTTTCTCTTCTTGACTTAGGCAACAATACTATAATTGTGTCATTTAAAAAAATAAGAAATTAATAGGATTCATTCTTTGCCTATTTCCCCAAATACTTTATATAGTATTGGGATTAATATTTCTCTAAATGTTTGATATAATTCACTTGTGAATTCATCTGGCTCTGGGGATATTTTTTAAGGGATTCATCAACAGTTTGTTCAGATTCTTTTATTTTTTTTTTTGAGATGGGATTATTTAAGTATTCCATTTCCTCTTTTGCTTATCTGGACAATTTATATTTTTGAAAATATTCACATATTTCACTTAGATTTGTTGGCATATAATTGGTCAAAATAGATTCTAATGATTGCTTTCATTTCCATGTTATTGATGGTGAGCTCACCCTTTTCATTTTTGTTACTGATTATTTGATTTTTTCTTCCCTTATTTAAATCTAATTAAGCAGTGCATCTTTTTCATTTTTTTAAATTTATAAAACTGACAGTCTTATTTATTAGTTTAATGGTTCTCTTACATTCAATTTAATTAATTTCTCCTTTAATTTTTAGAGTTTCTAATTTAGTCTTTAATTAGGAATTTAATTTCTTCTTTTTTTCTGTTTTAGTATTTTAGTTGCAGGCAAAATTCATTAAACTGCCTTCTCTCTATTTTATAAATGTAAGCATTTAGAGATCAAATTCCCCCCAAGTACTTCTTTGTCTATATCTCATAAATTTTGATAAGTTATCTTTTCATTGTCTTTCTCGTTAATGAAATTATTGATTGCTTCTACAATTTGTCCTTTGACATACACTTTTTTTTGCATTAGATTAGTTTCCAATTAATTTTTAATCTGTCTTTCCTGGGACCATTACTGATTATCAATTATATTGCATTGTGATCTAAAAAAGATGTATTTATTCGTTTTGCTTTTCTGCATTTGTTTGTGAAGTTTTTATGCACTAATGCATGCTAAAGTTTTGTGCAAGAGACAAATACTGCTGAAAAGAAAGTATATTCCTTTCTTTCCCCATTAAATTTAAATTCTTTTTTTAAATAAATATTTAAGTATTTTCCCATGGATACATCATTCATGTTCTTTCCTTGCCCTTTTCTCCTCCCCACTCTCAGAACTAACATGTTATAGGTTATGTTATAGGTTATATATGTATGTTATACATGTATTATTACTTTCCATTAGATCTGACAGGTATACTATTCTATATTAATTTAATTTATTTATGATTGTACTCTTTCTGTTTTGAATTTATATTGGTATAAGATATAAGATGTTGATCTAAAAATAATTTTTCCATACTGTTTTCCAATTTTCAGATCAGTTTTTATCAAATACTGAGTTCTCATTCCAAAAGCTGGTATCTTTGGGTTTATCAAACCCAAGCTTACTGAGGCTATTGACCCCTAGTCAATTCAATTGATCCACCCTTCTATCTCTTAGCCACTACAATTATGTTTTGATGATCACTGCTTGATAGTACAGTAGGCCCCCATCCTTTATATTTTTTCCATTATTTTCCTTGATATTCTTGATGTTTTTTTTCCTTACAGATGAACTTTGAAATATTTGTTTCTAATTCTATTAAAATGTTTTTTTGGTTCTCCTTTTTCAATTGGCCCATTTCTTCTTGCATTAGTTTCATTTCTCTTCCCTACTTTTCCTCTACATGTTTCAACTGATTTTGGAAGTCTTATTTTGAACTGTTACAGAATCTGAGACCAATTCATATTTTTCTTTTGGACTTTGTGCTTTGTTTTTCCTGTTCCTTTTTCTGTTTATTGCTCTTTGTCTCCATAAAAATCTTTATATTTAGGTGCTTTTTTTGTTGTCTTCTCATTTCCCCTATTTAATTATAGGTAGGCTCTGTTTTCTGGGAAGTCAAGGTACTCTCTTAAACTTTAGTCCTTCCTTGATGTTGCCCTTAGCTTATTTTCAGAGTTTCTGCCAGTTTTAGTTTTTCTAAAGTTATATCCATTGGATTTTCTCCAGTGATCTATTAAATCTAACTTTTCCATAATTGGATCCAATTCTTTACTTGTTTCTTGTTTATTTTTTTTAATTTATCTATTTGTAAGGGGAAGGTTGGTTATCGCCACTAGTATAGTTTTACTGACTGTTTCCTCATGAAATTAATTTAATTTCTTCTTTAAAAATTTGGAGGCTATACAATTTGGTGTATATATGTTTAGTAGTTATATTACTTTGTTGTCTTAATAACACCTCTTTAGGTGAGATAATTTTCTCCATTTCACTTTCCCCTTCCCTTTTCTCTCAGTGAAATTATCTTTTTCATCCCTTGACATTTTTTTTTGCATTTCATATCATCCTAATCAGTTTAGTCACACAAACTCTATCTATGTATACTATTTCTAATTGTTCTAATACTGATAAAATTTTTTTAAGAATTACAAGTATCATTAATCCATGTGGGAATACATATAGTTTTACCTTATTGAATTCCATAAATTTTCTCTTTTTTATTTACATTTTTAGTCTTCTCTTGGGTCTTGTGTTTGAATATCAAATTTTATGTTTAGATCTAGTCTTTTCATCAGGAATACATGAAAATCAAATTTGTTAAATGAAAATTCCCACCCCCACTCCTTAACCAATGTATGATTCTGCATCATAAACCTAGATATTTTGACTTCTGGGTTATCACATTCCAAAATGTTTGATCCTTTAATGTGGTGACTGCTAAATCCTATGTGATTCTGACTGTTGTTCTATCATATTTAAATTTTTTCTTTCTGGCTGTTTGCAATATTTCCTTCATGGCTTGGGTTCTCTTAATTTAGTTATAATATTCCTGGGAGTTGTCAATTCAGGATATGTTTCAGGAGATAATCTGTAGATTCTTTCAATTTCTATTTTACTCTCTTATTCCAGAATATCAGGGAGGGGTGGAGCTAAGATGATGGTAGAGTAGCAGGGGCTTTCTGAATCTGCTTCCAACTGATCATTACAAAGTGTCTTAAAAGGACAGAAATGAAAATCAGAGGGGTAAAGGGACTCTCCCAGAGGATTCAGCCTTAAAGGTAGGCAGTGTTTGGACATTCCCAAACTATAAGGGGGCGAAATTGCATTTATTAAAGTTCATGCTGATGACATGTCACTCACGCTACCTACAACACCAGAGTCAGAGCAAGGGCTAGGGCAATCTCTAAATTCTCAGAGACTGGCTGAAAGTACCACAGACAAGTTTGGATTGGGGAGGTATCAGGGAAGAGGGAATAAGGATTATCCTAGATTGGGTTTGAGTCTCTGTCAGCTCCCAGACTGGTGGAAAGTTTATTTTATTCCTGTCTATGCTAATCTGTGCTAGTTTTCTTAAGTTCAAAGTCTTTACCAATAGACAGCAAGAGGAAGAAAAGGTTCTGACTTTCAGAACTGGTTGGGCCTGCCTCTTCAGGCTGAGGCCCCTAAAGACCAGCCTTACAGTTCAAACCATTCCCCTTAAATCCTTTTTGTTTGATGACATAATCACAGGAATCCAGGTAGAGCACACAGTTGGGAAAGATCCAGGAATAGAGGTACTTCGATCCTAAGACAGGCAGAGAACACTCCTTCCAGTCTGAGGTCCAGGAAACAGAGCCTCCTTTGAGAGCAATTGTCCCTCTCCAAGTAACGCCTCCCCCTCCCCTGATCACTTGTAATTGCTGTCCATCAATTTCACTCTAACCTTCCAACTGCTGTTTGCTCCACCTCAGTGGCAAAAAATCCAGAGCATGATTCAATTTTTCTTTCCACAGAATTATTGGTCTACTTGAAAGCCTGGGGAAAAAAATAAAATCCGGGACAAGAAATTATCCAAGAAAACTGCCCTGGTATTATTGAACAAGAGCACAAAATAGTCATTGAAAGAATTCATAGATCTCCCCCTACATTAAATACTCAACAGACAGCTCCCAGGAATGGAATATACAAATTCAAGAGCTTCCAAGAGTGAAAGAAAATTCTTGGTTCTCTTTGTCTAATCTGAGTTTGTACTTGTGAAAAGGGAATCCTTTGTTCTCTTTGCTTAATTGCAGTTAACACTTTGGAATAACAATAATTTAAGTACATTTACTTAGCACCTCACTAGACTGAAGACAGGATTAATTCTTTTTTCTACTTTTGAATTAATAAAGGAAATCAAATGTACCCATACTTAAACATAATGTAAGGGAAGTCCACAAACTCTTACTCCTAGGAGGAGAGTTAACTCTTTTAGTGATGAGAAGCCAGCAAGATACTTAGAAGATCTCCACCACTTTTTCTAACTCAAATAGTCAGAACATTATGAATTATTTTAAGAGTTCAAACTCTCAGAATCCATAAATTTTTTTGATGAGAAATTGACCTTCAGAAGCCATTAATAAGAGTTGCCACCTTCAGAGGATGAGAGGTATCACACTTTTGGGAACTGTGATTGGCCCCTGTGAATAGGGGTGTGGATAGGAAACCTCCATAAAATCCAAAAAATCCTGCAGAAAAAATAGACCTGATCAAAAGGGATAGGGAAGGTAATTATAAGGGACTTTAGATAATGAGGAAATATCACTAATCAACATGTATGCACCAAATAATATAGCACCCAAATTTCTAATGGAGAAACTAGAAGAATTGAAGGAAGAAATAGACAGTAAAACCATATTAGTGGGAGACTTAAACCAACCATTATCAAATTTAGATAAATCAAACCAAAAAATAAATAAGAAATAGGTGAAAGAAGTGAATGAAATCTTAGAAAAATTAGAATTAATAGACATATGGAGAAAAATAAATAGGGATAAAAAGGAATACACCTTCTTCTCAGCACCACATGGCACATTCACAAAAATTGACCATACATTAGGTCACAGAAACATAGCACACAAATGCAGAAAAACAGAAATAATAAATGCAGCCTTCTCAGATCACAAGGCAATAAAAATAATGATCAGTAAAGGTACATGGAAAACCAAATCAAAAACTAATTGGAAATTAAACAATATGATACTCCAAAATCATTTAGTTAGAGAAGAAATCATAGAAACAATTAATAATTTTATCAAGGAAAATGACAATGGCGAGACACCCTTTCAAACCTTTTGGGATGCAGGCAAAGCAGTAATCAGAGGTAAATTCATATCCCTGAGTGCATATATCAACAAACTAGGGAGAGCAGAGATCAATCAATTGGAAATACAAATAAAAAAACTCAAAAGCGATCAAATTAAAAACCCCCAGCAGAAAACCAAACTAGAAATCCTAAATATTGAGGGAGAAATTAATAAAATCGAAAGTGATAGAACTATTGATTTAATAAATAAGACAAGAAGCTGGTACTTTGAAAAAACAAACAAAATAGACAAAGTACTGGTCAATCTAATTAAAAAAAGGAAGGAAGAAAAGCAAATTAAAAGCATCAAAGATGAAAAGGGGGACAGCACCTCCAATGAAGAGGAAATTAAGGCAATCATTAGAAATTACTTTGCCCCAATTATATGGCAATAAATACACCAACTTAGGTGATATGGATGAATATATACAAAAATACAAACTGCCTAGACTAACAGAAGAGGAAATAGAATTCCTAAATAATCCCATATCAGAAAATGAAATCCAACAAGCCATCAAAGAACTTCCTAAGAAAAAATCCCGAGGGCCTGATGGATTCACCTGTGAATTCTATCAAACATTCAGAGAACAGTTAATCCCAATACTATACAAACTATTTGAAATAATAAGCAAAGAGGGAGTTCTACCAAACTCCTTTTGTGACACAAACATGGTACTGATTCCAAAACCAGGCAGGTCAAAAAACAGAGAAAGAAAACTATAGACCAATCTCCCTAATGAATATAGATGCAAAAATCTTAAATAGGATACTAGTAAAAAGACTCCAGCAAGTGATCAGAAGGGTCATCCACCATGATCAAGTAGGATTTATACCAGGGATGCAGGGCTGGTTCAATATTAGGAAAACCATCCACATAATTGACCACATCAACAAACAAACCAACAAGAACCACATGATTATCTCAATAGACGCAGAAAAAGCCTTTGATGAAATACAACACCCATTCCTATTAAAAACACTAGAAAGCCTAGGAATGGAAGGGTTGTTCCTAAAAATGATAAACAGTATATATCTAAAACCATCAGCTAATATCATATGCAATGGGGATAAACTAGATGCATTCCCAATAAGATCAGGAGTGAAACAAGGATGCCTATTATCACCTCTACTATTTGACATTGTACTAGAAACACTAGCAGTAGCAATTCGAGAAGAAAAAGAAATTGAAGGCATCAAAATAGGCAAAGAGGAGACCAAGTCATCACTCTTTGCAGATGACATGGTGGTCTACTTAAATAATCCTAGAGATTCAACCAAAAAGCTAATTGAAATAATCAACAACTTTAGCAAAGTTGCAGGATACAAAATAAACCCACATAAATCATCAGCTTTTCTATATATCTCCAACTGTAAACCTCAAATTTCCTTAGACTTATAAATGTTGGAAATTTCACCATTGGGATATTTCATACTTGGAAAATTTCTTACTGATAGTCTATTGGAATGGGAACCCCATTGGCATGGGAGGTTCCTTCTCTTCCCTTCTTAAGATTACTTTAGGACAGAAACCTTTTGCTGAACAATGGAAATGACTTTGACCTATGCTTAAGCATAGAACAGGAATTTCTTTGAGTCTTGATTGATTTTAGAATTGATACAATGGAGATACTTGGAATCAATCTCCACCCTATTCAGTCCTAATAGTATTGAGTAAGGGCTGCAGCCTAGATCAAAATTTAATTATTCCAATATCTACCCTACTCAGGTTAACAGGATTTAGAAAGGGCTGTAGCAAAGGAGTAAAGATTTAATCATTTGAAAATATGACCTTCAACAGACATGTGCAAAAGCCAGAAACCTCTGGGTGGTCCTGGGTTAAGCTAGAGCCTCTATTGGCACATGGAAATTGATGAACAGTGATTGGTAGATGGGAGAACTGAGGGGAGGAACTTGGATGGTTTCCTTAAAGATAGGGGGTCTGAAGACTCGGGGTGAGGGGGAGAGTTGGTCGGTGTGGTTCCTGTGGGCTCTGAGAAGGCTGGCTCTGAAGGAAGCTGAAGGTGGGGGCCTCTGAGACTGTTTCTCCATTTTGGACACGTGAGTAATAGGGACTGATCTCTTTTCTTTGCCCCAGCTATCTAAGGGCTTGGGCCTTTTGGCCCAGCCTAAACAGAAGGGGTATTTAAGCCCTATTCCCTTCTCTCCCTTTTTCTCTCTCTCTATCTCTAATTCCTTTCTTACTCCTATTGTAATTAAACTCCAAAAAAGGCTGACGGCTGACTTGAGTTTTTCATTTAGGAATTACATAGCTGATTCCTTGGCGACCTTAAATTAATATATATCAGTCTTTTAAAGTGATTCCCTTGTTACATTGTGGCTGACCACACGGGAGTCTAAAGAATCCTCTCAATAAAACTTTTGAAATTCCTTGCCTTTTTACTGTACTGTCTCACCACTTAGTCTTTTTTTTTTTAACAAAAAACTTGGCTTAAAGACACAGCTGCTAGAACACGTGAGTATAAAAAACTTTTTCTCTTTTCTCCTTAAGTTAAATTGGAATCAGCAGTTTTTTCTTTTTCTTCCCTTTAATCTTAAGGTACAGCTGGGTAGCTCAGCAGATTGAGAGCCAGGCCTAGAGACAGAAGGTCCTGGGTTCAAATCAGACCTCAGATACTTCCCAGCTGTGTGACTCTGATAGACAGAAAACAGCTGTTTTAAATCTCAGCAACAGGACTCTAAAGTCCTGGCTGGAAGAGCTGTTTCTAAATATCCTTTCCCTTAAGGAACAACTTCCTGCATTAAAAAAAAAAAAAAAAAACAAACCCTGTGGAAAGTTTGTTGCTTTGCCCTGCTCCCCACGTGTTTTGTGAAATTACAAAATATATATATATATATATATAAATGAGTACTACATTCTTTGACAATTATATGGCAGCTGAAGAAGTAGGGGCATTGAGGAATGAAGGATACCTCCAAATTTTTATATTAATAGGTACTGTCATTTTTGTACTCCTCAATACTATATTTAGAGATGAAAAAATAAAAAATATTGAGGATAAAATAAAACAAAATGAGGATAAAATAAAACAAAATGAGGATAAAATAGAAAATATTGAGGATAAAATAGAAAATATTGAGGATAAAATAGAAAAAATTGAGGATACAATAGAAAAAATTGAGGATAAAATAGGAAATATTGAGAATAAAATAGGAAATATTGAGGATAAA